>NC_133618.1:548818238-549141571 GCF_048593235.1 Sminthopsis crassicaudata | reverse complement strand
CAGAATTTTCCTAAAATATGCTGAGGAGTTTCAGAAATAATAGTACTGAAGTGAAAGGTGAAGGGGTAACTGGGCAAACCCAAAAGGTGCTATCTAAAAACCATGTTGAGGCAATCTCCATAAAGCTGTCATATCTCCAAACTGTGCATGTGACTTTAATGTTTTTACAGCCTTCCCCACTGTAAATTCAGGACTGTACCTCAGAATTAAAATAAGAATTATTTGATGAGACCATGGTTTGTAGTGCATAAGCATTTACTTTATTTTTCCTAATGTTGTATTTAGTGAAAAAAAGTACTGCTAAGGGGAAATCATAGAGTGCCATTCTGCAAAAATTGAGTGTTGTAGTTCATTGGTATGAAAAGCACAATCAAGGCAGGCTTCAGACCTTATCTGGTCACTGAATCACAGCAAACTAGCCAGGCCTGACACTCAAGGATTTCCTACAGACACTTGCAGAGCCTCAAGCTGGCTGTGGTCCTGATGGAGCAGTGGGCCACAAGGACAGTCAACAAGTAGAGAACTTTAATGGAGCTGTCCTTCTGGCTTTTCTGATTTAATCCCAGGTAAATTTATACTCAGGTTACTTTTGTGACATAATAATTAATATAAAGGCCTTTCTGGGGAAACAACATGCAAACTATAAATTAAACCTTCTAGATTGGCAATGGTCTAGCATTTTTCACTTCCTGGTTATGCCCCCCCCCAAAACTATAACATTCTCAATTCATCTGAGTGGTTTTAATTAGAGAAAGAAATCTTGACAAAATTTCAAATTGAATTTTCCATTTTAAAAAATGAAAATTATATTTTGAGTCTGTTAATGTGGACTTCTTGAAGGAGGGAGGGGACACTTGCCACAGAACTGTTTGGAAAGCTGCTCTTTTTTAGGCTGGTGATTATAAAATGTGTAATTTAAATATGATTTAACTATTTCTTTTGCTACAACCCAGGACCGACCAGGTAAACAAAAGTCTTGTCCTCATCAGCCTTTTTATCTCCCTCCCTCCCCCCCCAAAAAACCCCAAATTATACTATAATTCTGCATTGTTGGTAATGTATGACTTACCAATGGCATAAAGCTCAATTTAACTCTTGTTTACAGAAGATAACTGTACCTCCAGAATTGTGACCTTGAAGAAATGGATCTTACTAAATGATGGCAGGACTACATAAGTCACATGAGTATGGTCTGAGAGCCAAAGAATTTCATAAAGCAAACAACATTCGTTTAGCACTTTACAGATTTACGATGCTCTCACACGTCTCTCATTAGGTCCTGACAACAAAGCTGTGAGACATCAGAGCTGAAGTTCAAATTTCACTGCTGCTGCTTTGCTACATTTATAACTTTGGGGCACTCATTTAACCTCTTCTGGACCCCTGTCCCCTCACTTATAAGGTACAGGACTAGATTCTATCCAATATTCCCTTCTGTCTATTAAGTCCATTATCCAGTGGCTTGCCCTAAATGTTATTGTCATTCAGTTGTATCCGACTCTTTGTGAGACTATTTGGGGTTTTCTTGGCAAAGATACCGGAGGGGATTGCCCTTTCCTTCTCCAGCTTTACACATGGGGAAACTGAGGCAAACAGGGTTCAGTAATTTGCCCAAGATCAGACACCAATAAGTGTCTGAGGCCAGATTTGGACACAGGAAGAGGCATCTTCCTGACTCAGTCCTGGCACTTTCTCCACTGCTCACCTAGCTGCCCCATTGCCCAAGATACTCTTACTAGTAAAGTTTAGGGCAGGGAACCGAGGAACAAAGTCCAGTACTCCAAACACTCTACTATCCTGGTAGAATAAGTAGGAGTTAAGACAGAACAATTTTAGTCCCCATACCTTAAAAATTGAATGTACACATTTACATTTTAAGTCCCCAGAGATACAGAGCTGCTCTTGATGTTGATCCTCATTCATTTAATCTTTAGGCAACAAAATGCAAAGACTGCCTTCTAACTAGGATAGAAGATAAACAGATGACAAAAGAGTTGTCTCCCCTCCCAGAAAGTGAATTTAGTGAAATCAGTCACCATTGTTGAAATAATTTTAACATGCATCTTCAGTTGCATTGACGTGACACTACAGTGACATCCAGTGGCAATCGTTCATGCTAATAGCAAGCACACAGTCCCTCTAAATTTTATAGCTGAGAAATCTTATGCTCTACAACTCGTTTAATGATGATGGGATATTTAGTAGCTATGGGAATTACTGAATAAAGTGGTGGTGGTGCTATCTTGGTGTGAGACCACAAATTACAAGAGATGCTGACCATAAAATTTTCAGTGAACAAAACAATCCAAACAAGCACCTTTTGTTTATTACTTCAGATTTATTAGTGAGATTAGCTTAATTCTTTCCTAAGGTCAGTTGCATGCAACATATAGGTTACTCCTTGAAATACAGTAATCCTAAAGCTTTAGTTACTGCATGGTAAGGCTTCTTAAGTCACAGTGTATTTCTTCAAGGCCTTGGCCAAAAAAAAAAAAAAAAAAAAATCAAGACAAAATGACATCAATTAACATTTATCTCAGTAATGAATACAACTTGACTACATTTTACTTTATCTATACACATTCTAATACTGTTGATGATGATAGCTCCTTGCTCACCCAAGATAACTTGTATCCATGACTCGTTGCCTTAGGAATAAAGAGGTGATAGTGGGAGAAAGGTTGTTGCCATTTTTTATTCGTGTAAATATATATTCAAAGGACAGTAGGAATTTAGGGCGGGCAGCTCTACTCCTTTCCAGAAGTAACAGGTAAGCATGGCTTGACCATGAGGAGCACTGCATGGTTGCAAATGGGCAAGGAATAAAATGCCAAAAGTAACATTTGCACAGATTGTGGAACATGTTTAGTACAAGAGGAGCAGTCTTGTTGATGATTATTCAAACTTTTAAATCTGTAGGAAACAGTTTGTCAAACTGAAAAGTCAAAAACATAAATATGTATCTAAATAAATATTTTGAGTTTTTACATTGTGGCCATCATCCTTTATTTAATACAGGAAAGGCTCCTTTTTTGTGTTATTAATTAAACACATTCATGTCTTGCCAAAGTTTAATTACCAGTTACACTTGGAATAATGAATATTAGGGGATACTGCTGCAATTATGGATTCTTCTTCTGCAGCAACTGAATCTCTCTCACATACATTTTACACCATCAAATAATACCTCCATTAGCTCAGTTTTCGAACCGCAAGGGACTGGATTGGATAGTAGCATCTGATAAATCAACCATGTTAAGATTTATTTTTGATCACGGGATTCTCTTCCATCGACCCATTCATCAAACAATCACATTCACCATAGTTTTAAGTATGACAGACAGACACCTATTAAGCCACACAAAGGTACAAATAAATATTTCTGTGGTCAACTGGAATGAGAAAACAGTTCAGAATATGTTGCAAAATACTTAAGTGTTTTACAAAGATCTGGTGTCTGTGACTCTGGTCCTCAATAAAGACACATCATTTTTTTTTTTTTTTTTTTTTTTTTTTGGCAAAATGAAAAAAAAAAAAAAAAAAAGGAAATGGGGGAAGGGGAAGACACTCCGGGAAGCCTGTCTGGTCATTCATTGGGCTGCTAATTTGGGTTTTTCACAGCCTTTTGTTCTTAGAAAATACAAGATGTCCTCTGTTGTTCAGAGTCCACTCAGCTCAGGTGGAGATCCTTGACTTGCCTTTAGTTCCTTTGATGAAAGTCAAATTTAAACTAGATGTAGAGAGGTGTCTCTTGGCCAGTGAGAAGTCTGAACATCGCAGCTGGCATTGTCTTCATGTGAATCTGTTAATGAATTGAAAAGAGATTAAAAATAAGTGGATTTGTACCAGAGCTTAGTGCAATCTGTCTATTGCCTTGGAAGCCTCTGTTTCCCCCTTTCCTATATTCTAGACTTGAGAAGTAAATCAAATGAGAACAAATAATTCAGCATGTAGCTAGATGTAAAAATTTCTTCCATCCTTCAGGGGAAAAAAACAACAACAAAAAAACAAAACTTTAATGGTTTCACTGAGAGCTTAAAATATGTCTTTGAGAATGATTTAAAAAGAAAAATTATGATTTAACCAATGCAAAAGGTGATTCAGAATACATTTTATGGTGTTTCAGGCGATTAAGTTTTTCCTATCCTTGACACTTTATGGTTTCATATACACCACTAAGTGCCTTTTCCTCCCTTTCAGCACAAGTTGATCCTGGGGAATTGAAACATTTGATTTTTAATTTTGACACAATTTAGTTTTTCAGTTGAGAAGATGCTGGTGCAATAGTGGAGCTCTCCAAAGAAATCTGAGGTGTGTTTGTTTGATTTGAGGAAACGGGAAACAAAAAGGTGTTTTCAAGAACCAGATCTCTCTTGGTTCTTGCTTAGGAAAGGAGACACAAGTCCCAAAACACCTCTCTGCTTTTCTCAAACTAGCAAAGGATGGGCTTGTTTATTCTTGGAGTTATCGACTCAAAGAGAGAGTAATTATGTTCTTCTAAATCTTAACTCAGGAAGAAAATTGCCATATTGAACACACAAAAAATAGAGGGAACAGGTTGTTTTCATCTTCTAGGTTTCCAATTTATTGCTAAAGAAGAATTTTCTCACGATATTTTCACATGAAAAGAACCATCAGACAGAAATGAAGGGGGAAATGGGAGAAGGTTCATGGTCTCTAATATTCACAAGATGTGTTTTAATATCCTTCTTTCATCCTTTTTTCTGGAAGTCATCCTCCCAGATATCTCATTCAACAAACTCATCTTTACCCTCACTGAGCTCTACCCTATCCTCTGCCCAAAACTTAGGCCTTCACAATCTTATGTGTGCCTCACTTTTTATTGTTCACAAAATTTTCTAGTCTTTAACATTTTCTTGGCAGCCCTCTCTAAAGGTAACCAAGTTATTCCTTATCTCCCCAGAACTTTGAGCCAGCATAAGTGAGCAGCTCATTTCTACTTCCCCACTGATACTTCAAATCAACTTTTCTGTCTCCTCTCCTCCATATATGTCTTTGTTCTCCAACTCCAGGTCACCTCTCACTTTCTTCAATGACTGAACACCATCCAATATTCTTCATGACACTTTTCTTGACCTCATTCTTAGCCTTGATATACTGATAACCCTTATAATCAGTCTATGAATAACAGTTTCTCCATATCCATCTTCCTGTCCTCTACGTCAAAAACTTCCACACCTTACCATTTTAGGTGCCCACTATCAAGGTTATAACCTCATCATCATGTAGGACTACTTTACTGTGAAGATTTCAAACTCTATTCTGTCTTCTACACCTTCATTTCTCTTCATCTTGGTCCTGATCCCAGGTTTTTCCTCCTTAGTATCTTCACTGACCTACCTAGAATTTTATGTTCCACCAATAGATGAACTTACCTCCTACTTTGCTGAGAAGATGAAGGTCTTCCAACATAAGCTTTCTCTCAACTTTTTCTTCTTCTCCTGTTTAACTTATCTATATCTATATCTATCTATCTATCTATCTATCTATCTATCTATCTATCTATCTATCTATCTAGCATATCTTCATCCTTTGTTCCATGTTCCCACTCTTTGGATTAGTCTCTGCTTCTCTAATAGTGTTTTTTTTTCCACAGAATCTCAGTATCAGAAGGAGCCATCTATTTCAACCCATATCAGAGCAAAACTCTCTCTATGACATATCTAACAAATGGATATCCAGCTTTTACTTCAGTGAGGGGAAAACCCACTAGCCACCCAAGATATTCCATTCCATTTTTGGAGAACTCTTACTTGTTAGGATGATTTTCCATGCAGCATCCATACACCTGTCTTTTACAGACTATTTGTCTTTTGCTAAATTACTTACTTAGTGCTTCTATTATAGGTCTTGCCATTTAACTATGATATCAAAAATGAGATAGTATGTATTTAATTCTCCTTCTTAGTAATTATAAGCACTACAAGGACAAGAATTTTCTGATTCATCATTTGTATATCCCTCAATGACTAGTACAGTGTAAATACACTGAATCAGATACAATTAAAAGGGAGAATTTTGCACAGGATAACTATCAATAATCAAAATCCATATTTTGGCTTGCCAAAAAAGGAATTATCATCTTTGATGAATAAAAGATGAATCAAATGTTTTGTGAGTAGAAAAAGATGCAAGCTGAGTTTAATATGGAGTAGTGAGGAAGGCAAGCACTTTTGCTTGAAAGAAAGAAATTGGTTATTTGATTGCTGTTATTTATGTAATTAATTACAGGCATTCAATTACCATCTTTTTCAAGGTCACTTCATTAATAGCATTTCTAACATTAGTTATGATTTCCTTTTTTTTAATAGAAGTGATTTGCAATACAATAGTCACACATTCCTTGTCCCTTATATATTGATAATAACTAAGAATAAATGACAGCTAATAGTCCTTTTGTAATCACAAAGAGGTCACCTATAAACAGTTATGTAGATGTAATTTCTATATACAAGTCATCCAATTGTAAACTGGAAACTCATGCATCATAGTTTTATGTATCATGAAAAGTGTAGTGAGATTAAAGGGAAGATTACAAAGAATGGAACACATTTAGGGAAGTAAAAGTTAAGTAGGATTCCAAGATGAATAAATACATTGGGGATAAAGCAGAACAGCTTCATGTGGCTTACCTCCTGACTCTCTTGAGTTTGTAAATGAGATTCCAAGTGACAATCTAACTGCATCACACCTCCGCTAAAAAGAATACAAATCCAGGAAAGATAAATTCTAAGTTGATTGGCTGCTGAAACAGCAATGACTTTTTACACAGAGGAGGATTCTGTCCCTCTTCAGTTGGTCAGAGAAAAGCAACAACAAAGATTTATCTGGCTTGAGAAGGAGCAGTGTAACCTAGAGCTAATTGTACCTTCTTTTAATTTCTGCTATTAAGTGCTCTGAAGTGAGTTTCTGGGCAACAAAAGAAATTTAATGATTTACTACTGAAGCAGAAGGGAGAACAAATTAGTAAAACAAACAAAAAACCCCACATGGACAATTAAAATGTTGAACAACATTTAAATGCATATTATGTCAAATTCAAACCACCTGGCATTTTCCCTGTATAAGTATAGGGAATACTCTGGGAATTTGCAGGACCAGTTATATCAGTGATATAGTATGCCCTCAAATTCATCTTCTCTCTCACCTAGCCAAAAGACCTAAAAGGACATGGCAGCTTAATGTTTTAGGGTAAATTCCAAGATTATAGATGAAGAAAAATCTATCCATGAAGTTAAGATGGCCACAAGAAGGAGAGATATATGAATTATAGCCATTTCTATTTTTGCAGTAACTATTATAGGAAATAATTTCTTTCCATTCTGGAGAATAGACTTTTGGACAAGGAGATATCTTATTAGAAAATGCCAGAAGCTCTCTTTTTGATCCCAACTCAAAGGCTACACAGGTCAAGTATCTGGCTTACAAAATGGCTAAGAGAAGCCAAACATAAGGATCAGACCAGAAGTTTCCTAAAATTCCAAATAATTCAACACATACTGAACCCAAGTAGACAAAAAAAAAAAAAAAAGGATTTCAGGGTGTGGCTCTAGGAATGCTACTTGAAAATTCAGGGGAACAAGGAAAGAATTGATGCACATTGGAGAAATTATTTAAAAATAGTCCACTGCTGCTATATACTGTGTGGCAAAACTCCAAACACTGTCAAACACATATTTAGTGGACTGCAGGATCCAATATCAATACGAGTCAATAGTTTGACATGGAAACTAAAAAACTAATTCAATTCTTAGTCTTCATTTATAAGAAGCATAAGTCTGGAATAAGGGAAGAGATAAATAAGCTTACTCTACTCTTCCCTGATTAGATCATATTTGGAGAAGTGTATACAGTGCTGAGTACCTTAGTTTTAGGAAGGACACTGACAAGCTGGAATATGTCCAGAGAAAGCCTTCTAGCTCAGTAAAGGGCCCTGGGACTGTAAAACAAGGATCAATGAAAGGAACAGGGAATATTTAACTCAGGGAAGAGAAGATCTGGGGGACAGAGGGCAGCATGATCACTGTCTTTTAAGTATTTTTTTAAATAATTTTAAGTATTACAATAATTAAGGATTTTACAACATGGATTATTTTGCTTCCAAATTAAAGGGGCATTGAGTTAGGGATCCTTCTTAGTCACAGCCAAAATAATGGCCTCCAAAGGCCTTTCTTCCCCTTGAAATCCTGGGACTAGTTTAATGAGCAATAAAATTAGGTCATAGACCATACATAGTCTATTCCATATGCTTATTTTTTTCATCTCCATATTCCCAATATATATGTAGTGTGCATATATACAAATAAATATACACATACACACATATATTAAGGCCCTTACAATTTAAAAGTTATATTTTATAGGGATTATAAATGTTAAAATAAAAAAAAATACATGTTTGTAAAAGTATACAATATTTCACATATATTTTTATATATTTTTTCAGCTTTAATATGTAAAGGTGTTAATAACTTATCATCAAAATTGAGCAATCGTTTTTCCAGAATCTGCAATTGGCTTTGCTAAGCTACCCAACACTCTCTCCTTTTCCCCTTATAACTAGTATCACATTTGCAAGATGGCTGACCAGGATAAGAGTATAGCTTGTGGCCTTGAACTTTTTCTCTAACTGGATTGAAGCCAAAGCATTGGTGCTTTGCACATCATGCTAGAGCAACTGATCTAACCAGTTCTGACAGATATATGAACAAATAAATCATAGTTAGCAAAACATACTTTTCAAATTGGCACACTGCAATAAGGAATATTTTGATAGGATCATCCTTGATTTTAGCTTCTCCATCAGCCCAGTAATCTTTTTCCCTTGCACATTCATTCACCCACAGGGCTCATCAAAACCTCAAGTCGTGTTTATCAGTCACTAATTTTTAAACATGCTTAGGAATGATGAAAAATAGAGACAGACACTTTAATCTCCTCAACCATCCCCAGTCAAGCCTGAGAAATACCACAAGATGAAAGGATTATAAAATCCATCAGTCTGCGTTCTCACCCCTTTGAATATCAATTCATCTCAGGACTAAAAACTCTTAAACATTTTTCATACCTCTCAGCCCTATGCTACTCGATTGATTTCTTCATCTCTGTGAGGTTGATCACTCCAGAGGGGGCTGACATGTCAACGATTCCACTTAGGAAAATCAGATTGTTTCCTTTTTGAAACCATTTGTAAAAGGAGGCTTAATGACATCTTACCCTTTTTTTTCCTTCCTTACTTGAAATGACACTGCCAGTAACTGCCAACAACCCTTCCTCGCCTCTCATCCCAGAGGTACCTGAATTATGTTTCAATGGAATGCTGAATATGAAGAACTCAGGGATTTTTTTTTTGTTGTTTGTTTGTTTTTTTCTTTTTTAAGGCAACAAAAAATGCAATCTGTCAGGAACTCTAATGCTATTTCACAGCAGCTGAGTCAGAAGCCAGAATGGAAAGGGGAAGGAGGTTAAGTCTGCAAGTAGAAAATGCTCCAGATGTCCACAGTGAGGGGCAAATAAGATGGGTTTGGGCTTCATGCCAGCCTGCAGGCTGAACAGAATGAGTCAAATCTTACCTAAACCTACTTCTTCCTAGAAACTAAAGTTTGTCTGGGTGGCTTAGAGTTTAGAAAGTCCTAATAAAGGACTCCTAGATCCTACTTGCATCTGAATCTGATCCTAAAAACATTTAAGGACAACTCCATCCTTGGCAACAGCATACATGGCACAGGTCTTTTGTCCCAAGTATCAATAGAAATAACATTTTGTCCATTTAGATGAAATAAAGTTATAATGCAATGGCCTAGTTAGTATTATATAATCCTGCACTCCTATGGTAAATGTATTCATTATCTCTGAAAAACTGTTAATACTGCTCAGTCTGAATGAAACAATCCTGCCTCCTAAATAGCATAAGTTCAGCTTGGGTGCAAAGAGAAAAACCCCTAACAGAAATAATCAGATCAAGTAGTAGTTCTAACAAGTCTTTGAGGTGAAATATTAAGTGAAATTCATTTTGGGAAAGGCAAAGTCCTTCTGGAAAAAGACTCAGGAATGCACAGCAATTTAATCTTAATATAACCTGGAACCATTTATTCCTCAAATTTTTTGTGTTCCTCAGACAACGCTAATATAAAGTTCACAGGTCGCAATTCGGACTTTGATATGGAAGAAAATACAGAACACTCTTACCTCTCCTACTGAGTTAGACAGAGCTTGAACTATCTTCTCATGGGCTGTGGCCACAACACTTTGTCCATTGATTTCAATGATACGATGTCCCACTCTGACTCCTCCACGTTCGGCTATCCCCCCTCTCATGAGGCTGCAAATCTAACCAGAAGAATTCATGATTAATATGATTAGCAAGTGCTATGCAGAAAGAATGACTTTTAGACAATGTGTGTTTGGGATGCAACACATAAATCAACATTGGTAATAGATCATAGACACAATGAGAACAATTAATGAATTAATCACAACTTGAATAAAAATATTCCCCAAATTAACACCTTCAATTAAATTCTATAAACACCTATTTCTTAAATATCTATTACATGTAGTATCCTTTGCCTAAATGTTCCATTTCAACCAGTAAATTTTTGCCTTTCATGTGTATAGATCATTCCAGAAAAGCAAAATACTTACTTACAATCATCCAATATAAAGTTGCTGCCTTAGCACTCACAACAGAAGCCATTATTAGCAATTCAGTACTTAGAACAAGCAAGTGAAATAAAGATTGATTTCCATTCCATTCAGCGGAATGAGAGCAGCAGAGACCTTGGGACTCTCCAAAACCAGTGCTAGGGAGGAAATCACTGTGTGAGGAAGCAAAGAGGATTGGGCTGGAAGAAGAGCTCACCTAGGATGCCAAAAAAAAAAAAAAAAAAAAAAAAAAAAAAGGTGGGGTAGAATCATTCCATCTGTTAGTTTCTTATTTTAACTGATTCTTGCTAAGGAGATGCTAAAGTTGATGCTATTCTTCCCCCTCTAAAAAAAAAAAAAATCCAGAAAGTGATATAAATTTTGCTCTGAGGCCTCAATAACTGATAAGGCTGACTTTGTGACCCTCCTAAAAGTAGATATCTTAACTTGCCCTAGAGGCTTGTGAAGTACAAGTTCCACTGGTTTTCTGGGCAATCCGGATAGCCCTGCCTTGACTATGGGTTCAGGAAAGCTGAGAAACAACAAACAAGACCTATCCTTTTGGGCTTTATTGCCATTTTTCCTCTTTGGGGATATTCTAGGAATTTATTTTTGAAAAATACAAATAACAACAATTCCAAAGGTTTACCCAATATCCATCAAACTAACAAAAAAGCCAAAAAATGTAAATATCCAACATTAAAGGAAATGCGTGTGTGTGTGTGTGTGTGTGTGTGTGTGTATAAAGGAGTTACAAGCATTGTTGCTATAGATCTGAAGTGGTACCACCAATTTAGAATTATAACTAAAAAGCCAAGAAGCTCTATGCATACTTTGATCCAATGACAACATAAGCAGACCTAAAATTCAAGGAAGGTAAAGATGGAGAGAAAATGCCTATACATACAAAAATATTATATCAGCATTTTTTGTGTCAGCAAAGAACCTGTCCATCAATTTACTGAATATGATGTAGCAACATTAATATAAATAAAATATTATTATACCATTAGAAATAAAAATATGAAGAGAGAAATCAAGAAGACTTATGAACCTATGTGAAGCAAAGTAAGCAGAATCAGGAGAAACATGTGCATGAAGATAATATATGAAAGAAAACAGCATGAACAGATTTCAGACTTCTGATAAATGTGGAAATCAATTATGATTTCAGAGGATACAATGGCATACCTACTATCTCCTAGCAGAGAGCTGTAAAATAAGACATACATTTTCAGATGTGGTCAATATGTGAGTTTGCTTTGCTGAATTATAATTATTTGCTACCAGAATTCTACCTAAGGAATTGGACAAAATTTATTGGGAAGTAGCAATGATATTAAAAAAAAATACATCAAATTTTTTCTTAAATTTTAATTAGAAAGACCAATATTAAATGTCATTCTCTTTTAATACACTGCAAGAGAACATTTCACGATGATCCATTAATCCAATTTGGTTGGAACAAAAGAGTACATGAAGGGGAGTAATATGAAATAAGGGTAGAAAATTAGGTTGGAGGTAGAATGTCAAGTAAACATGTCTTCTTCTTTTTTTTTTTTTTTTTACTTCAATTTCTCTGCAAGAAAAAAAAAAAAAAAAAAAAAAGGTTGTACTTTAGGGGAGTCAGAGACTCTAGCTTCAGATCCTACCTCAGCCTCTTGCTTTCCCTGTGACTTTGAGCTAGTCTTTCCTCTGGGCCCACAATCTCATCATCTATACAATGAGGAGATTGTATTAAAGGATCTCTAAGAGGTCTCCTCCACCTGGATAATACTATGATTCACTCATCTAATTATTACACTTGAAAGAACCTCATAGATTATCTCATCAGGCATCCTTGACTCAAATACCAGTGCTAAAGATAAGAAACTGAATGATTCCAGAGAAGAAAAGACCAAGAGGAAATATGAAAGCTGTCTTCAGTTATTTAAATGGTTGAAATATAGAAAAGGAAATTCTATGTTCTCTGTGCAGAGGGCAGAATTAGGCCCCAACAGGAACGCCCTGGTCATTTGGAGAATTCTAAGATCTAAACAGCACATTTCAGATAGGACATAGACAAGCAGGAACACAATAGGCAATGACTTGAGAGTATCTGAAATCATACAACAGGGGTAAAGGAATTAGCAATATTTAGTCTGGAGTTTGGGAAAGGGATATAAACAGATAGAATGGCTCAGTAGATAGAATACAAGCCTGGAGCCAAGAAGACCTGAATTCATTTCCTGCCCCTAATCCTTCTTAGCTGTGTGACCACCACAATAGGGCCTGAGAAAGACATCCCATCTTGACTCAATCTTCCCTTACCAGCCGGGACATGAGATAGAACTGCTTTTCTATAGTGAGAATATCAAAAAGATCCACTGTGCTGAAGCTAGCAAATTCCCTTTATCTCCTCTCCAAAATTGTGTGATTGAGTCACATGTTGACTAGGTTGTGACTCTCTTTCCCTGCTATCACTCCTCACTTTCTCATTCTTATTCTTCATAGGCTTCTCTACCTCCAAAGTCCCTATCCTGTCCTACTCTCTAGAACCCCTCTAGTCAACAATAATGTTCCTTTGCATTAAACCTCATCTTTTCACACTCCTGACTTCCTTTAGAAAGTACTGAATATCACAGTCAGCACCACATCTCCTTTGAGAATCACTCCATTCAGTATCAACTGCCTTTGCCAGATACTGGTAGCTATTATCTTCTGTGCCTTCAATACCTCCTTTTCTACCTTAATTTCTGTTCTAAAAATTAAAGACCATGGGACAGCTAGGTGGCGCAGTGGATAGAGCACCAGCCCTGAAGTCAGGAGGACCCGAGTTCAAATCTGGTCTCAGACACTTAACACTTCCTAGCTGTGTGACCCTGGGCAAGTCACTTAACCCCAGCCTCAGGGGGGAAAAAAAAAATTTGAAATCCTCAATATACGTGTGGTCCCCCAAAACTCCAGGCTCCCATTTCTTAGACTCCACAATTTCCATGATCTGAACCTTTATTCCTACCTCAGATAAACACAGGTATGGTCATACCATTGATCTCACCATCACCTGGAACTATTCTACCGCATCCTCTTGTCTTTCCATTTCAGCTTCCATATCAATCTTCCTTTGATTTGTTTTGCATCATTAAAATCTCCAACATACATCCATGTACTCCTGGTCCACCACCTCTGCTAAATAATTGCTACAAGGCAATTATTTTATTTCCTAATGGACTTTACCTCACTGTAAATGAGTGACTGCTCTCAATGACTGTTCAAAACCATCTGTTTGCTTCTCAAACCAACTATAGTTGATTTCATTTTTTTTGCTTTTTTTCTTCTACTTTGCCAAGAAAATAAAGGCCATAAGGACAACTGGCCTTCTGTTTTTTTTCTCCACTTGTGAGCCTTGGCTCTGACTGTCCTCCATGTTCTCAATGCTCCCCTTTCTTATTCCTGCCTCAGAGTCCACTCATATCCCATTTTCTTTCATCATCCCCAACTGCTAACCTTCCCAAACGACTTTGTATTTAAGTATTTTTCTGTATATGTATAGTTATTAACTACACATTTTTGCAGTATATACTCTTAACATGTACTTATTTTCCCTATCAAAATGTAAGCAGAGATTGTTTCATTCTTTCTTCTTGAATTCCTAATGCCTAGCATAACACCTAGCATATAGTGGGCATCCTTAGCACAGTTCCAGGCACGCAAACATTTATTGAATAATTTAATAAATTGTTCATTCGTTAATTAAAAATAAAGGCCATCTATTTTGAGCTTTTTTTTTTTTTTTTTTTTGCTCCAATCTCTGAATAAGAGGTAGCACTTCTCCCTGCTAAGGTCAATCTCTTTATTCAGGCCCTTGATCATATCACCTCCGACACACCCCTGTCCAAGACTTTGTCCCATCAATCAACCACTTTCTCTCTAATCTTCCTTCTTTCTTTAATTACCAGCTCCTTCCCTGCTATCTACAGATATGCCAAGGTTGGCTTCATCCTTAAAAACCCTTCATTTAACTCTACTGTCACAAAAGCTACTACCTTCTTTCTTTCTTTGTTCCTTTTCACAGTTAAGAGTCAGAGAAGAAGCTTTCTACAATCCTTGCTTCTATTTCCTCACTTGGCATTTGCTTTCTCAACCCCTTGCACTCTGACTTTTGACCCCACCACAGAAGCTTTCTCCCCACAGTCACCCATGGCCCTTTCTTGGTCCCCATTCTTGACACCCCTGTCGCAGTTGACACTATGGATCATATCCTGCCCTCCTTTATACTTGTTCCTGTTTCTCCTCCTATCTAAATGCTCTTCCTCAATATTTGTTGCAGAATCCTCTCCTTAAATGTGGGGGTATTCCTGAACCTTCTGCTCTTGTCTCATTTCTCTTTCTCCCCCTTTTATCATCTCCCATGGGCACAAATGTTGTTTCTAAAATAATGACCCTCAAATCTACAAATATACTCTCTCCTGAATGTCACTCCTGAACATTTAAATGACTGCTAGATAGCTTCACCTGGATCTCCCATAGGCATCTAAAACTGAGCAGATTTAAAATAGGTCTTATCTTTTCCACTAAACCCCTCACTACTGTTTCCTTTTCCAACTACTGCTTGTGCTTTATCAAATCTTAGTCCAGAGTTACCACATCTCTGTTTCTCCTCGAGAGTTACTTGAGCTCTACTAGATGAATTCACACAACCATACTGAAATGACCCCCACCTCCTAATTCATCCAGTTTTTCTGAAGGTATAATCTCTCATCCTCTAATTGCACCTTTAGTGCAACTTCTGCATCATGTGTGACTATTCCTCTTCCCTCAATCTCTACATCCACCGAGTGGCCAAGGCGTATCTATTCTTTTTTTCTGTATCTCTCCCATCTGTCCCTTTTTTCTGTAACAACATAATTGATATTGTAGTTCAAGTTCTTGTTACTTTTTCACCAACATCACTGCAATAGCTTCCAAATTCTCTCTTTTTTACACTTCAGCCTTCACACAGCTGCCAAGTTGATGATCCTAAAACAGAGGTCTGATCGTAAACTCCTCACTAAAAAATTATGAATAACCCCTAGTGACATAAAGACATAAAGATAAAATACATCTTCTGGGTTGGGCTTTAAAAATCCTTCACAATGTGGTACCAATATATTTTTCTGAACTTAAATTATGAAACTCTCACATACGTGTTCTGTGTTCTAGTCCAAATGGCACAGTTGCATATTTCATCTACAAATCCAACCAATAGGCCTTTGCATAGGTCATCCCTTATGTTTGAAATGTTATCCCTCCTCACCCATGACTGACAATCAATAGCTCCCCACTTCCAGTCTTAAATTAACCCAGGGGCCATTTTCTATAAGAAGGCCTTCTATGATTCTTTGTCATCCCCATTGTAAATGCTTTCTTTACATCCCTGAAAAGTACATTATATTTTTTGTGTGTATATATATAGCAGAGATGACTCAAAGAACCCTTAATTTATCTACTGGACTGGAACAGCAACCAAAAAGTATTTTGCTGTTAAAGACCACAGAGAGATCAGTGGTTTCTCAGCAAGAATCTATCCTCCTTTACAGTCAATGAACACACTTTTTCAATACAGCTCCAGCTATTTTGAATGAATCAAAATTCATTCACCATGTATACCTATGAAGGAACACATTCCTCCTCAAAGGGTTAGTGAGCACATTCAGCCCATTCAATTCAATAAATTAATCAGGATTTCCCCTATTATCCCTTCTGCATAAACTTGGTCTTTACTTCTCTATATACATGTTGTGTTCCCAGAGCAGAATCTGGCCCCTGAAAGGGAAGAACAATTTGATTTTTAAAAAATTAACTCAGGAGCTAGCATGCTACCTTGCACAGAATAGGTGCTTAATAAAAGGCATGTAACCTCTTTGACCTTCAAACAACACTAAGACTCCATAGTATGTTATAGAAGAGTTAGAATGGGATAAAGGACTTTCCCATGCTGATGAAATCCCAGCTTCTTGATATCTTGACTACTGACTTATTAGCATTATTTGGAGAAAGACCAGATTTGTTTTGCTTGAACACTGAGGACTGAAGTAGGAATAGTGGAAAGAAGATGAAAAGAGGCAATTCCTTCAATATAAAGGGAGCCTTCCTAATAATGAATTATGTCCTAATGTATAATGGGCTGCCTCGGGTTGTTAGAGACCTTCAAGTAGAGGTAAAGTGCCATTTGGGATCTTATGGAGAGGGTTCCTGTTCAGGTCTGAATTGGACTAAATATTGTCTGGGATGTCAGATATCAGACTAGATGTAGTTAGGGGATCTTTCTAGCCCAAAATCTAGGATGCTAAGATCTAGAGTTTGAGATACCATCCAGTAACAGCATATCCTTCCTCTGCCTTATCCTGGACTTGTTAATGGGAACTCTTCCAAAACTGACTATTTTGAAAGGCATGAGTTCAGTAACTGTTAGTTACTCCTGAGAAGGCCAAGCACATAAACCTAGGGAAAAGTAAATAGTGTTGATACAGAGAATAAAATTTTTCCTTCGCAGAATTCTCTAGCTCTTTGGTTCTTGAAGCTGTCATTCTGACAAGAAAGTCTTTTGAATGTTCCTAGACTTCGGGCTAGGTGGTTCAGTGAATAGAAAACAGGGTCTCAGGATTAATCTTCTTGAGTTCAAATCTAGCTGGCCTTAGACACTTACTAGCTTTGTGAGCCCGAGCAAGTCATTTAACCCTGTTTGCCTCAGTTTCTCATCTGTAAAATGAACTAGAGAAGGAAATGGCAGACCATTCCAGGATCTTTGCCAAGAAATCAAAAATGGGGTCACAAAGAATCAGACTTGGAGCTCCATGGCAAAAGTCAAGATCAGCTCCTTTCTGAACCAGAGCCATCATTACAGCTGTTCTTTGAAGAAAGAACTTTTGTCGAAATAAAGCCAATCGCTGATCTCAATAACTTTTTTTTTCTTCTCAGAAATGCAGCAAAACCATAATGAATTTAGGCTTTTATGAGCCTGAACAGAAACAACAACAATGAAAAAAACTGCAGGAAGCATTTTTTAAATATCCATTTCTTAAAAACTAAGATTTAATTACCAAGGATAATTTCTAGCCATCTTTTCCAGGCCTAGAGGCTGATTGTTAGGTAGGGGATTAGGGAGAGGTTGAGAGACAATTTGCAAAGTCATTAGAAATTGCATACAGAGCTAGGAAACTGAAATAAGTTGCTATTCCACTTTAAAGGGGATAGTTTTACCATTCTCTTCAAATTTAGAAACAAAGATCTTAGAAATTATCATGCTTTGAATCCCCAGAGCCTCTTACAGTGTCTCAGTGTCTCTCCTCTCTCCTCTCTCCTCTCTCCTCTCTCCTCTCTCTCTCTCTCTCTCTCTCTCTCTCTCTCTCTCTCTCTCTCTCTCTCTCTCTCTCTCTCTCTCACACACACACACACACACACACACACACACACACACACACACACACACACCCCAGTATATCAGACACTTGTTTGGGATTTCATTGGCATGGAAACCCCAACTAAGGCAGATTTCTACTCATTTATAACATATCCTCATGAGTAAACCAGAATATAGTGATGCTGTAATTGGTCCCTACTTGATATTTATAAAATAATAATGTAATATCACTGAATAAAAAAAATTAGAAGACTCAGATTGAGTGTGACTCCATCATTTACTAGCTATGTGATCTTAGTCAAAACATAAACTCAGCATCACCTCATCTATAAAATGGGGCTGACAATATTTAGTCTACTTATCTCAAATAATTTTCATTAAGAATATGAAATCTATATAAATCACTGAAGCAATGTGTGAATATAATTAGTTTTCTTCCCTTACAAAATGTGTGACAACCTCTCTATCAAACCACCAATGTGGAATCTGTGTCCAGACTACCTGACTCTTTTAGATCCCCATGCTTTGGATCTTGCAGCAAATGAAAGCATTTGGTCTGCAGCCTCCCAGCATGAATCTGTGACACCCCATGGGGCTTGGGTACTTGCAAGAAAGACTACAAGGAAGAAGCTTAAGGCTCTGTACCTACATCTCACCTCTTGGGAGAGACAAGTGCCTGAGCAAGAAAATTCCCAAAGTGCATGGAAGAAGTGGGAACTGTTTGCCAAAAATGGACTTGCCTCCAAGAAGCAGTATATATGTCTAAGGGAGTAAGTTCTTTAGTATTAAAATAAAGGAGATTAGAAACATCAAAGCCTGTACCTAAAGAAGACAGAAATATGCAATTAGCACTGGAAAGAGTAAGAGGAGTTAATCCAGATACGCAAAATTCATTTGTCAAAGAGATATTTAACAGGCTTGTTCTATAAGGAGTTTAGCTCTCTTCCCTTAAATCCCCTACCTGGAAACTGTCTTCCTTTTTAATAATAATATTTCATAATTATAATAAGAACAACAGCTATCATTCAAATTTACCTTTTTAAAGTTTGCAAAACATGTTACATTATTTCATTTTGTCTTCACCCTGTAAGGTAAGTGCTGTTATAATCTTCATTTTACAGATGAAGAAACTGAGATAGAGAAAGTGAAGTAACTTGCTCAGGATCACTCAGCTAATAGGAGCACTCAGAATTCAATACTATTCATCTTCTGTACCCTATGGCTGCCTTAATGTTATCTACTTTTCAACGGATCACTGAGTTATACTCCAAGTTAGGTCTGTGCTAGCCACTATACATGCAAATACAAAGAGGGAAACAATCCCTTCTCTCAAGGAGCTTATACTGAATGGGGGAGCTAACCATAGGCATCCATTCCTTATTTCTTGTCCCATACTAGGAGTTTTATCAACCTTTCTAAGTTGAGCTTAGGATGGCTCTAGCCAGGAGAACAGAAAAGGTCAGGAATGGTAGCAAGGAAGCAGAACCAAGAACAATTGCATAGAAGCTGACAAAGGGCAAATTTTGGCTTGATGTAAGGAAATCTTCCTCTAACAATTGGAAAATAGACTGGGCAGCCAGAGGAAGTCCTGGGTCCCTTTTCACTTGAATTATGAAAGTGAAGGCTATTTGACTCCTATTGTGGATGTGGCAAGGAGAGGGAATGTGCAGCCAAAGGTAGTTAAGGGATGGGATTTCTGTGCTGAAATCTCTTTCAGAAAAGATCCATGTTTCATTGAAAACAATTATAATCAGTCCAGAGGGCTTGGAAGAGAAGGAAGACAAAAAAAAGGGTGGGCCTGCCCCTCCCCTCTTCCCTCCTCAAGCTGCTTCATTCCAGAGAGCCTGCAACATATGGAGACCCCAGGGATAGCAGAGGGGTTATTAATCTCCCAGTGATATCTGAAGACAAAGGAAGAACTGAGTGATGGGGGAGGAGGACTTACTCAAGATAGAAATCTTATAGCAATCACAGCTATATGTACATCAGTACATATTTTGAGCTTCTACATGGTCACAAGTTGTAAAGGATACAATCTGACTTCTGGGGCCTTAAGTCAAAATAAGGAGATTTTATAATGTTAAATATTCATTCAACTATATTTTACAACATTTAAAACATAGAGAACTTTGAGAGCCTTTCACATAATCAGTTGTTTATATTCTCACAGCCTGTTAGCCTCATATTTTTAACCTCATTCAATGAATGAAGAAAAAAGTATGGATGGCCTTTGACCTAGTGATATCCCTGCTGAGTCTGGACTCCAAAGAGATCAAATAAAGAGGAAAAAGAACCCTCACGTACGAAAATATTTGTAGCAATTCTTCCTGTGATGGTATAAAAAAAAAATGAAAACTAAGAGGATATCCATCAACTAGGCTATGGCTGAACAAATTATGGTATGTGAATGTAATGGATTATTATTGTGCTGTAAGAAATGATGAATGGTGTGTTTCAGAGAAACTTGAAAAGGTTTTTATGATACAGAGAAAAGAGAGTAGAACCAGGAAAATATTCAATAAAAATAATATTATAAAGAAAACAACTTTGAAAGATTTAAAACCAAACAAATAATCAAGAGTCTAGAGGATTGATGAAGAAATACTATACCTAATTCTTGACAAAGAGGTAGCAGGCTCAAAATACAAAATGAGACATAATATTTTAAATACCAATGTGGGAATTTATTCAGTTTTATAAGATTATTGTCATTTTTTGTAATGTGGGAGAGAAAAGTAGGGGAGAAAGTAAATATTTGTTAAGTGAAAAGTAATTAATAGGGGCAGGTAGATGGTATGGTGGATAGATCATTGGCCCTAGAGTCAAGAGGACCTGAGTTCAAATCCAGCCTCAGATACTTACCCTAAGTCACTTAATCCCAACAGCCTTACCAAGGAAAAAATATTTAAAAAATTAAAATATGAATTTTTAAAAGAAATATGAAAGAAAAAAAACTTTATCCAGTCAAAAAAATCTAAGTTTAAAACAGCCTGTGTGATCTTAGGTAAGCCACTTGACCTCTGTCTGTCTTAGTTTCCTCATCTACAAAATGATAGCACCTACCTCCCAGCTTTCTTGTGAAGATCAAATGAGATATTTGGAAAGCACTGAACACAGTGCCTGGCACATTTAATAAAATATCTAAAAATGCTTGATCTCTTCTCTCCCTTCAAAGAGATCATGGGAAAGGACCTTGTATTCTAGTTTTCAAACCAAACACTTGAAAGCATTGATGATCAATCAGTATTTATTAAGCAAATTCTGTGTTCCACTGTACTATACTGAGTACCTGGAGGAAAAAGGAAAGGGAAAGTAGTCCCTGGTCTCAAAGGGCTTACACTCTAATGATCCACTAAAATAATTCAGATGTCAAAAGTTTCAGCAGGAAACCTGCTTAAATTATCATGACAAGGAGACATTGTAGAATGTGTGCTGGTTTTCCTGTCAAAGGATCTAAGATTGAATTTTGCCTCTGACAATAACAATCTATAAGACTTTGGGGAGTCAGTTTCCCAAGCACCAGTTTTCTCATCTGTAAAATGAAAGGTTTAATTGGCTTCTGAGGTCTTTTCCAACTCTAAAAGGATGACTGAAAGTTGAAAGGGAACTTTCCTTAGGAGGAGGAGGAGGAAGAGGATCACAGGTTTGTCATTACTGTTGAGTTCCCCCTTGATCTCAGCACTGGATTTTCCTAGGATGTACTTTCCCAATCTATAAACTGGGAATTTGCCCCTTGCACAACGTGATGTGAACTATCGTCCTCTGTCAGGAAGAAGCTCAAATCGTAAAGAATAATATGAAATCAGAGTCTATTGTTAATAGATTCATCTTGTCTCCAATCTAGTTAGCATTGTTAAAGGCATTTGCAACAACTTTGGGATATTGTTCAGCATGGAGACGTCTATACAATATACCTAGTCTGCCAGGTATATTCTGTCTAGCTCTCTGACCCTCCCTCTTGATATCTTTGCTAAATTCTTTTTAGGACCAAGCCCAAGATGAGCTACTTCTTCTTTCTCCTCATAGTCTCTTCCCTTTAATGGTGTCTCTATCCATATTCTAGCTAACTCTGGTTAGTCCATTAAACTCCTCTATGGAGCAAATCTGCCAGTCAGACTTACTCAGGCCTCATGGCATATTCCTTTAATGGATTTTTCCAAATTCCTTTCCTTTCTAATGATATACTCTCCCAACTCTATTTCATTTTTGCCATTCCTGGTGTCTATTTTATCTTTTATTTTGTCTATAACATCTTCTCTTAAATAAACTTTCCTTCTGGCAAAGAGAATGACCATTGTGAATTTGTCACATTTATCTCAAATTAGGTCTTGCTATGTCAGTCTCATCAAACTCACATGGCAAATTCCCAATACATATTGGGGCTAAATTTTGAATGCCTGTTGATGTCATTAGTATCTAATGTACTGTTTAGGTCAGACATTCAATAAATGTTTGCTCTTGAATATCATTCAATCTTTTATTGGGAGCTTGTATTTCTTTAATTTCTTTAATACAATAAGTTCCTTAATACTTTGTAAACAGAAATGTAAAATTTGTTTTAAATTTAACTTGGAAAATATTAAATAAATAACATTTTAAAATAAGTCATAAACTTCTAAGATGAAATTGTCATAATTTGAGCAGGAAGAATAATTTCTCTCTCTTCCAAATTCCAACTGCTCCTACTATCTATATCTTTCACTTGAAATGTTGTTCATTATTTTTTCATGAGTATATATGTTGTATTGTCTCCCCATTGAGATTAGAAGTCTCTAAACACAAGAGCATCTATATTTCTTTGTGTCCTCAATAGTACCCAGGACAATGCTTTGTAGATCTAACAGTAAAAGAATTGATTGATTTAACATTGTTATCCAAGATTCAGTGGAAAGAGCACAATTCTGGAAAATAGGAAGCTTGAGTTCTAATCTCATTCTGCTACTATGTAAGAAGGAATCTAATATAATTCTGCTACTATATAATTGTATGATGTTGTTTAAAATCTTTGCTTCGGTTTTCCCATCTGCCAAGTGGGCAAAATATGTATCCTACATCCCTCTCAGTTAATATTGATGATAAAATAAGGGCAGGTTTTACAAGTACCAAGATCAGGCCTCGAGTCCAGATTTATATTGATAAATTTTCTGTTGTAGGAATCTAATGATCTGCAAGTTAAACTGGTCATAGACCTCTGCAAATTTCAGAGTTTTCAGCCACTACTTTATCTTGCTTGATGTCTACTTTCTATTACAATATAACAGCGGAAAGGAAAATCAAAAACCAAGTGCTTGGGCTTATGGGTCAGTGATTTAAAGACAGAACTTGAATGAGGGCAAAGCATGAAGAATATGAGTTAAGAAGCTTTTGTTGCTAATCTCAGCAGGAGAGACCATTCTATATTTCAATCTAATTGTCCCCAAATTGGAAATCTATTTTAAAATCACCTATCACAATGGTAGTGTTTTAGGAATGGGATCATGAAGAGGTCAAAGATATGAGAATCAAGACAAAGCCATTTATTGAAAAGAGAGAGAGAGAAAAAAGAGAGAAAGAGAGCGAGAAGAAAAAAAAAGAAAGAAAGAAAAGAAAAAGAAATAAAACATTCCTTCTCCCATTCTTCCCTTACTGCATCCCTCACATAAAAAACAAGATTTATTTGTTTGGAGGTCATAGGGAAAGGCAAAAAAAAAAAAAAATAAGTGTTCAAAGACTCTTCTTTTTTGGAGCCATTCAGGAACTAGTCTATTAGTTGATTTTAAGTTGAAACCAAAAATACAGAAATAGAAAATTTTATTCTAAAAAGTGTTTCCTCAACAACCTAATCTTGATTTTTGTGAAACAAGAATTTCTTGCCATGATTTCACATAACAAACATGTTGTAGGATCTGACCGTTCCAGATCTCCTGCTACAATAGAAGTTTTATGGTGTGTCAGTGACAACTTAGACTAATCCTTACCAAAAAAAAAAGAGAGAAAGAAATAAAAAGAAGAAAAGAAAAAGAAGGAGACTTCTTGTCCATTTTTGGAGAAAGACAATGTACTGGAGCCACATTTTCCATTAACCCCCTGGCCTGTTTATTCATGTAGTGTCTGTAGCACTATGGAATCCGTTTCTATGTAAATAGCTGGACATTAAAAAAATCTAGAAAGAACAATTCAGAAAATGCTTAACACTTCCTTAGCCATCCTGCTCTCACAGGGACTAGCCAGCATGGACTTTTTTCAAGTTACAACAGATTGGCCCCCTTAGGGTGTTTCTTTTCCCGTACCAGCTGACAATGTCTATCTATATCACTTTGTGGTGACCATTGTGGCAGCTTTCTTATGGCTTGAGCCACAAGAGCCACGATCACTTCCACTTTAGCCACTTATGGGCCACTGTGACATCTGCATTTCCTGAGGTCTTCCAGTCTATAACTGTTTAAAAGAAGTCTCTCTTAATAGGTTTAAAGGAACAAATACAGAGGAAAGAGTCCTTGTGTTCTGGTAAGGTCGAGTCATAGCACTCTAAGGTTAAGACCTGCTTCATTGCCCACCAGCTCATTATAGCTCAGAAGCTTTATTGATTAGGCTGTTACTCATGTGACTTAGAGAGAAGATTTACACTCTACTTACTCTCAGCTCAATAAGTGGGGGGGAGGGCTCTGTAATTCGAACTCTTATGGATAAAGGATAGTACAATGAAGTCCATTTCCATGTATCTATAATGCAAAAGAGATGTAATGCTATTTTTTTTTTTTTTTGTAAATGTAATTCATTAGTATTGGGAGCTCTGAAGTAAGAAAACTCTTTCTTCACATGCAGATCACCAATTGTTCTGCAATATATAGTCTCAGGCAATGGGGACACTGCAAAATCAGGCACCTTTCCCATGTGTCAGAGATAGGACTCAAAGCAGTTTCTCCTAATTCTGAAGCTGGACTTTCATTCACTACAATATTATAAGGAATCTTAGTGAGAAATCCCAGTGAGTCTCGGGTATGCCTTTGTGTAAATTTATTTGTTAAAAACTTTGGAACATGCTCATAGAATCCCAGGGACCACGAGAAGGGTTGGCCACTTTCTGGAACCTTAATCAATGAGTCCTTTAATACAGGCCTGTATTTACCCTAGAAACCTGACCATTTCTTGGAGTAAACATAATCCCCTTACAGAAATGAACAAATATTCTTCTGGGTGGGCCTCTTGTGATGGAACATCCTGTACCTGGGAGGAGGCCTGTCTGAAGAATCACATAGCAAATGAGAATAGGGTAGGGCTTTTTTTGTTCTCAGCCTATAAAAACTCCATAGTTGAAAGGGACATCGGGGATTTGGGGAAGTCTTATATAAACTTGCCTTGCAATGGCTCCTACTCAAGACTCTAAATAATTATAATCATGAGTCCTTTCAGCTAAGGAATTCAGATATTACTGCTTTCTTGTATGTATGTTTTTTATTATAGTGGCCACTGTGTTTGTTAACTGTGTATTACTTTTGTGCTATGGGTTTCCTCTTCCCTTTTGTCTTATTTAAATCAAGGTTCTAAGCAGTAATAAACTTGTACCCACTCTCTTTAAGACTATATCTGTTGAAATCTGAATTCTGAACCTAGATTAATCTTATAGAAATGTACATTGTTTTTTTTTTCCTTCTATTTTAAAAAATTAACTTAAAACTTAAATATAAAATTGAAAAAAAATTGCTATGTGAACAGCAGGATATAAAGGAGAATTCAAAAAGTAAAGCAATAAATTCCCTATTCAAGAAGGCTATATAATAAACACTTATTGTGTTCAGAGCTGTCCATATTTTCTTTGCTTCTTTGAAGGTTTCCTTTTGCTATCTGTTATGCACTTTTTACTTTATTTTTTCTTCCCCCCATCTTCCTCTTCAAGAAGATTACAATAAAGTGTGTGTATAGAGATAGATATACACAGCTATATATATTTACATATAAACACACGCCTAACATTCATATACATAGATATGTAAAATGATACATGTATATACACACATATACATTCATATACATTTAGGTAAAAGCATATAAGGCTTGCTGGTTCTCTGTTTTTCTGAAGGTGGGTAACATCTTCCTTCACAAGTCCTTATTTTTCTAAACCTACCAAATTATCATTTCCTACACCACGCAATATTCCAACCTTATACCATTTAATTATTTTAAATAGTCTAAAACAATATTGATTAATATGGCTGACATACAGTGTAGTTTAACTATTTAATTTTTTAATTAAATCTATTTTGCTTTAACTTTTTTGCTGAGGATACAAACTGTTAATGAATATTCTGGTTGAGTATTCATATGTGCTGTACATGGATGGTCATTGTTCTCAGAATTCAATTATGTTGCTTGGAAGAAGTAATGTATTATTGTAATGACTTGAGATCCAGTCTTAGAGTCAGGAAGACTTGGATGCAAGCCAGTTTCTGAGGCAGATTAGTAATGTTTTCATGGCAAGATCATTTTATCTCTCAGTGCCTCAAGTAACTCAACTCTAGACAATTGTCAAACAGCATCTATAGACAGTAATTTCCACACTGGGAGTTCCCAACATATTTGAACTGGAAGATATAGCCTTCAACCCCTTCCCCACAAAAATACACATATAAGTAAATTGAGCATAATGAATTCTCCTGAGAATTCAGAAATTGCTGTTAAGATTTTATGATAAATTTCTAACTATGAATATCAATTATTATTGAGTAGTAGTATAATAAAGGAAGAGGGTGTAATAGATTGTTATTGGTCCTATGACATCATGAGACAATTTTTAAAGAATATTGATCAGAAAATAGACATTCAATTTCCCTTTCAACTCTTTTTCTCACATAAACACATATGTACACAGAAAAGTAGAGTGGGGATAAAATACCAACCAACCTCTAGAATTCTTTTTGTTTCCTAATAAATAGAAGTTTAATGGTTAAAAAAAAAAAAAGTATTTGCCTCTTTCTTCTCTCCATTGCATATCTCTGCTATGTTACCCATAATTCCAATCTGCTGCAAAGCCTCCCATTTCAGGTTTCTTTGCCAGAGATACTGAAATGGTTTGCCATTTCCTTCTGCAGCTTATTTTACAGATGAGGAAACTAAGGCAAACAGGATTCAGTGAATTGCCCGGGTTCATACAAATAGTGTCTGAGGCAAGCTCAAACTCAGAAAGATGACTCTATCCATGTACCACTCAGTTTCCTCAGTCACATGTACACATCTAAGTCCAATTCCCAGTATTAATTCATTTGATAAAAAAATCTTCAAGTTATATGGATTACTTTACACTTCTGTCAATCAAATGTGAGCAGAAGATTTAGATATTATTAAAGTGAAAGAGGTACTATGGAACTCAAGGTAGATTTTTATCAGAAATGTGTCCTCTCTCTGCCTCTAAACTAGAGACATCTCAAAATGGAATAGACGAATTTATGGAGATAGTAGTGGGCTCCCTGTCCCTGGAAGAGTTCAAAGAGGGACAGGGATACTACAGCAGAGATTACTGTACCAAGTGGGAGATTGGACTAGAAGTCCTTATCAAAATTTAAGTCTATGATTTTAACTTCATCCTTTCATTCAGTTTTTCAGGACTTTTCCTATCACTACCTTAATTTGTAGGAAAAAAAATAATGAAAACTGGGGAGAAGAAAAAATTTTAGAGCTCTGTTGAAAGCCATTGGATTAGTCAAGTGTTCAAAAGGAGGGGTTAGGACACAGCAGGGAATGGGTAAGAAGAAACAGAGGGGGAGAGATGCCTGACAATAAGTGTTTTGCTATACAAAAGTCAAGAGAGTTGGAGGTCTATTTTTGAGAGTGACACAAACATTTTTCAGGAGAAGTGCCTCAAAGTTAAACTGATGAATTCTGAAAATCCATTTTTAAATAGCTTTAACGATGTCATCTAAGGCCTTTCTCTAAAATAATGTATTGTACTTTGGGAGTAATGAAGCTGAAAATAGAAAGCACTGGAGCAAAACTAACTCACATGTCTGCAAACTTTTCAGAAGATTTAGGATAACAGCATTTGCTAAGCTAGCATTGTTTCATGTAGGCATATCCCATATTATTAGCTAATATAATTGAACAATAAAGAGAATATATACACATATAACTTAATAATATATCTATACATATTTATACACAAAGCAATGTGTATATATGTATATGTACACACATATATGCCTGGTATAGTTTAGAGACATATATTTATACATATGGTATATGGTATATGGAATAAAGTCTTAGTTCAACTAATAATTTATTATCTTTCATTACAGAAATATACCTAATACCTGCCTATGAGGTTTTTAAGTGGTTCTTCCCCACACAAGAATACTTCAATTAGTTATTCAGAAATTATGTACAAATGTGCAAGTGCACTTAAGATATATACATCTAGTTATACTCAGGCCCTTCTTTGTGTGTTTATGGGTACAAGTATGTATATGTGATATCTACATAAAGATCACTTATGTGAGTATGTATATGTATACACATACACCTCCCATATATGTATAATATAGCTAAACATAAAACTGAAGCTAATGTTCAGAACAAGAAAAACCCATTAGGAAACTCATTAATCTGGTACCATATACACTTTGTTGGAGCCTAATCATTTGCTAGCTTAACTAAGATGCTATGCTTTGATTACCCGTAATTGATAGGGGAGCATTTTAACAGGTCTTTCTCCTGTCTAGAAATTCAAGAAGTGACATTCAAAAAGATCTGTAGAAATTGAATGCCATTCCCTAAACAAAGCCAACAAGTATTCAAGCAAGTAAAATATTAGCATCTGCCAAAAACATAAATAGAACTAATTAATGAATTCTAATTGGTCTTCTGTTTGGTCTTCAGCTGTGACATATATATTGTATATTGGAACATAATTTGAAATATCTGGCCACAAAACAACTATCTCCTTCAATACTCCACATTATTTAGCCAGTAGTCCCACCCCTTTCAAGCAAAGCATACAGGCCTGGTAATTATCTAAGTACTTGTAAAACAGAAAGACATATGGAAGGGAAATAAGTATCCTACAATGATTTGGGGTTGAAATAAAAATTCCAGCACAAGAACCTAGCTCAAAGCAAGTAGTTAATAAATATTTGTCAGATAAATCACAGAATCAAAAAAGATCGTAGAAGTTCCTTGAAAACAGGAATTATATCCTTATTTGTACTTGCACGAACATAGTGGGTATGCAATAAATGATGGTGTATTGGATGCTTTATCTAGCCTAATCCTTCTCATTTTATATTTGGGTTTGGGATGGGCCATAACCCTGATCCAAAAGGTTCTAGAAGCTAAATGTGCCTATAATTATCTTGTTATTTTATCTTGTTCCACTGTATCCAAACTACAATTGTAGTATTGCACCAATGGGTTACCCCTATGAAACTACCATAAGAACTCAGTAAAGCATTCAACTCAACTTGTGAACTGGCCATGTACAATTCACTGGAAAAGTATCTCTACAGCTTCATTCTCAATGAGGACAACAACCAGAAGAGTTCTCAATGGTAGCATATATCTGGAAGAACCTCTGTCTAAAGGCCAAGCTCTTTCCTATGCTTCCATGTGAGTCAATTTTCCCTGCTATTTGAAGAAGTCTATATATTTGTACTTAAGCACTTATTTCTCTCTCTTTTTTAATTCTAGTTTGAGCAAACTTTCTTCTATAAAGAGGCTTTAGTAGGCTTAGGAATTTTCCATTAAGGAATAGCATCTGATTTTACTTTCACATCAGAACCCCTAAATACTAGTATTATTGCACAGGATAGGAGCATTAGGATCCAGGATAAAGCACAATACATCCCAAGCCCACAAACGGACACACACTAGGTTTTCCCATAAACCCTTAGGCTCCATATATGCTGCATACTGTTTTTAACTTTGTCTCACATTCTCTCTACCATTCACAGATTATTACTCTTACACATTCTTTCCTCTTGGATACGGATCTACTTTCAAACCTCTTAATATACATATAGGGTTGATGTCTACCACCAAGCCTCTAGTAAACACTGGAGACAAGATTATGTTCCAGCACATCTTAATAAGCTAGAGACATAATTCATAACTGTGGGCTGCTGTATGCTCCAACTGTCTCCCCTAGACAGTTTCCTCTTACTGACAATGTTATATTCCTTGAGAGTAGAGAGTATGTCTTTTTGCATCTTTTTTTTTCCCCTTTTATACCTATTACCTGTTTTTCACAGATACAAATAGTAAAAGTTCTGTGATTTTTATCAGGATTCCCCATGTGGAACCTTCCTCCATCAATCTTGACTTAATAAGTCATAAAGAGTCACATAGGAATTAGATGACATGTCCAGGATCATAAAGCTAGGATTTGAACTCAGGTTTTCCCAGTTGCAAGGTCAACACTCTATTATAGCGTTTCATCTCCATGCCTTTCATTTTGTATGCACTTAGTCATATATTTAGTTGAATCTCTTACATTGATATAGGTCTTAACAGTTCCAAAAGCATTTTCCTTATAATGGCCCTATTAAATAGGTAAGTAAAAGTATCATTTCTCCCATTTTAGGGTTATGGAAACTGAGTTTAATTTACTTCAAGTCCACAATACCAATAAATGGCAGAGCTAGGTCTAGACCCCAAGTCTCTTGACTCCCATGTTCTTTCTCTTATTCCATACATCTTTGGGTTTTTTTTAAATTTTATAATTATAAATTTTTTTTGACAGTATATATGCATGAGTAATTTTTTTAATAACATTATCCCTTGTATTCATTTTTCCAGATTTTTCCCTCCCTCCCTCTACTCCCTCCCCTAGATGACAGGCAATCCCATACATTTTACATGTGTTACAGTATAACCTAGATACAATATATGTGTGTAAATACCATTTTCTTGTTGCACATTAAGTATTAGGTTCTGAAGGTATAAGTAACCTGGGTAGATAGACAGTAGTGCTAACAATTTACATTCACTTCCCAGTGTTCCTTCTCTGGGTGTAGTTGTTTCTGTCCATCATTGATCAACTGGAAGTGAGTTGGATCTTCTGTATGTTGAAGATATCCACTTCCGTCAGTTATTCCATACATCTTTGAATAAATGCACATATGAATGAAGCAAAACAACAGGTAAATATTATTTTAAATGGCTTTTATAATCATTTCATTAGCACATTTTCAAGAAAAGAAAACACTAGTTCCTCTTTTCCAAATCTTTTTGAGAGATGTGTAATGGGGGGGAGGGAAGCAGACTGAAAAAAAGGCATATATATATATATATATACCTACTCTCCCAGCAAAATGAACTCTCACTTCGCTTTTCTCCCTCACTCCATCCATCTAATGGTAGTATGAAAATGAATCGAAGCCACAGGATTTCTTCTTCAGGCAGCTCTGGCCTGGGCTCCTGGGAAGGACAGCAGTGGTCCAGAAACTGTGAAGCAAATCTCAGAGCCTTTTTTTCACTCTTTAAATCATCAAATGCTTTCAGCTGAGCTTTATGAGCTTTGTGAAGCCTCAAGCAGTTGTGTTGCTAAGTAACAAGTGGCAGAAGTTTCACAGGTACCAAGAATTGTAAATTCCACTGTTTGGCCTCCCTCAATTCCATCTCCCCCCTCCCAGACCCACTATCTCATCCCTTCATTTCTAGGAGAGAGAGAGAACTAGAAAGGGAGGCAGGTCCATAGTACACTCTGCATCACAGCAAAGTCACTTTCTGTCCCACAGGGGAAATGGCTGAAGTCTCAAGAAATATCTTTTTCTGGCATTCTCTCTGTTTCTTGAGGGAGGTAGAAGGAAGGAGCACCATATTGTTTTTTAATGTGCACTGCCAACTCTGAATAGCTGGGGGAGAACAAAGGCAGAAACAGAGGATGTAGTTTCCTCTAGAATACCTTCTGCAACTCTCCTTGGATTCTGGGCTAGATTTGCTTTCAAAGAAATATTGATGGTAATTTCCTGCTTTCTCCTCCCCTCCCCCCAGCAACTATGCTAACTAAATACAATATAATCTCCTCTAATAGCAAAAGCTGAGCAGCGGGGAGTGGGTAAGAAAAAAAATGCCAGCTTTACTCATTGACTCATTACTTCTTGCTTGTCAACAAGAGCCTCCTTCTACATCCTGAATGGTGCAACAGTCAGTGTTGTAAATAACAATACATGCTGAGTGCTCTAGACTTGGCTGTAATTAGATCTCTGGGTTTTGCTTAGGGTTTAGAAATCACTTGAACTGCACTTTCATGGTTAATGGTGTCAGCAGAGCCAGCCTTGGAATTACAACCATGGTTCTTCCCGCTAAGAACATATCATTTTGCAGATCGCCTTTCTCCTAATCACACAGATGACAAAATCTACTAAATGACATTACTCAGATTTAGTTCAGCCATCTTATGCAGGCACATATTTCATTTAACCGCTCAGTCTGAAAATTAAAGTTTGCCACCTGCCACATGAAATTTTTATATATTAATCAGGCAGAAAATAGCCAGTGGGTTCTCAGAGAGGGCAATAGATATATTTTTCCCTGGCAGAAGCTCTCCTTTGCCTGCTCCACCACCTCTTCCTCACCTTCAACTGGAACTCTAAGGACTAAATTGAAATTGTGGATAGAGCTAAACGGGAGGCCCCCCAAATAGCCCTAGAGAATGGGGTAGGGCTGAAGTCAAGCTCTGGAGTCCAGGACTCTAGCCTTAGGAAGCTGAAGGTGACAGGATGGATGCAAACTTAAGGCTTTCCATAAAAAAATTACTGGAAAATTCACCTTAATTCAATTAAGCAAACATTATAGGAGTGACTACCATAGATTGGATATTGAAAGAAATAAAAACATGAAGGTAACATGATACTTGCCCTTAAACAGGGCATAGGCTAAAAGAGAAAACAGATTTCACCTAGAGGCTCTGCAGATGTGTGCAAAGTACTCCCCAAACCCTGAAGTACTAGATAAATTTCAATTATTATATTGTTATTAATATTGCCTATATTACAACATGTGTTATCTAACATATTATATCATTAATACTAGAAGCAACAGAGTAAATAGAAGCATGGAGGGCCAGTTTACAGTCAAGGGTTAAAAACTCAACTCTGGCCCCTATTAGCCATGTGATCAAGTCACTTCATTTTTTAAGGTTCCAGGCAAAGTGATCAATAGCCAATATACATTAGTGGAAGGAGTTTTCACATCTTTCCATGGTAAAGTTCCCTACACCAATGAAATCACAGGTCCTTATTCCATCTGCAACACACACACACACACAATGAATATGATAAATCCCCTTGTTCTCCCTGGCAGATCTTTATGAGGCTATAAGATTTCAATATAACAGAGACTATGAACTCCGGGTAAATTATTGTGACCAGCACCCTCAGAATAAGGAATAAATTAGATTTAGGATCACAGATTTAACCCTGAAAGGGACCTTAGAGGCTAGGTAGTCCAACACTCTGAATTTTCATATAAAGAAACTGAGGCCTAAGGAGATTGTTACCCATAGGAACCCAAGATTACACAGGGAAGAGGCAAGAGCTGCCAGTCGAGAACTCAAGCATCAGAGATCTTTCCACTGTATTTGAACTTGATATTGGACTTTTCAGAATCTTAAGATCTCCTTCTTAGCAATATATACTTATTTGTATGTGTATATGTATGTATAAATGTAGACATATGTATATGGCAGAAAATAGTCCATGGGTTCTCAGAGAGGACAATAGATGAAATTTTTTCTGCCAAAACTCTCCTCTGCCAGATACCATCTCACCCTTACCTTCAACTGGAACTCTCAGGTTGAAACTGAAATTGTGGACAAAGCTGAGAAATTTCAGCGACAGCCCTAAAGATTGAGGAAAGAGGGGCAGAGACAAACTGCAAAGCGATAACTGGGGCTCTTGATTCACCACAAAGAGGTTCTAGCCACTCAAGAAAGGTTAAGTAGAAGACAGAGATCCAAGTTTCAAAATTTGATTGCTTTCAAGAACCAAATCCCAAATATCAAGTCATACAGTATATACTAGATGTTGTCAGCAAAAGGAGAAAGATGATAAGGGTTTCCTTATCTGAAGAAGAAGCTTCTCTTGCAAGTGGTGGTGACAGAAACGTACTTTTGATCAGATTGCTTCTTCTGTTTGCAAAATGGCCCACCATCACCACAACTACCACCACATCCTTCCTCCCATATACCTATTATTTCTTTCAAAAGTCTACCCACTTGTATTATGCCCAAAGGACTATAATACTCTAAATACCCTTTGATTCAGCAGTGTCACTCCTGGGTCTACATCCCAAAGAGGTCATAAAAAAGGGAAAAGGATCTATATGTACAAGCAAGTTTATAGCAGCTCACTTTGTGGTAGCAAAGAATTGGAAATGGAGGGGATGTCCATCAATTAGAAAATGACTGAACAAATTGTGCTATTTGAATGTGATGAAATACTATTGTGCTCTAAGAAATGATGAGCAGGTAGATCTCAGAAAAACCTGGAAATATTTACATATGTTAAGTGAAGTAAACAGAACCAGGAGAACATTGTACACTAGAGACAGCAAAATTGTGGGGTGATCAACTTATCACCAATACAATGATCTAAGGCAATTCCAAAAGACTCATGATGGAAAATGCTATCCCAATCCAGAGAAAGAATTATGAAGTCAGAGTGTAGATCAAAGCATACAATTTTTACTTTTTCACTTTTTTTGTCTTTTTTTTGTGGTTTTTCCCTTTTGTTCCAATTCTCTTTTCACCACATTACTAATATGGAAATGTTTAATATGATTGTACATGTATAATCTATATCAGACTGCTTTCTCTATTGGGGATAAGGAAGGGGAGGGAAGGAGAAAAATGGAAATCATAATCTTATAAAATAAATGTTGATGGGAATTGAATGGATGTCCATCAATTGGAGAATGGTTGGGTAAATTATGGTATATGAATGTTATGGAATATTATTGTTCAGTAAAAAATGACCAACAGGATGAATACAAAGAGGCTTGAAGAGACTTACATGAAGTGATACTGAGTGAAATGAGCAGGACCGGGAGACCATTATATACTTCAACAACAACACTATATGAGGATCAATTCTGATGGAAGTGGCTCTCATCAACAATGAGATGAACCAAATCAGTTCCAATAGAGCAGTAATGAACTGAACCAGCGACACCCAGGGAAAGAACACTGGGAAATGAGTGTGGACCACAAGGTAAGCATTTATACTCTTTCTGTTATTGTTTGCTTACATTTTTGTTTTTCTTCCCAGGTTATTTTTACCTACTTTCTAAATCCAATTTTTCTTGTGTAGCAAGATAACTATAAATACGTACACATATATTGTATTTAACATATAGTTTAACATATTTAACATGTATGGGGACTACCTGCCATCTAGGAGTGGAGGGAAGGAAGGGAAAAGTTGGAACAGAAGTTTTTGCAAGGGTCAATGTTGAAAAATTACCCATGCATATGTTTTGTCAATAAAAAGCTATAATAAAAACAAATAAATAAATAAATGTTGAAAACTATATTTACAAGTAATTAGAAGAAATGCTATTAAGTGTGTGGGGGGAGGGGGAAAGTCTATCCATTTTCAAGATCTACACCAAACTTTTCATGAAGTCTTCTGACTATCCCATCCCACTATGCCCAAAGAGATTCTTTAAGAAGACAGACATTATTTGTGCTATAATTTTTGTGTGTGTGTGTGTGTGTGTGTGTGTGTGTATTATTTTCCTTATTAATGAATAGAGGGTAAGGCTTGGGCTGCTGAACATAGAAAGAACATGTTTTAAATTGGACTAGACCTAAAATTTAATTCAAATGCAGAACTTCCAATGAGGAAACTAAGTCTATCCTTTTAAATTAGGACCTACTCAATCAAAATTTATTAAGCACCTACCCTGTGTCAGGTATTATGCTAAGTGCTAAGGTTATAAAAAGGGGCAAAGCCTTGGAGTTACTTGAGAAGGTAAGTGACTTATCCAGGGTAACATAGGGTGCGTCAGAGTCAGGATTTGCACAAAGTCTTCCAGATTCCAAGATTAGCTCTCTCTATACCTGATAGCTTTTATAAGCCCTATTCTTCAACCTCCATAGTTCCTGATCTTTCAGGATCCTGAACTTTCAAAGACTATGCTAACACAGTACAAATTCTTGTGATTATAAGCTCAGTGTGGGCAGCTAAGTGGGGGCAATAGATAGAATGCTGGGCCTGGAGTCGGGAAGATTCATCTTCCTGAATTCAAATCTGACACTAGCTGTGTGACTCTGGGCAAATCATTTTACTCTGTTTGCCTCAGTTTCCTTGTCTGTAAAATGAGCTAGAGAAAGAAAAGGCAAACTACTTCAATATCTTTGTCAAGAAAACCCCAAATATGGTCACACACACAGAGTTGCACATGGCTAAAATAACATGAATCTACTGGTAGATTAGAATAGATTAAATATATGTCTTTCAGAGACAACTATGGTTGAGGAGGCACATTGCCAAATTGTTAACAACAAAATGAAATTTTTTGGGGGGTCACAATAATACTAAGACCATATATTAAGCTGCAGAAAAGTTAAAATCTTATTTGGTAAAGGGAATACTCATATAGACAAAATTATTCAATAATATTTGTAGCATGAATGAACATACTCCCAGCAAAGAAAAAACAGCAGTTATCCTAGAACAAGATTTCTTCACATAATGTACATGAACTTCATTTTAATATAATTGATTTCCTTTGTAATTCCATATAATTTATTTTTACATTTAAAAACATTATTCTAAGAAGGGGTTCAGAGACTTGGCTAGATTGTCAAAGGGGTTCAAGACACAAAGTTCTAGTGATTCTAGAGGCTTTTGGATTCTGTAGATTTTATCCCTGCTCCCAACCTCATTGGATTCCTCAGATAAGAAGTCGGTACCTCTACTACTAGTTTCATAGGGCAAGTATCCCTCCATATTTGAGTTTCCATTCCAAAGGGAAAGAAAGTAATGAAGGCATAGTTTGAGGTGCCCTTGATGAGTAGTTTCACAATTACCTTCAGAGGCTGGTAGCATGGTACATCACAAAGTGTACCGACTCCAGGGCCAGAAGACTTAGGTTCAAATACCTCTGGTGATGATTACTATTTATGTGACTTTCGACAAGTCATAATCTTCCTGCCCCTCAGTTCTCCCATTTATTAAATGAGGAGATTAGATTAGATGGCTTCGGAGATTTCCTTCCAGCTCTGGAACTATGATCCGATGACCAGGATGAAAACTCGGAGGATAGAAGAGCACAGTTGGTAGTAACGGATTTCCCAGCCCCAGTGCTGCCAGTTATTAACTATCTACAGGTTAGACGTATGGGTGTCAACCTAATGATAATATCACAGAGAAAGACTAGGGAAGACAGACATACTGAAAGTGCTTCTGAGTGTGTGTTCTGATGGCAGAAAAGGTAGCAGGGATGGACACTGGACTTTGCCATTGGGTCTGGGCTTATGACAAAGGAACAATTTGGAAAATCAAGTTGACATATTCTGCCTAAAGCAGCTGCTCTTCACTAAAAAAGGGCTGTTCTGCCATCAAGGCAGTAGCTTAATTTCCATCAGAATTAATAGGATTTATGCACAGCAGTGACAGGCAGGGTGCCTAAAAGACTCTCAAAGCAAATTTAATGAATGTGGTAGGAAATTTGCATTTAAAGGTGCATTACTCCTTAGGCAGTCACAAATGCTTCCAGATGAAAAAAGAAACTGCTCAATGCTGTTCAAGACCCCCTATAGACAGAGATCATATTTTCTGAACCCCAAATCAAGACATGTGATTTATAAAAAGCAAGTCCTTTCTCTAAGCCTGCCTTTTCCTGAAAGCAGGATTGTTCCAGAAAAATCAGAATATGTGGTCACTTCATATCTTGAGGATAAAGAGTCACGTGAATTGTGCCAAAGGAAAAAAAGCCACTGGGTTTGCTGAGTGACAGAATTGGTCACTGGGCTTGGAATTTGAAGGGCCTGGTCCAACCCCCTGATCCAGAGTGACTTGTAAGGCTCAGGTCTGCTGACTCCAAATGAAGGACTCTCTCCTCTACAGCAGGATAAATGTACCCCCCATGGAGCTATGGTTCTCTGAAGAGGGGATGGCAGGGAAGGTTGTGCCATCCAGGTGAGGAGACTAGCCAGGAAGATCACCTACCTTGGATACAGACCTTTCATGCGTAGTGTGTGGGCAGCCTGCAAAAAAAGCTCTCCCTTGTCAGATCTTTTATAGTACTTGATGCTAACCCATTCTACCTACTATAAGACATATGTGTATTGTGTTTTAAATGTATGGATAAATGCATTAAAATATTTATTCATAAAAAGTCATATATTCAGCCTAGCAACTGACTGGAGCTGAGATGGAGAAAGTGATGTCCTGGAAAGATTATAAGGCTCTCCCCGGCACAGACTGCCAGTCTGCATTTAGTTGCTTTTATTTTTATTTTATCTTGTTTCGATTTTTGTTTGTTTTTGTTCAAGATACATAGAGATGTTTTCTGAGCCTTGTGGATATATGGAGGGGCTAATTCGCCTCCCAGGCTACTCTTAGACATGCAGACCCGGCCAGAATCCCTTCTCGTCATGACTTCCCTCTAACAAATCACTCTCTTGTCAGCTGCTGCCCTTTGTTCTAGGGCAGGGATGGGAAGTAGCACTGGGAAGACTAGAGCCTTTCTGCTCCATTGTCTCCCAGCATAATTTCCTTCCAATTGGCATCAAGGGTATTGGCAAGATGATTGTACAGTGATGAAGCAGAAATAGTACAACTCCCTTGGGGGGCCAGTAATTGTGACAGGGCATGGGGACTGGGAAGAAGGAAGAGGACAGAAGAGAGAAGGGACTGCTGACAAAGGATGCTAGCAAGCGTTACCCAGGGAGCCGCTCATCTCAAGAAGCCCAGCGGACACAGCGCTGGCACAGGATCAATGAGATAAGTGCTAAGTATCTGAACATCTGCAAGGGGGCTTTGGGCACCAAGGGGTGTGGGAGCGCGCGCACACACACACACACACACACACACACACACACACACACACACACACACTGGTTGGAGTTGCCTAGCATCAATGCCAAATCAGGCAGGTGAGAAAGAGAAAGGTTAACATCTGTTGCTTGTCTCAGAAGTGGGAATGACTTTTAGCATTTCATTTCCTGTATTGACTATAATAGAGCTGCCATAAGGACGCGTCAAGGAAGTGTGATTGATTTGTGCAACAGCCTTCGTCCTATTTTCTGGGTCAGTGGGGAGATGTATCATAACAAGGATAAAATCATGCAGATTTATTTGCTTCATCTGTAAAAACTTTCCCACTGCACTCTGGGACACGCCACAATGCATCACAAGAGAAAGCCCAGGAGTTTAATAAATGTCTTCCTTTATTACAATCCGCCCACTGAGTATCTATCATACAGCAACCTGGCTCGGCTGGGCCTCTGGGATTCGCCCTGAAGGAGACTTCTCCCTCTGTTACTGCTCAAGCACCCAGAGGTAACACGTCACGTGGCGGCCGGGGCCTGTCCTCTGGGAAGGGGGGCTGTGTGGCAAGGGCCTCCGTGCGCCGGGGACACGACCCACAAGCTGGGTCTCAGGAGCATTGCTAAAGAGCGTCCAAGAAAGGCGATCAGCAGCTGCAATGGCGAAGAAGCCAGGCCAGGGCCCAGCAGCTACGGAGAGTCTGATCTTTCCTAATAACTCATCATGAATCTGTCATCCATGAATTTATCTGAAGCTTGTTTGAAGCTGTTTTCAGACTGCCTCACCACTTAGGTAAGGAGGGTTTTATTGAAACTTCAAATACAAAATTAAGGCATTAAAACAAAGATGATTAAAACCACTTCAAGTCGATATATCATTTTTTAAAGGGCAATCTTTATGTCGATCAGTCTCCGCTAACCAAAGTCTGTGATTCAAAAAGGGCCTTTTACAGACACTGAAGTTGGCAGCATCTAGTCCTAAGAACTCTAATATATCTATATAGTGTATAAAATAGACACACTGGATGGATGCGAATAAATGGGGCACTGGATGAGCTGTGCAAACAATGAGCAGATGCAGTCTAATGAGATAGTGCCTGAGAAGGGGAGGAGATGTAATTATACCAATCCTCATGTCCTTTCTCTGCAGTGATTGCCATCCTGGCAGGAAAGGGCTCTAGGAGGTGGTGATTCCCCAAACCTCATTCAATCCACTCCAATTCACCAAGCATTTATTAAACACCTATTGTATATCACGTACAGTAGATCTCCAGGCATTGAGGATACAAGGACAAAAAAGAAAAAAAAAGACCACAATGAAAAAAAAAAAACCTGCTTCTTTTAATATAATATAATTAAGCATAACAAGACTTTTAACACTATTTTATTTGATGGCTGTATTTTTACCAACAAATATCCTCAACATAGTATTTTAGGATGGTTACTATTCTTGTTATCCTCAAATGTAAAATCTTCCCCCCTCTAAACATCTGAATTTTGTAAAATTCCCTCTAGGTTCCAGACCACAGTGTAGTGGACTCTAAAGTAGCCCAGACACAATGGGATGTTGTCCAGAAGGGAGCACTAATAACAGTCACCATTTGTTTTATTCAAGTAAATTACACAGGCTGAAGAAGCAAACACACTTGGGAGCCTAATTGAGTTTTTCTGTTCCTTGTCCTTTACAGGAATCTGCCTAAGTCCCTTAAGAGCCTACTTCATGGTGAGCTCAAAAGACTTGGGTTACTGTGATTGCAGGCAGCTCATTTAGTCTTGTTTTTCATCTACAAAATCAGAGTTGGATTAAATGGTCCATGGTCCCTTCCAACTTTAAATCCAAGATCCTATGATTCTTTCGGCTCTAATCTCCCTTTATAACACAGTATGACTCCAGGTATGGCCCAAAACACTAGAACTGGGGTTATTTCTGAACTCAGATTTCTGCAATAAACAGGGGAGCTTTTCTTCGTAACATGAAGTGAATAAATTGGCAAATGTTACCTTTACAAAATCTATAAGCAATAGCAAACTCCTAGAACAAACCAATGCTAAAAATTCCTTGACCATATGTGGGACAATGACATCAGTAGTATGTCTCCAATTTAACCATCCCACCCACATGTCCTAATGCAGCTGGTGTCTGGAAGAGTTAGCGCATTAACCCCTTCACAAATCAGATTCTCTAAGAAAAGTGTTACTTCTGCATGACTCGAGCAAACAGCAACAATAAACCCTAGCAGATTCAAGGCTTTGTGGAGGGAAAGACCTTACAATGGGCCTCTGGATAAATGAAAGCACTTCTTGAAAAAGAAGACTTAAGTTATCATTGCATAATTCTTGGTGAGTTGGTACTTCTCCAACTATCACAAAGATACTTAACTAGCTCATCTAAAATAATCACCTTCCTCTAGGACTCTTAGCTGCAGAGAATGTATTGACCTTGTATAGGTTTCTTATCTATGAGTTTCCTGTATCAGTGAAATTAAAAGTCCCATTTTTGCCATTATCTTAGATAGTTACAACATGAATATAACCTTGGATTCTCAAAGATTATGCCAACAGAATCAAGATTCCAGTAACTTCCTACCAAGCTTGAAAGGTCCGTGGAATACTTGTCATACTTAGGTCTGGTCACTGACAGCAAGGGTTTGTCTTTGGAGAGCCACCCTACCTAAGATGGAAGGGTCTCATCACCAAATGATACATGTATTTTAGCCATAGAAATGTAAGAAGCTTCAGTATATGGAAGGGCTGCATCAATGGAGAAAATATTAACACCAATGAAATCATGAGGCTTTTGAAGGACTGAAATAATCTAACAAGATCCTCAACCTTGAATTCAGTGTACTTTTTAAAGTAAACTAATACTAATTTTATGCAATGTTTAAATAATCTGGATTCATTTTTTAAATGGATTCAGATTATAACCATCACTTAACCAGAAAATTCATTTAACCAGAACCCCCCATTTCTCTTTCCATTGCCCAGAATCTCATTAATTAAAGGGTTTTTTGTTTTGTTTTGTTTTGTTTTTAATAACCCAGTTTGGACTGTTAGATCCAGAAGTAAAATCACAAATCCTTTGTTTCATAGCTAATGTCTTCAATCATTCTTCTTCACTTTCTCTATTTCATTTCTCTTACCTCTGAAATAGAGAAGGAATGATCTGTAATTTTGCTAGTAGGAAAACTTCTGGTGGAAGAATACCCACCAACCACTCATAACTTGAGTAGCAAGCTTGAGAGACTAGACATTCAGTGGCTTCCCTGGGGTGTCATAGCTAGTTTATTAGAGTGAAAATTTGAACTCAGATCTTTCTAAATTTACTGTTCAATCAATTATATATATATACATATATACATATTACTGTCTCTAGAGCATAGCAGAAAACAAGGAAGTTACTGTTTATAAACAATGCCTTTTCACATTTCTACTTTATTATTCTTCCCCAATCCCTCTTTAATTCTAGTGCCTTCCATTTGTTAATTATTTCTTACATATAGCTTGTATACATATATATATATATATATATATATATATATATATATATATATATATATATATATATATATATATATGTACAAGCTTCCACTCCCCCCCCCCCCCATTAGATTAAAAGCTCCTTGAGGGCAGGGGCTGTCTTTTATCAACTTTTGCGTCCTCAGTGCTTTAGCACAATGCCTGACACATAGCAGGCACTTAATAAATATTGATTGATTGATTCTGTGAAATACTTTATATTTTATGTAAATATATATATATATATATATGTATGTGTGTATGTGTGTGTGTGTAAATACTTTATATTTTATTTATACCAATTAGTTCCTTGAAAGGGACTAGATAATCTTGACAATGCCATCTTTCCCTTTTTGTCAACTATGTCGTCTTAGATAATCTTATTTCTATTAAAATATCATTGAAAAATCATTGAAAAATACCAGAAAAATCTACAAAGATCAACTCTAAAGAATAGAAATAAAATGTTCACATCAGCATAATAACCAAGGTTATTTCTCAATGGAAATGAAATGAAATCTGAGTCCTTAAATACAGTCATTGGATTCTGTCACAAGAGCCTAGTCAGTTTGAGCCTCTTAATTTTGTTATTTTTTATTTTCAAAATAAGATGATTGTCCAATATAATGATTAAGTAACTGCTATAGAATCAGAAAACTTACACTCAAATCCTAATTCTACTACTCTGCAATTTATTGGAAATTTATTAGGAAAGTCACAACTTTGTTTTGACTCATTTTTTTCTCATCTGTAAAATCAGGAGGTTGGGCAAGGAACAGCTACTCCTATCTCAGTTTCTTCACATGTAAAAGGAAGGGGTTGAATGAAATGACCTCTAAATTCTCTTCCATCTCTGAGTCTTCTTCCTTCTATGGTTTTGTGCCAGCTAAAGCTGCATACAGCTCTAAAATCTGTAATCCTAGAAAACCGCACACATTGAAGCCAGGACAAATGTCAGAATTTAACTAGGAAGGACAAGTCTGAGCATGAGTAAAGAAATATGTCTTCAGGTAAAATATCTTCCTTTCATGTTAAGTTACCTAGTAAGTATTCTATGCTAACCATATTGGGAGTCTTGGATGTTATAGGGAAAATAACCCCATGCTTGGCCAAATAATTATGGCTCAAAGTAACACTTGTCTGATCTAGGTATTTATTATGAGACTATGAGAGATTTAGAAATGGGAGGGTCCTTAGAGGGCATCTAGTTCAAACATCCATTTTACTCAGCTGTAAACTGAGATAAAACAAAGTGAAATGATTTGTCCAGAGGCATACAGGTGACACTTCATAGAAACAGATTTCAAGCCCAGTCCTTCTAACACCCAATCTTGAGTGCAATAAAGTAATAATACTAATAATGCATACCGTTTACAATTATGAATGCCATCATTTATAAAATAACAATGCATATCATTTATAATTATGTATACCATCTGTTCCATTTATATAATAAGAATATGTATACCATTTATAATTATGTAAACCATCTATACCACATTTATATAAGAATAATGCATACCATTTATAATTATGCATACCATCTATACACTACATAACAAGAATAATAATGCATGCCACGTGCCACATGCCACAAATATTATATCACTTGATCCTCACAACAACCCCAAAACAGATGTTATTTATTATCCCCTTTTTATAGAGGAGGAAAGTGAGGAAAACAGATTAAATGACTTGCCAGGTATCATACAGCTAGGAAGCATCTGAGACTGGATTTGAAATCAGGCTTTCCTGACGTCAGCCCTAGAACTCTATCTACTGTGCCATTAAAAACAGAGGCTCTGGATTTGAATCTTCAGTCAGCCACTTGTAAGGATTTCACAAGCCAAATAATCTTTTGAGACTTAATTTTTTTTGTTTTAAAATGAAGGGGGTGACATCTCTACACTTTAAACTGATGGCTGTTCCTCTCACAATTAGGCTGAAACCAAACCACCAATTAGTGATTCTTTTTAGAAACCTAAAGGAAATGAGACACAGTAATCATACCATTCATTCAAAAAAAGTAAAATATCTGTCTTTGAAGTATACTCCAGGTTCTTTCTCTATAAATATACTCTCACTGTCCTCCTCATTCCCCCATCTCTCCCTTCTTCTCATATAGGGCTGATCAGCTCTCAGCTACTCAAAGTTTGATTACTCAGTTGTGAATTATCCAGATCCCTTCCTTGCTCTCTTCCTTCTTCTTGTGATTTACCTTTAACACTTTCATTATTCACTGGAACCTCTGCCTCAGAGAGTGTTTATGGAAAGGCAAAGAAAGCTAAAATCCAAGAAGTCAACCTCAGGTCAATGAGCTGACAGGCTGAAATTATTCATGAAAATGGGATTTGGAGATTACTATGCGTTTAACCTGCTATCCCAATTTCCCCAAAACATGAATAAGCTAAATTTGAATAGAGTCCCTTACAAATATCTTGTACAGTCATTATTCTAATGCTGCCATGCCAGCTAGCCTTGAGAGACCTAAACAGTAGCAGAAGTCCCAGAGAATGCCACAAGTCCAGTAGTTACTTCCCCATGGTTTAGTTTCTTGACAATAAATGTGGTCCTGACCCTGGCCCCAGAGGACTGGGATGGGTGACTGTCACTGTTGCCATGACCAAAGCTGGCCATGAGTACAATCTTGTCAGAGGGTAGAGAGATGTTTCTGTGAGCCCTTTGGCAAGCTAGGCACCTGAAGATAGGTGCCCCATTTGCCTGGAAAAGACCTCTGCAGCAAACAGGTCTCCCGGAACACAGTAGCCCTAGTTGTATCTGCTACAGAGACATTTTGTTCAAGAGCAGAGGGATAAGTGCGAGCATCTAATCTGCCAAGTTCTCACTACTAAGTAATTTATAGCATCCATTGCATTAAGGTTTTAAATATAGCTTTTCATCAAGACAGCACATAGTAAAGTAGTGTTGACTTACGATCCCATTCTGTACGCTAAAGCCCAGCTGGTATTTCAGGTCAGGTCGTTTGATGAGGACTGTTGTGACGGGTGGACAGCTGACAATGTTGAGTTTCACTTGGGTCTGATTCTTCAAACCCTGTCAAAGAGGCAGATATGTATGATCCTGCAAACCAAAATATCCTGAGCATCTTTAGACTCACAGAAATTTTAGAAATCACTTAAAAATCACATAGTCTAAGTACCTCATATTGGAATGTAAGCTCTTTGAGGGTAGGGACTGTTTCAATCTTTGTTTTTTGTATCTCCAGGACCTAGAAGTCCCTGGCACACAGTACATGCTTAAAAATGCTCTTGTTTGATTTTACAGATGAGGAAACTGAAGACCAAAAGAAGACAGGATTCAGATCTGGAGAATCTTAAGCATCTGATAGTTTAACTGATTCGTTTTACACATTAGGAAACTGAGATCAGAGAAGAGTATCTTGCCTCAAGATCACAGAGGTTTTCCCAGGTCAACTGACTCCAAACCCAGTGTTCTTGTCAACTCTCCATAGACATTAATTGATTTGCCTGAGGCAATATAATTAATTAATGGCAGAACCTAATCATATGGGGAGGGGGGGTGCAACCAGTTGGCTTAACCTAACTTTTCTCACTTCACATCCTTTTTCTTCTAATTACTACAGAGTACAAATATTAGCTTCACTTTATGACCTATATCCTCTCAAAAGCTGGTACATAAAACCAGTAGGTGATGTTATCTTAGCATAATCTCTGTTTAGACAAGTATATTTTTGATGTATCCAGGTTAAAAATTGTGTGGAGGCATCAGAAGTGATAAAAAGCAGCCTGAATATTGTAGTAGAAGAGACTGAGAGAAAGGAGAAAAGAAAAATGAAAACTACTTTTAGGCCAGTTGTTTCTCTGGTAGAGTTAACCCTTTCTGAACCATATTGCCTCAGTGGTTGATTTATGATCCAGCAAGGGCTGGTAGACTTGATTATAAAAACAAAGAACAAAACACTTGCATTATGGCTCCCAAGACAAAGCAGAGGAATCACTACTTCTCTCCACTGTTCCTTTGTTCAGATGTGGCATATAACAAAACATCCTGAGGTTTCAACATTCCAAAACTGAGAAGAACTGGCTTCCATTCATCCATTTAGCAAGTTTTAAATGCCCCCTTTTTTTCCTTACCCTCCAATGCCATGCTAAAAAAAAAACAGCTCAAAGAATGGAGATAAGAAGAAAGGAAGTGAATTATATGAAATGACTGTAGATAATAATATAATATGAAGGAAATTTGCCTGTGATGATCTACCATAACTCTGGGAAGTGGGTGGTAAAGAGACTTACTTTCTGGTTTCATTATTTGTTTTTATTTTTTTATTTGTTTGTTTTGTTTTATTTTAAATTCTGTTTTAAGTAAATGTTTTGCTTTATCATAATGCCAGTGTTTTACTCTGACTTGGTAGAGAAGCTACAGTAGAAATCAAAACCTATTAACTATGAATTAACATCTTCAGTATGATGGACCTAACAATAGCAATAGGTCAGAATGTTAAGGGTGCTCTGCATTTTACAAAGATAAAGTGAATTTGTAAGATATTTTTAGAGAATTTGTGCATCAAAATTCTTGAGGAAGTTTTGAGGTGGGGAAGATGAGATAAACTCAGAGAAGTTAGGCCAAGAGTTCAATGAACAGAGAAATGAATTCAAAGACTAAATCCAAGAAAATTAATGAGTTGGATTCAGGTTGGTCTACAAATAGGGTACTTTTAATCTGGAAACAAACCCAGAAAGAAAGCATAATGATTTCTCTATGACCAAAGAGCAACAACAAAAAACAAATCTCAGAGAAATATATCTCTGGTGTTGAAATGAGTATGAAAATATGAGTGAACTAGGCAGTTAAATTGTAAATAGTGACAAAAACTTTATATTGCCAAGCTATGATAAACAAAAACCAGCCATACTTTTGATAAAGTGACTGCATTAATGGCATCCTAAGGGGCCTTCCCTTTTTGTTTTGTATTTGATTAGTCTCCATACATACATATATATACATGATACATGTTAAGAAAATAATTTTACAATCTAAGAAAATAATTGTATATTGTGGTATAGCAGAGAATGTGATTAAGGCAGAGGTTCTATAAGATAAGGGGTTAAAAATGCCTTTTGGTACATAGCACAAAGACAAAAGGGATGATTAATAAAATAAATAAATGGTTTAATATCCAAATAATTCCTGATAAACAGGAACAATACATCAAATTTAACAAGATTAAATGTAAAATTCTACATTTGAGTTCAGAAAAACAACTGCTCAGGTTAGCATGGTGAAGACATTGCTAGACAACATAAAACCATGATGAATGTAAAAACGTGTTTTAATGGGGATCAGAAGTTCAGCATTAGGCAACAGTGAGCCAAGCACCCCAAAAGGATAATTTTATCTTCAACTTAGTAAATGTGTGGTATCCAAAATAGGACAAGTAATGGCCCTCCTATACCTTGGAGCTCAGATCTAGGTACAACATTTTAGGAAGGATATTCATAATCTGGAACCAGAAGAGAATGATCAGGCTAGAAATGGAACCAACAAGCCTCTACTTGAAGACTGGCTAAAGAAACAGTAGTGTTTAGCCAGAAGAAAAGAGGACTTGGGGAAAGTGAATGATGAATGAAGGGAAAAGGAATTGATAGAATAGCTATCTTCAAATATGTTAAAAGGTAGATTTATTTTACTTGGCCTCAGAAGGAAGAACTAGGAGCAAAGGATGAAAGTTACAGAGATGCTAGTTTTGGCTCATTATTAGGAAAAATGTCTTAGAATGTTGAACTCTCAGAATGTAATATCCCTTGAGAGCAAAGACTTTTGCTTTAGTCTTATCCTCAGGGCCTGGCACATAGTTGATCCATAATAAATGTTTGTTGATTATTTGATTAATAATTAATTATCCAACATTGGCCTCAGGAGGTAATGGATACCCCGTCTTTTCAATGTCTAGCAAAAGTTTGATGATGCTTGTTGAAGATTGCTTAGATAATATACTTATTTTTGGTAGGGGTTGGATCAAATACCCTTTTGTGGGGCTGTTCAGTCATTTTTCAATCATGTCTGCCTCTTCATGACTCCATCTGAGGTTTTCTGGGTAAAGATACTGAGTGCTTTATCATTTTCTTCTCTATCTCATTTTACAGATGAGGAAACTAAGGCAAACAGGGTTAAGTGAGTAACGCAGTTTCACTCAGCTAGTAAATGTTTGAAGCCAGATTCTGCCTACTATGCCACTTCAGATGACCTTTTAGGGCCATTTCAATTCTGAGATGCTATGATTTTTAAAGGTCTATGACAAGGTGACATCCAAGGACTTTTTTGAGTTTAAACAGTAATATCTGATTGGGAAGCATTCCATTTTCTGGCTGCCTGGGGCTAAATTTGGTAATCAAAAGTAAGCATGAACACACAGACCAAATCCCTGAGACAATATGGCCCTCTCTGCTTCTTGTTCGCCTTAACTTATATGAAAAGAACATTTTCTGTGGCTGAGAACTGCTCCTACAGCACTAAATCAAATTTGCTCCCTCTAGCCTAGGGGAGCTATTCTATCAGACCCAGAGAAGTCTGTCCCCTTTCCTCTGTGGCTTTTCTGATAAGATGACATTTTATCAACATTCATAACAGCCTAGAGTCACTGGGATTCTTTTGTGTTATCAAAAATGCCTAACCTAAGAACAGAGTCTTACCCCTACTATTTTATAGACAGACATTCATGGAAATGGTGCCTTGTAGACAGCCATTATATGGAGCTCTTGCCCATAAAAAGAGACATCGGGTATTACATTGTCCTCTGACTGACTGGCAAGAACCCAGAGCTTGGCTTTCAGCTCTGTGGGGAACCTGGCTAGGAGGAGAAGAATTTAGTCAGCTATAAACTCATATGAAAATCTATCTTCTAGTTTATCTCTATGATTTGCCCATTAGGCAGATGCTATCTGCTTGGTCCTGTGCAGAGACACTGCATGTTTGATTTCCTGGACTAAACAAAGGACTTTATTTCACTAGATAAAAAAGAGGAATGAAACCTCTTTCTTTGGCCCTGAAGAACACAGAGGGAGGGAGTGTGGGAGGAGGACAAGGGAACTAGTCCCTCATCCTCTGCTGTAATACTGTGGCCTTGATTAGCTGGTGAATAAATTATAAACTGACAAGATGGTTCTGTATGTGTACAAAGCATTGGCTAAATCAGCACTGTGCTCAATAGCTCAGCAGGGGTTCCTAGCAGCCTTAAACTATTTTCTGGAGACATTAAAGCATCAGGAAAAAGGAACCTGGACCCAGGGGTTCCTAAAATACCTGGCTTCTATTCCCTATCCCTGCATAAATGTACATATGTCCTACTTGGAGGTGGTCATTATGCCGAAAATTCAAAATTACAAATAAACTAAGCAATGATGAGTTATGATAAAATAGTTTTTAAAAATTTAAATAGAAAAATTTTCACATTTTTTTCTAAATACAGGGTTCCCTTGATGCATTTTAAGAAATCACTCAAAAAACAATTCATATACTGGGATCTAGTTCTAGTTCTGACTAATATCTTCTCTTGGGGGCTCAATTCTCTCCACCTAAAAAATGAAGGTCCCTTTTAGGTCGGATGTAGGTAATATGGCACAGTGGGAAGATTCTTCCACTGGAATTCAGGACATCTGGGTTTAATTCCTGACACATGTAACCCACGTTGACATCAAGTTTGGGTCATCTGACTTCTACTGATATTTCTAGTTTTGACTTTCAATGATCTTCTCATAATTTTCAGAAACACTTCTATTGTTTAAAATGTGGCCCACCTGAAGTCATGTTCCAATTTTTTATGACACTTTTTTTTCCCTTAATAGTAATCAATAAGTTTCAAAAAGTCAAATTTAAGTTTGGTATAAGAAAAAACCCACTTCATAACAATACTCAGAGCAGTCTTAGGATGTCTTGGAGACAATGAGATCCTTTTGTTTCATCAAAAGCCTAAACTAAGACCAGCATCTCACTCCTACTATTTATGGCCAGGCATTCAAGGAAACCGTGCCTTGTGGACAACTATTATGCGGAGCTCTTGCCTTGAGAGAATCAGGGTATTATACTGTCCTCTAAGTGACAGGCTAAACTGGACCTGAAGGTCTCCAAACAATGATTGGATGACTGCTTGTTAAGTATTGTCCAAACTCTGAAGTCTCTTACAATCCCAAGATTCTATGAACTTCTCCTGTCCACACTTTAAACATGAAGGGTTCTATGGGGTCCATTGTTTGTGAGAGGGTCCTTGGAATGGTACAGGCCCTGAATTTTAGGAAATCAATGCTATATATAAATGTGGAGTATCTCTTCTATCTGACCCAGGCATTACATTAGATATATGTTGACTTAATTCTCAGTGAAGCAAAATCAAATTTTCTACACTCCCAAAATTCTTATAGAAAAAGTAAGTATCAATAATAGGTCCTCAAAAGTTGATGGGTATGGAAAGGGATGGAGGAAAGAAAGGAGAGAAAAGATGGAAAGAGAAAGGTAGAGAGAGGGAAGGAGCTGGAGCGAGAGGCAAGAAGAGAAGGAAGAGGGAAGGAGGAGAGGGAGAGAGAGAAAAAGAGGGAGACAGAGGCAGAGAGAATGAGAGAGAGGGAGAGAGAAGCAGAGAGAAGCAGAGAGGGGAGAGGGCAAAAGAGAAGGAAAGGGAGAGGGAGATGGAAAGGGATAGGGACCGGGAAGGAGAAATTAGTAGTACCTTGATGATTCCCTGGCATGTTGCAAGAGGAAGACCCACTAGGCTGGTGCCATTGATAGACATTATCTGGTCTCCAATGCTCAGCTTCCCAGATCGAGCTGCTGGACCTCCATTCATCATGTTAGCCAGAATCACTGTGGGGAGGATGGAACCCCAGCCTGACTCCACAATCACCACACCAAGGATTTCTCCCTTTTGCTTTTCTATATGGAGCTGCAAAGAAATAAAATAGACATTAATGTAACTGGTGTTGATCCTACACCCACCTGCACATCAGCAAACAAGACCTAAACATGATCCCCAATTTTGAGAACTGGATGAATCTCCACTTGAATCCCAAGGGAGTTGGCTGGCTTAATGCCATAATGTGAAGCCCTATTAACCTTAGTAAAGCTGTGCCTGTTAGTTCCAGATTTAGTCACCAGAGGATTTTTTACTCATAATATCTAGCCATCATCTTTCTCTCTTAGTAAAACTCAATCCCCATTACTCATATAGTTTCACAGGCTAGATAATCCCAAGAATTGGGGAATAGGTAATCAGGGCCTATGAAATTAATATCACTACAAGACTTTCAATAGTTTTAATGATGGCAATAATAATAAGAAGGCATGCACTTATAGAACCCTTTCAAGTTAATATTTTTCTCACAACTCTGCTCAGTAGATATTTTCCCTGTTTTGCCTGTGATGGTCTTAGTGTGATCTGAATTATCAATTAAGGCTACAGAGGTTCCAAGTCTAGGGGAAATTATGACTAGATTTCATTAAGTAAAAATCTTCTTTTTCATTCAACTTCTGGGTCTTTCCACTAAGAAACTGATAGCTAGGTATATGCGGTATGGATTATGTGTGACAGAATGACCTTCCTGACGCTATCCATATTAGCACAAGAAGGAAAGAAAAATGGAAAGCTCTATTCCTTTTTAATAAGGAACAAAGTCCTATTAATTTTTCCTTTGAAATATTATTCAAAAAAAGAAATATTACTCATAGTCACTCCTTCCTTTCCATTTTCTTTACTGAAACTACCTAAGGTTAGGCTCTCATCCTCTCCCACCTAAGTTACTGTAGTATTTTTGTGCATGGTCTCTCTATCTCTAGGTTCTCCTTTGTAATCCAATGTACATGCCACCATTGGGCCAAACTTCTTTCAACATGGTCTTTATCCTATTTATCCCCTCCTCAGAGATATCAAGTAATTCTATAGTTCCTATAACTTCAAAGCTAATTTTTTTGCCTGACATTTAAAGTTCCACTCTAACTTTAGTTTCCACTAAATCTCAAAATACATCTTAGATACTGCTCCTGGTCCATGACCTGACATGCTCATCTGAGTTAAGGCCTTTCTTCCTTTGCTTCCCTCAATTAGTATACACTTCTATCTCCCTTCTAATGCATACAAATTTTATCTATTATTCAGGTGTTTTTCAAATATCATCTCCTACAAGAAGTCTTCTCAACTTAAGTCTATTTATTCAATGAATGAATAAACAAATATTTATTGAGTTAAAATCATGCTCTTAATTGTACAAAGCAAGTGCCAGACATTGGAGGGAAGAAAAAATGCTCAAGACAAATCTTTAATGTGAATGAGATTGTGATATGGAATATTCATTTTAGCTTGACCAGATAGCACATTATAAGTGCCAAATGAATAGTACAGACATTAAGAGTTAATGGAGATGAGAGACAAAAGAGAGCTTTGTGATCTATAATGTATAGAGAAGACTTCATGGAAGAAGTGGCATTGGACTGGCAAATAGTAGGGACATTATAAATGTTTGTTGATTGAAGAAAGGAGGATAATAAAGGATATGATTCATCAAAGAAAAGAAAATATTCTGAGCAAAGAAAACAATGGGAACATATTTAAGAGCTATAAACGAGTGAGTTTTGGTGATACATATAGTACAAAGTAATTATGGCAAAGTGAAATTGTAGTTAGATTTTGGTAGAACTTGAATGCCAGGTAGGAAATATTAAGGCAGTAAGTGATTTTGTTTTGTTTTTGTTCTTTCCAGAAAAATGACATATTGTACTATATGGTGTTTTAGGAAGATTAATTTGACTTGGATGTATAGAACAGATTGGAGGAAAGAAAGTAAATAAGGACCAGTTAGATCTTTGATCTCTCTCTTCTTTTCAGTGTTATAGAATTTAATATACAAATATCATACACTTTGGCACTTATAGTAATTATAATCTCCTTTGTAAGCAATATACAGACTTGTATTCCAAAATTGGGGTTCGATGTTAGGATGCTCCCTCAATTACTCTCTGACTCATTTCCCCTACTCAGAGTTATCTATGGAAAAACTCAGAATATAATTCATGTCTACATCATACAAATAGAAGTAAAAAGATCCCCAGATCCCACATGAGCATTCAGGGTAAGAAACACATATATTAAGTATATGATAGCCTTTGGTCTTCCCCACAGGAAATATAGAAGACACATAGGAGATTCAGAGTAACTCAATCAATACTGTTCTCTACGCTGATTCTCAGTTTTCTGCAAAGGTTCTAAAGTCCTCCAGACTCACAGCACCACCCTGTGGTTTGGATATATCCTCCACAAAAATTAAACATCCTTTCATGTGTATGTATCTTTCAATTAGATTGAAGGTTTCTAAAAAGTAAAGATATTTCAAACTTCTATATTCCACATATGGTAATAAACTTTTGTTGGCTGATTGTTAGCTTAGATCAATTCTGAAACCAAATAAAACTCGAATAAAGTCACCTTGAGCCCAACCTCTAGTCTTCTTCCATCCCACATACACATCCTATTTTTGTGAGTCTTAAAAGCTCATAGGACTTCCATAGATTTCAAAAGAGTTATCTTTTTTCCCATTTAATGGCCATGACTTTATACACTAACTAGAGCCTTCTCTGGATTAATGTCCCAACAGGCTTCGGCCAGAGAGAATAGAAAGGATTTTGTAGGTTGTAAAGGGCAGCCACAGGCTGCAATGCAGAGAGTGTCAGGCCTGGAGTCAGGGAGCTTCATCTTCCTGAATTCAAAGCTAGCCTCAGACATTTACTAGCTTTGTGATCCTGGGCAGGTCACTTAACCATGCTTAACTCAGTTTCCTCATCTATAAAATGATTTGGAGAAACCACTCCGGTATCTCTGCCAAGAGAACCCAAATAGGGCCACACACAGTCAACCATGATTGAAAACGACCAAACAAAGGGGCTGGAAACTTCTTGTGGGAAAAATCAGGTGAGCTGAATTATCCAGTGGTGGTACTCGCCATGAGCGATGTTGCACCCACCTGTCCTTAAGTACAGACAAGATTGTCTAACTCCTAAACACAAACTTTCACTAAGGATATCAATAAAGAAAACAAAATCCAAAGTTTAACCCAAGCTCTGCCCAAGGTAGAAACACTAAGCATGCAAGAATATCCAATTGGGGCTCAAGCTTACTATCTGACAGAGAAGAAGGGAGAGTATGGTTCTAGCCTTACCACTTTGGACCAGCAAATTCTGATCACTGAGCCTCAAAAGGCTCAAACAACCCCTGTGGTCCCTATGTTGTGAACACTCCTCTTCACAGCCAAACTCCAGTTCCAGAAAGGTCAGGGAAATTGCAAGGTTAATTGGCCCCACTGTGGCGACAACATGTACCAGGCCATTGGTCCCTGGATAGCCTTTGCTGCTGGTCTCACAGACCCAGGTCTATACAGGTAGAGTCTACAGACCAGTTCCTTGTCAGTCTAAACAAGCTGGCTTCAAAGCACAGAGGCAGTTTCCTCCTCTTCCTCCTTTCCTACTCTCATTTTACTTTTGGACTAAGTCCACGGAATGCCTCTATCTTCAGAGTCTTGCAAAAAGCCTCCTATGGACATTTCCCCACGCTTAACCAAAATCAGTTCATAGCTTTGGAATACAAAAGCATCCAGGCCCTCCCAACATACTCTGTAAATATTTAATTTCAAAAGATGGAAGAAAGCTTTTCTAAAATGTCAGCTCTGTTTTTCCAAACTGCTGAGTGCCAATCAGTGACAATAAAAACTATTAAAATGTAAATTTTCAAGGTCATTAAAACTGATTACAATCTCCTTTGTTATATCAACACCTCATTACAACATACAAGTAGGCAACACTACAAGGACATGCAAGATGCAGTCTTTGTTCACCACTTCAATCAAATGTAAAAGCAATTATTTTTATGACGGATGTACAAAGGCTCCACCATTCCTGATAAGCCTAGATATAAAGGAGGTATTTTCCCATAAAAATGCCTTCATTCCACCACTGCATTGTTCAATTATGATAAGAAGCTGGAACAGGAATGCATAAGTTAGTAGATAAATATAATTTAAGAACTCTTTTCTGTAAAATTAAAGCAATAAGCTTACCTCTTTGCAATTTTCTGAATTAGAGAAATGTATAAGATCATCATTATACATTTCTTGAGTATTGATAATGTCACTATATTCTTTCTGACTTAGGTCTTCAGGGTTAATGCCATTGGCCCGTAGAAATTCTTGGTAGGCTACGCTGAATGCCTGGCCAATGGACTGAGCAATCAGTTGTGCCTGTCAAAAAAGAAAAAAGACATAATTGAAAACTTTGTTCTGCATAACCCCTCTGGCTCCAAGCATCAGAAAAAGCAGCAAGCACCACAGCCACGGGCTCCTGAGAATCATTCCCAGTAGGAGAGCTTGCAAAGTGAGTACACAGGGTTTCAAGGGGTCAGTTGTTTGGAAATCTGCCCTTTAGAAACAAAAATAAGAAAGGAACTCTATCCTCCATCTGGTAATGATCAGATTTTGATCAATATTCATAACTAGGGTAACTTCTGGCAAAAATGTGAAGTTGCTCAGTTGTCTTTGTTAGACTTTTCCTCCTCCCTCCCATACCCACTTGCAACACATATATACTTCTGCCTTATTTACCCCTTTATATCTTACCCTAGAACTCTGAGTTTCTCTCAGAGCCCTCCTGTTATAGTAAAGGAAAGTTATACAAAGGATAAATTCTCATCCCAATGTTATCGATTCAATTTATGGCAAAGGAAGTATCTCCATTTTTAAAAGTAGATGCAGTGAATAAACCTTAACCCAAAGGAGAAAAAAGATTTCATGATGGAATTGTAGACACTCTGGCATCTGGGTAGGGAGGACAATTGTGGGTAGAGGTATCCTCTGGCCTCCCTAAATCATACTTCTGAGTTGCTGACATCTAAGTCCAGCTCTGCCAATAGCCTCCAAAGGTATCTGGAAAACCTGATGACAGGTACTCTGGCCATTCCTCCCAGGTTGGATTTCCTTTCTAAGTATAAAGGCAGAAAAGGAGATTGCTTAGAGATAAGAAGATATTCATACTCTTCAAACTCCAGGTGCTAAAGTGCAAGAGTGATACAGGAAGGAGGATAACCCCAGTAGGCTTATAAGGACCTTTAAGAAAAAGAGCTCAATAGGCCTTTTTTTTTTTTTCAATTGGGGTTACCACTGCATTATCTAGTAGCTGAGTACTAGTAGTACTTCAAAAATTCTTTCATTCAAATCACTGGTTCTAGAGTCAGATTGACACATGGGATCAGATCATTGCCTCTGACACCTACTGCCTGTGTGATAGATTCTGGAACATATTTTCTAAATTTTATAATGTTCTTGATACTGAAGTAAATGATTAAAAGAAGAAATGGAGAAAACAGAGCACCTAAATAAAAAAATAAAGTATCATGGAGTTGACCTTAACAGTCTTTATAAATCCCTACTGAACTCCCTAAATTCAGAATAATTAAATAAGGATGTGTCAGCAGCAGCAGCAACTCTTAGGGACCTGAAGAGGGACCTCACAGACTATTTAGTCAAAGCAGTACTTAAACTAATATATGCTCTTTACAACAGAGACGTCAAACTAGGGCCTTCTGGCTACATCCTGCCTCCAAATGAGGCTCCAATCAGACTGAAATGCAATTGGGACATGTTTTGAAAATAGTTGTTATTGTTGTTATTCAGTTGTTCCTGATCCCTCATGACCCCACTGGCAGTTTTCTTGTCAAAGGTACTGGAATGATTGCCATTTCCTTCTTTAGCTCATTTTGCAGATGAAGAAACTGAGTCAACAGTGTTGATGTCATCAGACTCCCACCTCTCTCATTATGGATACTATGCTTTTTAAAATAGATCATCTTTAGTGATGACCATGTGATGCATTAAGATATATTGAATTTTCAATACATGAAAATGTTCAGAAATTTTTTTTTCCACTCAAATGTTTCTTCAAAATTTCACTTCAAAAGGTTTTTTTTTTTTTCCCCATTCAAACATGTCTAGAAACATTTCTCCATCTTTGGGCACAATAGAACCAACTCAAGTTCTTTAAAGGCAGGGACTATTTTGTTTCTACCTTTGTAATCCCAGCACCTAGTACAGCATCTGGCTCATAGTAAGTGCTTAATAAATATTTATGTAATTGCATTGACTTGTGCAGTTGATTTGCGGGAAAGCCTTCAGCAAGGGTATATACCTAAAAATCAAAAATCCCTTCAGTATAACAAGAGTTTAGGATACCACTGAGAGTTCTACATGAGACTTAATAGCTATATGAGTAAGGCAAAGGTATTCTAACAGCCAAATCTTGAACAGCAAAGCAGTATGTTGCCAAAGACACTGGTCTCAGAATCCAAAGACCTGAGTTTGAGCCCAGCTCTGGCATTTGCTAGCCATGAATTTTCTCCATAGCCTTGGTAAAAATTGGGATAATGATATTTGCATTACCTGCCTCCTAAGGTTTGGAGGAAAGCCTTTCATTAATGTAAATTGACATTGTTAGCCTTATTTTCCTTCCAGCCACTTAGGAAATGAAACATCCAGGGTAATAAGATTCTGATACAGATGCACTTGCCAAATGAAAACAGCCTTTGGCATCCCTGCATTAAATCACTATCCTGAATCCTCAATGTGCTGCCTCCTAAGGAGCACAGCTCCCTGCTCATTAAGAGAGTCCCAAGTCTCCCACCCCTCAGCTGGAATAGCAGATCTTTCTCTCTGATCACAAAATAGAATCAGAAGATTTGCCCCAGACGCCTTCCAATTCCCTTCTGCAGTTCCCCTTTCTTCTCACGTCCCTCAGTCTGGGTTTCATTTTGCCGAAGGTGATGACATGAAGACTTCTCCCTGCTGGGCCTGCCTATCCACTCCAATCTTCTCTGCCAGTAATAAAGGGAATCTCATAAGCTGGCTTTCACTGTAGCGGACAAGACCTGCATGTTCATCAACATCACAACACAGCCTGCTCTTGGGCAGGGCCATCTTTCCTCTGCACTATATATAGTCCCCTACCATGGCATTGATGCAAGAGAGTCAATCAATCCATTTGTCTTCTGGGACCTATTTTCTTAGACATAGCTATATTTTAAGCATATCTGATACCTGCCACACCATCGATAGAAAAAATCACAATGTTTAAAAATCAATAGCATACTCTTGTGTATTCCTTGCTACTTCTATCATTCATTGGACAAGATTCAAGATCCAAACTCCCAGACCAGATTAAGATGAAAACAAAACCTTGCGGTTTGTAATAATAAAGTGAAAGGCTCAGGAAGAGTATGAAATGACTATCATATAAGATTTTAAAAGAAAAAAAAAGTTATTTACTTATTTTTCAATGTCTGGCACATAAATATTTAATAAATGCTTATTGGTTGATTGATTGAAGTTACATTAGTTGTAGAATAAAGGAAATATGAAGTACAGTGAGTAGAAAGTCTTCAAGTCCCATTACTATCTAGAGAATAGTACAACTGCAGATCTTTGCCAGTAGAAGAGGTTCCTTACCCAGAGAATGAACTTAATTCCATTACATCAATGAAATCACAGGATTGATTATTAGTAATAGTAGTAATATTAATTATTATTTTTATTAATAGAAGTAGCATGTTATAATAGAATGTTATTCTTGGATCAGGGAAAAAAATTTTTAGTTCTGAATCTTGCTGAAGATTGAGATTGAGATTGAGATTCTTCTAAAATATAGTAGGTATGTGACCCTAGACTCATTGCTTAACTTCTAATTTAGCTTAGGCTACTCACTACGATTTATCTGTTAATTTATAGTCTATACTGGTAGAGCTGATTCTCTACTCCAAGACTTCCTCATGCTGCCAAAATCAAAGATTTTTTTTTTATATTTGCTATATATTAGTTTTATCACCCTCTGCATGTTATTTCATGCTGTCATCTATAAAAGGAAAATAATGGCTGGATTCAAGGTACAGTGGGAAAAGAATGCTGGCCTGGGAATCAGAAGACCCAGATTCTAGTTCTATATTCTAGTTCGAGCTCTGCAACTTTTTATTTATTTGACTCTACCTCTCTAAATTCAGTTCCTTACCTATAAAATGAGAAGGTTAAATCAGAAAATCTCCCAGAGATCCTTCAGTGTTAAAATGCTTTACTCTCTTGATTCCCAAGGTTCCTTTGAGCTCTAAAAGTTTATGATCCAGCTTATAATACCACTATTAAACTCCTACAATGATACTTTAACTATTCTATGGAAATGACCCTGAGAGTTGCTGAAATTTCAACCAGAAGACCACAAGCTCTGGCAAGTCTTATAAAGTTGGCAAGTCATCAAAAGACCAGCCCACCTCAGATAAGACAAACCCATTGCTAGGCTGGTCACTAGATGATTTTTCCCCCCTTTTTTCCTTTTTTTCCCTTTCCTTTCTCTCTTTCATGCCACAAGTTGGTGGACATGGCATTAAAAATATCCCTAAATTCCTAAATATTTTACTTTAAAAAGCTACTAATTTTAGCAAGCTTCTCTCCTTATCAAATAAACTCCCAAAAACTTAGAGGAAAGGAATTATTTCCATTTCTTTAAAATTAATAAGAACCATGTCCACTAATTTCTGAAAATGATTATAAACTCCAAACTTCTGGGGTTAATAAATGGATCATCACTGATGTTCCTGGTTTATAAGGTTGTTTGGGGGCATATTAATTATGACAACGACAAGATCTAAGACACCACCCCCCCCAGGCAAAAGCACACCCTAATCTGGCACCACATCCACTTTTCTTGAAAACAGAGCTTTCAATGCTTCACATATGGCACACTTTGATGACTATGGCCACAAGGTGTCACTATAGTACCAGTAAACCTCTGTTTACAAAGCCAAGCCTGACAAACAGCCTGAGGTGACAGGCTAAAAATCAAAGCTGAGGGAATTTGTTTCTCAGCACTTCTCACTGTGATGGAATCCAGGGCCTCCACATCACCACAACCAATCTCAACATATCCTATAGGGCCCCATGGCCTATCCTTTATCCCCTAAGTTCCAGACCCTTCATACCTATCACAAATGTCCCATTCCCCGAGTCCCCCTTTTCCAGGATTTCGAAGCATTGGTGAAAATCAGGCTAAGTGGTGCAGAGAATGCAGTGTAGGGTCTGCAGTCAATAAGATTCATCTTCCAGGTTCAGATTTAGCTTCCTCCTTACTAGCTGAAGGACTGAGAAAGTGACTTGACTCTGTTTGCCTCAGTTTCCTCATCTATAAAATGAGCTAGAAAAGGAAATGGCAAACCATTCCAGTATCATTGCCAAGAAAACTCCTAATGGGTTTAAAAAGTCAGGCGTGACTCAAAGTAAAAACCAGATGTCCCTTAAAAGTGCCTCTAGGCCCGCTCTATCTGGGAACAGAGCTGGCACTATGATGGGCACACATAGGAAGCCTGAGAGCAAGCAATTATTCAGGAGGAGACAGATCTAAAATAAATTGCCAGTAGCAAGTATTTGAAAACTATATTGTCAAAAGAAGGATATTTCAAATGAATAATAGTCAAGACTCAATTATTTGCTGCAAATTTTCATTATCAAAGTGTTTTCTTACTGCTAAGTACCATGCTTCCTCTCTTTCCCCTTCTGTCACTATGTGTATGCTGGGGGAATGCAAATTAATTTTAGAAGGATCCCAATGAATTCACCATCCTCCAAAAAAAAATTCACACATCTAATGCATTTCAAATCAAAATATAAATTGTTTTGGATTATCTGATTGCCTCAGTTAGCATGGATAATTGGCACTTGACAGTATCGAAATTCTAAAATTTGTTTCAAATTGGAGGCTTGCAGAAATGGCCATCAGTTGCTTCAGGGCATTATTTCTCTCATCCAGAAAAATGAAGCAGTTCTCCCAAGTTCCAGGGGCCTGTTAGATCATTACTTTTTTCATAAACCAGATTGTTTAGTGTAGTAGGAAGAATTTTGAATTTGGATTCAAAACACCTAAGTTCAAATTCTAACTCTTTCGCTTATTACCTATGTAACTTTAAGAAAGTCATTTATGCCTAAATAAATCTATATCTTCATCTATAATATGAAGTATCATAAATTCACAAATTAAGAGCTGAAAGAAACTTCAGAATAAATGAATATGGACCTCTTATTTCAGAGATGAGGAACCTTATAAGGCCCAGAGAGTTTAAAAAAGTTATCAAGCTTACATGGTTAGTAACTAAAAGGGGCTCTTCCCACTCTACCCTACTGCCTCTCTTGTGTTGGACAAAATTTGATTTACAAAGTCTCTTATGGCTTTAATCCTTATGTAACCTAAAGCAATAATCCAGGAAGGGAAGAGTAGAGCTGGATTTAGAAGGCACTAAATTTAAAGACTACTGACAGTACATTCAATTCTTCAGTAACATATAAACACTAAAATTTAGCATCTAGTTAGCCAGAAAAATAATTAAATAAGTGAAACACTAATGAAATAATTAAAAAAGAGAGAACGCTACCAGATAAGAGCTGAAATAAATTACTTCCCCAACCAATTTTATTTCATTACTATCTCTATCCTCACATACAGTGACTTGCCCAGCAGCCTTTGGCTGATATCCAGATGCTTTGCTCTGCCACCAACTGAAGGAGGCATTTATAGCAATTTTCCTATAAACAAAAATTCCTATCTTCAATTCTGGAAATATACATCTATTTTATAAAACTCCATCTTTACTCTCTGCTACAAGGACCAACTTTTTTCTGGCAGCACCTACAGATCTTCATTATTACTACACAAAACTCATGAACACTAACATTGAAGATGCACTTTTTTTTAACCTACTGGACTAGAAAGTTTGAATCTTTTATATAATAATTCATAGTTCATTGGCTATTCTTCTTGTCCTTCCCTACATTCTGATCTTTTTTCTTTCAACCTCCTGAAACAGATTTAGATTCCCCTCTGCATCTATAATTGAATGTAAAATATTAACACTACTGTCTATCTACCCAGGTTACTTATACCTTCGGAATCCAATACTTAATGTGCAACAAGAAAATTGGATTTACACACATATATTATATCTAGGTTATACTGTAACACATGTAAAATGTATGAGATTGCCTGTCATCTAGGGGAGGGAATACAGGGAGGGAGGGAAAAATCTGGAAAAATGAATACAAGGGATAATGTTATAAAAAAATTACTCATGCATATATACTGTCAAAAATGTATAATTATAAAATTAATAATAAAAATAGATTCCCCTCTGCATTTATAGATTATTTTTCTTCTATGTGTTCATTTTTAAACTCCCATTCTTTCAAGGAACACTGCTTTCTGTTTCTTTAAAAAATAAAGAAACATTTCTCTGGCCCTTTTATCCACTCTTAGTTTCAAACTTAGAAACATGGGAAGGAATATTAGGGAGAATGAGAAAAGACAAAATGGTAATAATTAAGTGAAGAAATCCTGGGTAAACAAAAAATTATAATAATGTAGAAAAAGTAACGATTGTAGATAGAACTAAGGAGAGAAGCTTGGAGAATAGTTACAATTACTGGATGAAGAGAGAAAGAAGTCAGAAAAAGAAACAAATGGTGAGATCAACTTTGTGGAAAGAAAACTACAATAATAGGGTATAGTGAAAGGTAAGGAAGGATAGAATACAAAAATGTAAAAGGGATGATTGATAGTGTCAAAAGCTATATAATGATAAAGGATGAAATATATGGCCATTGGTTTTCTTGGTTAAGAGGTTAATGATGACCTTCAGAAAAAGTTTCAGTTGAATGGTGGAAATAGAAACCATTGCGTTCTCTCTGACTTTGCCTTCCAAGTACTCTATGCTTATTGTTCTGACAGTTACCTATTGTTTCCCTTCTTAGCATGTAAACTCCAGCATGTAGGGAGCGTTTATATTTTTTCTTTTTATTCCTACAACTTAGCAGAGTATGGCACATAGTAAGCATTTAATGAATACTTGATTGATTGATTTAGTTTGATTTTATATTTAAAGTTCTCTTAGAAAGCAACAATGCTTAAAAATTTCCAAAGGAAAAGTACCATTAAATTGAGAGACAAGAATAACAAATAAATTTATTTCCCCTATTAGTTTATCTTCTCTGTTTTGTTTCCTTGTTCATTTCCAACTTTGTATAGTCTTTGCTTGTTCTTTACTTTATTTCTTCCCATTTAATACATTCTAACAATCCTAACAAATATGATTCTAAGGGAAGATTTAAATTGAATAATTTATTGATTTTATCTTCCTAGAGGTGGCAGAAAGAGGGTGGAAAAATTAATTAGGACATAAGAAACCTTGATCTGGCCCATGTCCATCAGAGTTAAGATTTTTCTTTCTCAAACAAGTTTCTAATACTCCTTACTTATAAAAACTATGGGAACACAAGACTTAATTCCATTCTTACTGGTCTCTAAGATACCCACAAATCCTTTTCACACAAGAATGTCTTTTTTTAGGTTTCCAGATTTCAATGAATATATGTATATAGGTATATTTAATTAAACTTGATAAGAGCAATCAGAACATTCTAAGTCCAATAATTTTGTCCTCAAAATAAGCAAAACAAAATCAATGAAAATGGCCCCACATAAACTTTCCCCTAAGCCCCAAATGAGCAGTTTCTTAGTGTTCACTCAGACTTTTTGCCCGAGTTTACCCTCTCTGAGATTCAAGCCAGCTGGATGGGGTTTTACAGAAACAGTGCTGAGGTTGTCAGTCAGAGAGTTGTGGAAATCCTCTTTTGGTCAATGCACAGGTTCAACATGAAAGAATTCATGAACCCAAAATATTAATTGCAAAAATGGAAGTTTATTGTTGCATAGGTAGCCAGTTTTGCTAAGAGACTGACTTCTTTAGTGGCAAAGTCCTATTAGGAAATGGAGGCTGGCACTGAGAAGAGAAGCCTTCTCAGTGGGCAAGGTCCTAGCAGCTATACCAGAGAGGCAGAACAAGATACTTTGGACCTTCTGCAAAAAATGAGTTCAGAAACTGCCCTTTAAAAAGGAATTTCAGGTTTCAGTTTTCAGGCTGAAAAGAAAGCTAAAGTCCTTAGGCCTGGATTCTTACCAATATCTGGCCCAGATCTCCAATTGGAGTTTAAAAGGGTCTGGCATCCCCAAAAGATCAATGGGGTGCTTTTTGACCAAGATTTCTAATTGAATAATGACACTTAACTTATCTGGTGAGATATGCTTCCCCAGTAGGGCCTGAGACTCCAAGATCAAAAGGAAACACAATTTCAGAGTGATAATTTTAAAGGGAACACAGTTTTACTCCCCCTTCAACAGGGGGTCACAAAACTATTATAGCACCACACTGCTTCCTTGGACTTTTTCCCCTTCCTTCCCCTAAGTAAACTATCTTTACAAATGATGACTTTAACATCATACTGGAGCATTCAAAGGATGTAGAAGGGGCTTGATAATATGTGGATTTTTCAACTTTAATGAAGTTTTAAATATGCCCAAATGAATTTGCCCAGAGTGTCGTGAAGGCAAACAGCACAAGTGAAAACACTGCCAAATATGCTTTCAGATATGAACATATGTAGCTTTAAACAAATTTGATACCTATTTTTAAAAGATAATTTTATGTCAAAAACAATTTAGCAAATTTAGGAGGGAATTATTTGCTTTTAAAAATGATGCATGACAGAAAGTTCAGTAAAGAAGATTTATATTGTGATTCCATTCTTAAAGAATAATGAAAATAGCACTAAAATGGGTTCTACTACAGTCACTAATAAGCCAACAAATCATTTAGCCTCTAAGGGTCTCAGTTTCTTCATTTGTTTAAAAAAAATAAAGGTTTAACTAAATGTTCTCTAATGCCTCTTTCAGTTTAGGGGAGAAAAAAAAAAACTATTGCATAGCTTCTGAACATTGATGAAACAAATTAATATATGAAATGGCCCTTACTCCTGTGTGGCACTCCTATAGTGCTGATCAGATTGTAGCAGAAAAGTGCCAGAGTGTTCTATGGATTAAAGAAAGCTGGTCGATGTTGTATTACCAACTTGGAGAGGATATTTAGAAACAGAGGCTAGTCCAAAATATCTTTGACATAAGAACTAATATAAGAAAAAAATTGGGACTCCAAGATTTCTATTGAAATTTACAATAATTTTGTATAAGATTTATATATAGTAGATCCTTTCCAAAGAGTTCTGAATGTGTTCATCTGAATAATTCTAGCATCACAACATGAAGCACAGAAAAATCCAGTTATCATTACATCAGCAATAATATTGATAAGAATGATAGCTGTTATTGTTTATAAAACATTGTAGGGTTTACAAAGTGCTTTACATATATTGTCGCATTTGGTCCATATAAAATTTTTAAGAGATGGGCGTTCTTATTATTCCCTGTTTTACAAATGAGGAAACTAAAGAGAGGTTTGTATAACTATTTAACATGGGAATGAACTCCAGATTTCCTGACTCTAAGCTCTTTTTGTCCACTATATACACTCAAATGGGACCACTAAACTATACAGAAAGAGTCCCTGCAGGCAGCATATTGATTTGGAAAACAACATATTAACTATGTTTTATCTTTGTTTTGGATAGTATTCCAGGTCTGGAGTCAAAAAGAAATGAGACTGAAGTCTGAGACACTTACTAGCTGAGTGACCCTGGACAAGTCACTTAACCTTGTTTGCCTCAGTCTCCTTATTTGCAAAATTAACTGAAGAAAGAAATGACAAACCACTTCAGTACCTTTGCCAAATGAGGTCATGAAGAATTAGCCAAAACATAACAACAACAATAATAACGCATCTCTGTTCTGTGATATTTTATTTACTTTTAAGAAATATTTCCCAATTCTACATTAATCTGCTTCAGATTAGGATTGTTGCTAGCAGGAGTGTGGACAGTGGATCAAATAGTAGATACCTCTGCACTCCATGATGCTGCCTCTTTCATACCAGTTAACAAATAATTTACTTACATCCTCTGACTCAAAGACATGGCAGATCATCTTGTACTGTTTCTTCCCTTCCTGGGCACCGGGTGTGGTCTCAATACAGTCTTGAGAAGCTGATCTGGGCATCCGACGTCTTGCCATTAACACAACGATATTCCCAATGTCAGCAATGTAGGAGATAGTACGCAAAGCATGATCCATCATGGTTTCCTACCAATGGAGAAGGAAAGTCAAATTAAGAAACATCTCAGAACTGTGTCACTGTGCCTACTGGGCTCATCTCTCAATGCCTGTAGAGATTAATATCTAGATAACTTGTCAGTGTTAGTACTTTTCACATGATGATCTCCTCAGAAATGGGAGAAGCAAAAATACAAACTAAACACACGTCTTTGGGACATCCATACAAACAGCTTTTAAATATACTCACTTGCTCACTGCCTTTACCTGATTCCCTCCAGGTCAGACAACAGGACTGAAGATATTCAGGTGTGCAGGAAGAAGGCACATAGATGAGCCAAAGTGGCTCTACTCTTTTCTTCCAATGGTGAAATTTGCTGATAGTGAAGGTGCCCACAAGGAATATAGGTAGGTACAAACATCATAGCAATAGCAATACATGTCTATGGTTACAGGGCAGCATTCAAATACATAGTAGAAAAGCAACCATGAAAACATCCACCAAGATGATAAATTGAACAAAATCCCCAAAAAGCAGAAATTTTATTAAAGATAATTTTCCCAGTAAACTCTAAAGCAGGGAAAGGGAATGTCTGGCTTTGGGATCCTATAAAATCCGAAAAATCATTTGCTAAGGTAACTGCAAGTGATAATGAGTGGAAAGCTAGGTACAACAATCTCCCACTGTTTGAATTCTTTAAGTTGATAATTTTGTATGATCCTCTAATAAATGTTACAAATATCCAAATGAATCTTGGCAGAAAAAAATTCTCTATCCCTGCTCTAAAGGAAACCAGGCAAAGCAAAAGAAGGTATCTTCATGTTGATGAAATATATTTTTTAAAAAAGCAACAACAATAAGTATTTTTCAAATTTCATAAATACTTAAACCTATCCTCTTTGTCTTTCATACTATTAAAAATAATTCCATTCAGCTGCCTTTGTATAATTTTCAACATTATATAAATGTTTTCTATTATTATTCCCAATATTTTTATTATCAATAAAAAGGTGGACTAATACATTTTAGAAAGCTCTGTGACAAAATTAAAACAAACAAAAAGCTTTCCCACTTAAAACTTTCAGTTAATCAGAAAATTAAGATGTCCCAAATCAGACCCAGTAAAAGGAATTTAAAAAGTTATCTTCTTTTGAAGTCAGGAGAATCCTGACTCCAAAATTATTTGCTAGATCCTGGGCAAATCATTTAATAGTCTCAAGATTTAATTTTCTCATCAATAAAATATAGAAAATTATATCTCTACTTAACATGGCTATTGTGAAGAAAGAGCTTTATAAACCTTGAGATGTCATTGCAATGCAAGTTACTACTGTTATTCTTGACAAGATCTGAGATTTGAACCTCTATGTGCTTCTGTCTACTTAAGGCTTAACATACTGCATTTACCTTATCACAAAGTAAATACCTATTAATGCCTAAAAATTATTGTCTGGTATTATAAACATGAGCATTTATTAAAAAGTATTATTTTAAGTGTCCTTTGTGTCACCTCTCCCCAAACTCTGACTCCTGCTCCATACCTCCATGAATTACATCCTAACAGGTCTAGATGGAATTAACTTGTCTATAAAGAATATTCTATTCCCCAAACATTCTTGTTCATTGGCATTAAAGTATTCAAGGTGAAATACTTAGTTATGTTAGATCTGGACAAAATCATCAAACTCTGCTATTGGCTGAAGGCCAAGGAGATCTTGAATCCTTTCATAATCTCAGAAATGTGAATCTATGGAGAAAAAGAGTTTTATCTCAGCTATAGAACAAGATTAAAAATTTTAAATGCAGCTCTTACTCTAGAAGATTTCCATCCCACCTCCCATTCCCTCAGAGAGATGACCCTCAAAGTACCCTTCAATTTCTAAGACTCAAAGAGCCATATTCAATTAGAACACATTATACTCAAACTTAAAAAGCAGCACTGACTGTGCACCTGTGCATTCACACAAAGAGTATAACAATTGCCTGGCCTAGAAATTCCTTCAGAGAACAGAGGGATGCAGCTCAGTGCTAAATTTTCCATAAAAACCTTCTGTTCACAGAGCATAAAGCAACCAGCCATCGTATAGGGAAAATGCTGACCTGCAAGAGTCACACCAAATGTCCCAGTAACAATTTCTGAAGCTTATCCTACTCTTTTAGCTCAGCTTAAGAATGTATTACTCTTGTTGCTTTGATTTTATTTTTGTTATTTTGTCCATTAAATCATGGTCTACTGTCTCCTCCCCAAAATATTCTCAATGAAGCATCACACAATGACTTTGAACAGCTAATAAGCTTCTCTTCCAGTACCATTATTTCCCTTTCACAAAAGAAGATGAGACATGGTGTGTTTCTGTGATCTCTGAAGTCTTCCTATCTCATGAAATTACATGTTTATCTTTTGTTCTGATCTCAATCTGCGCTGTTGATTTGAGGTTCCAGCAGCAGCAATTGTGTTTTGTTTTTAGTTACTCAAGACTAGAGATTATTTAAAAAAGAAATGACAAGTGTCAGTTTTTAATATTCCTTCATCTAAGGGCTTAGCAAACAGAAACATAGATATCCTTTGACATTAGCAGGGTAGGAGACATAGAGTGGTTGATTGTGAGACATCAATGTAAATACAGGGATACTGCAATCAAACTGATTTGTATGTGGAGAAACCGGCCATTCTTTCTATATTGACCTATCCTCTCTCATAATTTAGGTAGTCTAGGAAAACTGACAAGCAAAATAGAGTATAAAGTATAGCTGAAAAAAACAGCATAACACTGTCATGATAAAATTAGAAAGCTTGGGCAAAAAACAAAATACAATTTCCACTAGAAAATAGGAGATAACTTTTTTTTAAAGAGACCAGGTCACAGTAGAGACAAATCCTAAAGGAATAGGACTTGTTAGGCATATAAAAGATGGAAAAGGTTACTTATTTGTTTTGAAAGTTTTGAAGTATTATGAGGACCATGATCAATTTTCCTTCCCTTTTCCATAGTGTACTTAAATTATAATAGTAATTAATTACATGTAATATTCAAAAGTATTACCTTACTATGAGATAAAAGACAATGGCATCTTACTATAAAAGACAAATGGCAAAGACCATTTTGGAACTTTCTTCCATTTATTTTCTAAGTGGTCATTCCCCCAAAAATATTCTTAGTGGACGCTGGAATTGAATGCTCAGTAGTTAGGAGAACATTCATTGCAGATGAAGCATGAAAACAAATGCTGGAAAAGTTTCGGGTTTTCTCCACGATTTTATAAAAATCCTTTATTCTATAATGGTTGCTTTCTGGAAGAATCTTAAACACTGCAGGCTAAGGTACTTTTCTATATTCCCCACTGTATAACTAAGAAAGCATGTATAACTAAGAAGGGCACGATCATTGTCCCTTACCACACCTGTTCAAAAAAGAGTGATGAGGATGCAAGAGTCAGAGGAAAATTGTAGCAATGTCTACTCTTAAAGTTTAGTTATAATAAGTGCAACTGACCTCTCTACTTTTTAGAAAGATGATGGAATTCTTTAACCATACATATACAGAACACACACACACACACACACACACACACACACACACACACACACACACACACTCATATGCACACCAGTGACCTTCATTACCTACAGCCCTGCATGACTTGTAGCAATAGAACACAGAGGGAGAGAAACCTGTTTTACAGAATTGGAAACCATTATAAAGCAATGAATCTGGCACCCCCAACTGCTGTACCAGTCAAACAATATCAAAAGCCAGGAATTATGTCAAAACACTTTACCCTCTCAGAAATATGATCAGCCAGAAACATATAAGCACACTGGTGAACATAAGGCTTTTTGGAAAAAAATTTACCCCCCACACTGAGAAAATGGAAAGAGAAAGGTTGCTCAGGGAAGCTTTTATTTACAGCATCCCTAAAAAGAGAATCAATTTCACCATCAGCATTTTCATTCCATTAAGGAGAACAATGATTCTTCTTTTGCTTTTGAATGAAAAAGTCCACTGGGAGGAGGCTCTTAAAATGGAGAATCAAAGGCAAAGGATGATGAGGTCCACTTGGAGCTATACTCATTAAACTCCAGCTCATCTATCCTCAGTCAGAATATACTAGGTTAAGATTCCAGCCATTTGCTCACCTTACATTAGATGCAAAAATAACTCCATACTTAAAACTGTGCTATCATTCTCAAAAGCCAAAGAGCACTAAGTAAATGAAAGAATAGATTTGGTATTGATGTTTGCAGTAGGCTGATAAAAAAACAAAACAAAAGAAAAGCTGAGTCTGTTAATAGTCAAAAACAGGTTGCTGGGAATTGGGTTTGGTAGCATAAACCTATAATTCTTGCTTACTGGGATAGAGTGAAATAGGTGAATAATTTGAATTCTGGAGGACCATAAAGCTTCCTAAAGAGGGGCAAACTGTTCCAGTTCAGAAAAATGGAGTACATAAAAAATGTGTGTATATATATACATATATATATATGTGTGTGTGTGTATATATATCTATATATATGTATGTATGTGTGGGTGCGTGTATATATATATGTGTGTGTGTGTATATATATGTATATGTATATATATGTGTGTATATATGTATATATATATTATGTGTGTATATGTGTATGTGTTTATATATATAAATATATCCATATGTGTATATGCGGGGGTATAAACACATATACATATATGAATATATTCAAAGCCAAGATTTCCTATCATATCAGGTATAAAGACATTTTTTCCTCTGTTCTGCTCAGAAGCATGTATTTGTAAAGAATAAAGAAAATAAATATAACCTCTTTTTTAAAAGTGTTAATTTGTGGTCATTAACATGTACCCAGACTCTTAACTCCAAGTGGGGCGGTAAATCTTCATATAAAGCCAAATTCAGAAATCTGTGAAATGAAGTTGTCAACCCAAGTGTTTGGATAATTGTGTCAGGAGACTTGTGATGTGAAGATAGGTGATGAGACCTTAGAATAGTAGTATCTACATTATCTGTAGGATGCAAAAAGTAGAAACATTATATAATGAGATGTTTTCATTATAGTCTACAAGTTTGAAAGTCCCAATTCTGTTCCTAAGTGAAACTGATAAAAATTTTTGAGAGCTGTTGTTTTACTTTTCTCACTTCTTCAGTTTCATGAGGTTTCTAACTTTGCTCTCCTACCTATCAAGTTAATAGCAAACAGAGTATCATAATAATCCTTGGGGAGCTAGTGATGGGCTTCTTTAACTAGACCTGTGCGTTTAATATTGGAAAAATTCAGACCCATCCTTTTCCTGAGACATGAAGGATCTCTCTACAAAAAGTGGGAGAAGAAGAAGGAAGAAGTAGAAAAGAAAGAAGGAAGGAAGGAAGGAAAGAAAAAAGGAAGGAAGGAAGGAAGGAAGGAAGGAAGGAAGGAAGGAAGGAAGGAAGGAAGGAAGGAAGGAAGGAAGGAAGGAAGGAAGGAAGGAAGGAAGGAAGGAAGGAAGGAAGGATTTTTGACATTAAGAAAACCTTAATGCTAACCAATAGCTAGGCAATACAAGTAAGGAGTGGCTAAAACCAAGGAATTCTAAAAGACTTGCTCTATAATCTACATGTGGAAGAGACACTATCACTGACTACAGTCTCTGTCTCAATTATGTAAATTCATTGGAATAGCTAGAATTACTAGGCTCATCATCTTGATACTCAAACACTAAACTAGATCATGAGAAAATGGATAATAAAATATCAATGCCAAAATTTTTTAGTTCCACCAAAAATAAAGGGGGGGGGAGAGAGGGAGAGAAGAGGAAAGCAACTCAATTAAATTATTAGTACTGCTTTTGTAGTCCAACTAGAAGATTGAATATTTTTTTCCATTTTTATTCAGTTGTTTTAATATTACATAGAAAAACTAGAAAATCAGTGCATAAGTCCCAGGGAAAAGTAACAGTTGAGGATTAAAATGGAAAAACAACCTACATTATCTGTAGGATGGAAAAAGTAGAAACATTATATAATGAGATTTGTTTGGTTATAGTCTCCATCCATGACTGCAAGTTTGAAAGTCCCAGTTCTGTTCCTAAGTGGAACTGATAAGATTTTTTGAGTGGTTGTTTTACTTTTCTCACTTCTTCAGTCGCATGAGATTTCTAATATTACTCTCCTACCTATCAAGTTAAAAGCAAGTAAAATTAATATCTGGCTAATAGAGTAATTTTTTTTTTATTTTCTACAAAGATAGATCTTCAAAACTTCCATGAGAAGAAAAGAAAATCAATGTAAGAATGGGCCAACTGCCTGGGGAAACATTTTGGGTTTGTGGGCATATGACATGTCTGTTTGCTGAATGAAACAGTATCCATTCACTTCTAGTCAATTCTGAAATAATCTATCAAAATTTTTTTTAAAGTGCCCCTAGTCTTGATCCACAGGATTTAATCAGACCATATTTTATGAACCCCAAATCAGAATATAATAAAGGATTTTTTTATGAAGCTTCAATAAAATCGTTTATCTTTTTCCTGAAAATAAGATTTTCTGCGAGAGACTCAGAAAATTCCAAACCTAATTTGGAAACTGACATATAAGACTTGCAGCTAGGTGGCATATTGAATAGAACAATGGGCCTGAAGTCAGAAGAACTGACAATTTAGCCTCAGACAATTACTAGCTGTCAATCCTGGGGAAGTCACTTAACCTGTTTGCCTTAGTTTCCTCACCTTTCTCCCAGGGTTGTTGTGAGGCTTGAATAGGGTAAAAATGGTAAAGTACTTAGCACAGTGCCTAGCACCTTTATAAATATTAACTATGATAATGATAATGATGATCCTAGATTTGTCATCAACTTCCTGACTCTCTCCCTTCTTTCCTTCTTCCCTCCTTCCCTTCCTCCCTGTCATCATCCTCTGTAAAATGAAGTAGTTTTACTTCAAGATGTCTAATGTCTGGGTTCAGCTAGATGGCATAGTGGATAGAGCATTGGTCCTGGAGTCAGGAAGACTGAGTTTATATCCAGTCATTGACACAACACTGTCTAGCTGTGGCTCTGTGCAAATCATTTAACCCTAATTGTTTCATATACATACACAAATGTCTAAGGTTCTTTTAAAAACTAAAATTCCTTTATTTGGTTAATATAAGCTTATAATGCTGAGAAACCACAGGACTCAGAGCTAGAAGGGACATTCAAGATCTACTCAATTGAATCTCTTCATTTTAGGGATGAGGAAACTAAAATTGAAAGAAGCTATATTATCTACTTAAGGTTATATAGTACTGAGTAATAGATTAGCACTGAACCCAAGCCTTCTGTCCCCAATTCAAATATTCTTTCCACTATATCAGAGTGGAACTAAACTAATTTCACATTCTAATTAAGCAATGGTTCCACTGGCTAGGCAGTACAAGTGGGGAGTGCATAAAAACAAGAAGTTCTAAAAGATTTGCCTTACAAACTACATAAGGAAGAGAGACTATCACTGACTAAAGTCTTTGTCTCAATTATGTAAATTCCCTAGAATAACGAGAATTGCTAGGCTCATCATCCTAAGCTCCAAACACGAAACTAGATAGAATAGTTCCAATATCTAGATTCTTTTTAAACACAGTGAGAAATGGTGTATTAGAGCCTCCAATTGTGAAATCAGAAAACTAGAATCTGAGTTCCAACCCTTTCCCTTGCTAAGCTATAGGATCCTGAACAAATCCTCTTTTATCCTTAGCTTTCTTAACTGTAAAACACAGATAAAAATATTTGCACTACCAGAAGGTTTCTGAGATGAAAGTCCTTTTTATAGAACTTAAAAGTGCTATGTAAATGTGAGCTACTATTATATTTTATCATTTTATACTAACATTAATAAAACTAGATTTACTGGAATTATTCTTTCAAGAAGTTTTGAAAAGCATTCTAGAATCATGAAAGGTCACCTAAGATAACTGTGATTTCTAACTCAGCTTTTGCTTCTTCCTAGAGTAACTTTGTTCTTCAAATATTTAATGTATCTGAGCAGCAAACAACTATTTTAAAAGAAATTTTCTTTCTAATGCTCCTTATTCTTTCCATGATCTTAGCTAACATTGTGTTGTAGGTAAACATTTTTGCCCCCAAACATCTAATGAAAGGTTTTTTCTTTTTCTTTTTTTAATAATTATATCTAGTTTTCTATCTCACAGAATTTCTGGGTAATTATATTTTAAATGTGACAGGCACTTACCTGTGTGTCTGCATTTAGAACTTTAATCCTCTGAGTAGAGATGAAGAGATCCACTTCAGTCAAAGTTTGGGAATCTCCTTCAGAACTCTAACAAAAGAAAAAAATGTTAAAAAGCTAATTTTAATTGCCTTTAGTGACTTTACTAATCGCTTTCAGCAAGCCAGAATTGTGAGGGGAGGGGTACTATATATCAAAACCATTCAAAGATAAGCATCTAAAAAGTATAAATTTAAAAGAAAGTTCAGGGAAACTAAGTTTTACCTGTGTGATTTGGAAATGCAAAGGAGAAACAAATTCTTAATTTTTAACATTGAAAGTTCAGGAAAGCCTTTGGTAGAAATATTTTCAATATTTCTTTTGTATACTAGCAAAATATATTGGGACCAATAAAAGTAAGCTGTCAGTGTGTGTGTGCGCGCGTGTGTGACACATGGCATGTGCTCATATTAACTCAATAAAAAATATGATCCAATTTTTTAAATAACCCCCAAATTTGATTCAATTAATGACTGTTCTACAAGTACAAGCTATATAGTATAACACTAACAGACTTTACTGGTCAATTTAATCTTGAAAATTATCACTTATAAAGAGAGTATATTTACATTTTCTTTTCTTCTTGGGAAGGAGAAGGGCAGGCTTTGGGGGTTAAGTCTTAAGTCTAGGGTCACATAGCTAGAATGTGTCTGAAGCCACTTTTGAACTCAGATCCTCCTGACTCCTGGACTAGTATCCTATTCACTGTCCCACTTAGCTTCCCTGAGAGTATAATTTCAAAGAAGGTTAATTAAGATGTCTATGTTTTCTCTGGAGATAAATATTCATAATCACATTTGCTGTTCTGTCCCATTACTCTATCTTTTCCCAAAACTAGAATATGAACTACTCTGGAAAGACTATGATTTAACTTGTTTTGTGACTGTGAATAAGTTATTTAATTTCTCTCTTTCAGTTTCTGCATCTATGGAAGAAGGTAGTTAAATTAGAGATTTATAAAATTTCTTCTAGCTCTAACACTAGGGAATTATAAGCACATAATGGGTAGGCAGTATTATGTAATAGAAAGAGAGCTACCCTTGGATCAGAAGTCATGGGTTCAAATTCCAAAAATTTGTACTTGCCATGTGACCAAGGACAAGTATAAGGGGATACTAAGAACTAGCTTTTATCGAATCACAACCACAAATTGTTAAATTTATTCAAAATTATCAAGTGCTACAGATCAGGCCTTGATTTATTGTTTAGTTGGTTGTCTAGACTTAAGAGAGAGATGGAGAATATAGCAATAATGAAGATTAAACTTAAAAGTATGTCAAATATACCTTTTTTCCCCCAGGGACCCTTCCTAAATAATTAGTTTCCTCATCTAAAAACAGGGACAATGCTATTTCCACTACCTACCTTGTTGTAGGAAAGCACTTTTTCAACCTTAAATCTCAAACAATTATAGAAATGATTGATCATTAATGTTTTGTGATTCTTCTTCCTTTCCATTATAACTGGGGAATATCATAAAAATTAATAATAAAAGTTATTAATAATGATCCTTCCCATAATAACTGGAAAACATTGTAAAATTAATAATAATAATGACAATAACAAATAGCATACATGTTGAAAAGCAAAATGGCTACATTTTTTTTTTAAACCACAGCATGATTATTATTGGCCTAACTGACATGGTATTAAGTTATATTTAAGCTGACCTTTTTCAGTACCTGAATGTACCACTCTAGGCATGCTAAAGACCAGGAAGGTGTTTTAATTGGTTTTAAATCAGTAGGAATCCCAATTACTTCAATATAGTGGAAACAGAAAAATGTGCTTAACTAGTTTGCCTATTGAGTTAAGTAATTCTCTCTGGTCACTCAAAAACCAATGGTGCTGTGCTTCCCAATTCGCAATGTCACATAGTTTTTTCCCAGTATGTGATTAAAACACATTTTCCCTGCTGGCTATACTCTAAGAATTTTGAAATACTTGGAGATCACATATTATGATGATATAATTGAGCTTTCGTGCTGTCCTTAAAGAGAAAAAAACACAGTTTGCTATTGTCCCTCATCTACAGGCATCTATTACTTTTACTTCATTGTTATATAGATTCAAATAAATCCTGCTAAAGTACATTTTGTGTGTGTGTGTGTGTGTGTGTGTGTGTGTGTGTGTGTGTGTGTTTAAAAGTAGGAAGAGGCCACTTTGTTTCTGCTTATAAACAAAATCTAACCACAAACCACAAATTTTGATGTAATCTATTTAAATGTGTTTATTCTTGGATGATAAATAACTTGAATCGTAACTCTTGCTGAGATAGGTCGTGCTAGGAGCAAGATGTGACAACTGCCAGGCAAATGTAGCTTCATTGTTTAATGAGTACATTTTAGTGCTATGTAGAAATCTCAGAAAAAATATTGATCAGAAAAGGAGGAAGAAATTTGGAACAAATTAAGTCAAGAAAAGGGAAAATTACTAGTTTTTGAGTGGCCATTAAAATTAGGAATTTTACATAACACAGTAATAAAACCAATTGCTTTCTCTTGGCACTGAAGAAATTGAGACCAAGAGACAAGCATATAAAAAGATGGGTGGCCTTTCTTCCAATGACTAGTCAGTTAAACAGGCTTAATAAAACATTAAACTGGAAGAGTTAAAGATCAGCACAGAAGAAAGCTGCCAAGGTTTTTTTGATATCATGCTGCTCTGAAGCTGCAAAGCTTTCCCCATGTAAGAATTATATTTTGTTTGGGCATATAAATCAATAGTAATTAATATTTATTCTCACCTGTATAACCTCATAATATTTTTAAAAGCATAATTAAGAAAGAAAGTATACTACAATCAATGTCTTATTTAATTATGCCTATAGAAGATAATCATGTCTATAATAATATTACAAATTCAGTACTAAGATACTATGTTCCATCTGGTAACAACTTATGCTAATTACATGTCAAGTACCATAATATTCCATATATGTCACCTTCTCAATATAGGATGTATTATTAAAAACTGATTTTTTTGAAAAGTAAAATAGGTAGATTAATGCTATGTATGTAAACATATATAAATATATACATATGTATTTATTATAGTTAAGGAAATATTTAATAGGTGAATATATACTGAAAAGTAATCATACTATTTGCTATATAAAATATATTTCCTGTAAAAATTGAATTATTGAAGAGGAGTTATAAAAAGTTGTTCATTTGGTCTGAAAATATCCCTTTTATAGCCAGAGGGAGGAGCACCTGGGACCTCAAGCAGGTACAAATGAAAATTCTACATTTGAGCAAAGCCAAACAAAAGGTGGGAGAGGCCAATTTAAACTGAATGAAAATTACACACGGGTCCTGCTTCTTTCTTTGTGAAGTAAGAGCAGGCAAAAGGCAGAATTGGGGATAAGTGTGGTACATACTTGAGCCAATAAAGTACTTAGGAAGGAATAAATAGCTTTATGAGTGTCAGCCTGGAAAACCTAAACCCATAATGCTATTGCTTTTTTGAAACTCCCCAAAGGGATATCTACTTAATAGGAATGAGAACAGAGGCCAGCCAGTTTGCTTGTCACTGAACAGGATGCAGAAAATAAATAGCTAGAGACATGCTGATGGTCACAGACCTGAAGTAAAAAATGTAAGGCCAGAGCGCCAAAGAGTATACAAAGAGTATAGGTCGTGGAAAACTATCAAATGATGTTGTCTATCTGGGTGTAAAGAAAAGTGTATTAACTTCAGGCATGTATTCTGTATATATATCAAAATATAAGATTTGTGATGTTTTTTCAGCTTTGGTATAGAGGACTCCTATTAAAATACATTTATGATTTAGTACAGAAACAGAGTTACCTGAGGTTGTGATTCTCTTAAGGGTCAGAGTGGGGGACTGTAGATTTGGGGGCAGAAAGGACCTAAGTGATCATTTGGTTCATGTCTTTATTTTACAAATAAAGAAACTAAGATTCAAAAAGCTTATGGCTTATCCAAGATCTCATAGTTAACAAATGGAAGTGTCGGGATTCATACTCATGTTCTGTGACTCCAAATCCAACATTCGTTTGCACTAACTAAGCAGTTTTTAAAATGTAGTCTGGGGAACCAAGATCCATGGTATTTGTGAAGTCAAAACCATTTTTACAATAACGACTAAGAAATTTTAATTTCTAATAAAGTAAATATCAAGAAATATAACCAACATAAACAAAGGTTCAATAATTTTTGAGAGCATAATGGAATTGGGGCAGCTGGGTGGTATAGTAGATAATGCATCAGTCCTGGAGGCAGGAGGACCTGAGGTCAAATCCAGACTCAGATGTGCTTACAAACTGTGTGACCCTAAGCAATCACTTAATCCTGACAGCAGTCAGCTTCTTCCAAACCCCCCCCCCAAAAAAAAGTATTATAATAGTGTTCAGAGACCAAAAAGTTTGAAAAATTACTACTTCATGCTTGCCTGTCCAGGTTTGATTTGAACCCCGGTGTTCCTCTATCCATTATAACATATTCTCTCTATTGTCTCTATTCATTATAACCTTGTTTCTATTGGTGTTAACATGAAAGAAAAAAAAAAAGAAATTTGTCAAATGGTCAATACCAATCTGAGATACTTGCTACTTAGTTTACTGAAACAGATATTAAAATGATAGCTTATAAATCTCCTAAATTTAGCAAATGATTGCATTTGCAAATATATTACTAAATTTTAACTATTTTGAAATGATAGGTAGCCTGTCCATACTCCAAAACCTTTTTTAATTAGATGAAAATGTATGTGCATATTGCAAATTGTAGTACTCACGGTACTGATTTGGTAAATTAAAATTAATGTAAAATTAACTATCAGAATAATTTAATTAATGTCATAGTTAGGCCTATGATATAGGAAGATATATCACTCTGTCAGCATGAAATGCTTCACCTAGAAGTATAACCAGTATTAAATACAAAATCAGTCATTTTTCCAGACAAAGTATTGGTACATTTGAAAATCTAAATAGAAGAGAAAGGAAGCAATGATCAGCTAATTCACTAAATAGATAATAGGAAAAATAAATGAAGTCATTTTTGTGGCTCCATTTGATAATCTGGAATTAAACAATCAAGGAGGAAAGAAAAGAAGACTCAGTATTATCACTTTATGAGGATTCCTAATGGAAAAGCACAGCTCGACAAAGAACAAGCCACAAAAACATAAACAAGTACTGGTATTCCAGAGAAACATTTTTTTTACACACCACTTTTTTCTTGATTTTAGCAGCCTTCTGCATCCTCTGAGTAGCAAGTAAGAGAAAAAGAAAAACAGATGGGCACAAAAAAGACACAGCATAGTATAAGTCTTTGGGCCAAATACTTAACTAAATACTTAGAAACTACATAAAATGGGGGATAGGAATCTACCAAGTTAAATAGCCTTTTGAATTAAGCATAGATATATAAACTAATCATTAAAGACTTTAAACAAGTTTGTTTCTTAGCAATGGGAAAAGGCTGGGACACTCCATTTGTTTACATATGGAATGATAAGGACTAAGGAAAACATTTTAATGACTGTGCCAAGTATGAGAACAGAGCTTACTGCCTCAGTAAAGAATTAATTCTTTAAGTTTGAAACTATACACATACAGCTATGGGGTCTGAGTCCTTCATTTAGTGGGAAACTCTGCAAAAGATTAGGACGACAGTTTCAGGACCCTTCTGTACTCCCTGGAAGAGTGTTGGTTTGTTTCTATTTTAATGGCTATTTGATAGTGTCCTTACTCTAATGACTGCCAAAAGTCCTTGGACACTCTTTTTAAAATGTAGCCAAAACTCTTTTCTTAGGTGGCAAAGCAAGACTTAGGAATGCCTCTCTGTACCATAGAAGTATTGAAGACAAAGAGTAGACAAAAATTTAACAAAAAAAAAAATATGTTATGTTCCATTGATAGGTCCTAGTGAACTTGGAGACATTGAAATTTATTAATGGAATTGGAATATGTGACCCAGATCCCAGATAATAAATACCTTCATATTTAATGTACTTCTTCCATTAAATGGTAAATTTCTTGAAGATAAACATTAGACTTAATTTATCTTCATATCTCACCAAGTGACAAATACTTGCTCAAATAACCATGCACAAATGCAGTTGGGGGTTGAGGGAAGAGGAAATCATTGCACTGAGAGTTAGGATCCCTGGGTTCAAGGTTTAGCTTTGATATTAACTAATTATTCAACTTCAAGCAAAGTCATTTCCCTTCTCTGGGCCTCAATTTTCTCAGCTGTAAAAAGAAAACAAACTGGTGTTGGTATATAATCTCTAGGATCCTTTACAACACCAATGGTCTATTCAATGTGTGAATCTAAGAACCAGAAGCATTTGGGAAACACTTGTTAAGTTGATTGGAATTGTCAGAAATCACTAAGTATAATCAAGTATTGGAGAAATAATAATGTTTTCACATCTTATGTTAAAATTGTGGTACCTGGAAGGAAATATGGAAATCCAAGGCACAGGGTCAGAGGAGCTATTATTACATCTACTTGTACTATATTCAGGTGGCTGCAATCTGTGGCCTGGGCTAAACAGAATTATGCGTTTTCAACTAGGACTAAGATTACCTTTCATGGCAAGAACTCTCTAGCCATTATATGGATCTCATTCCAATATGGCTCCAAAGAAAAACTGCTATTGTATAGAATAGCTCTCATGAATGGCAAGTGGGAAAATTGAAAAAAGCCCATACTCTTTAAGTCTTCACCACCTTCAAAGTATTTTACAAAATGCATCTAATTGAATTCAAATACCATGTTTGCTACTATGTTACTAATAAACAGCAATTCCTTAACAAAATAATCTCCTTGTTCTAGTACTACTGATTCAGAATATATTCAGCTATCACTATCACTTAGGAGCAATATTAAGCTCTTGAATGGTGAAGCTGTAATATTGTAGCAGAAAGAATAGTGGACTTGGAAATCAGAAGATAGATGGTTAAGATTTAACTATACCTAGATGTGTGACAATGGTCTAGTTATTTTACCTTTTAAACCTCATTTTTAAAAATCTGAAATTAATACATTATAATACAATAGCATTGTACCATCTGTCTCAAAATCATAGGCTTCTGAAAGACGGGAACCTTAGAGGTCATTCAGACAAGAAGCGTCAAGTAAACATGTGGCTCTTGGGCCTCAAGTGAGTTTAAAATATTTAACAAAACAAGAATACAATAAAATATAGATAACATTACATTTTAAAACTAAGCCAATATACAGCCTGCAGGCATCCGTATATATGGCTTAATAGTCCTTAATTTGATTTGAGTTTGGTACCTCTGATCTAGACCAACACCCTTGTTTTAGAACTAAAGAAACTAGGACTCAGAAAGGATAAATGATTTAACTGAGATCACACATTTAATAAGGAGCAGAAATAGGATTCAAATGAGGTCTCCTGACTCCAAGTGCAGTTCTCTATCCAGTACAATACATATACTTTCATGGGATTCATAAAATCATGGATTTGTAGATTTAAATTGGAAGAGGCAATAGAGATTACCTAGTCCAAGCCTTTCATTTTACAGATGTGGAAACTGAGACCCAGAGATAGCGAACTAATTTGTGTCATTTCACAATTAGTATAATAGCAGAATCAGAATTTGAACCCATGACCTCCATTCAAAATATGTAGTGGTTTTGTTTGTTTTTGTGAAGAAGTCATTGCTCAAAACAAGACATATCTTTGGCCAGTATGTGGCAGATGATTTTAGTGAAATGCGTAAGCTATTTAACAGTGCTAATATATCAGAACATCACATCATTGCTATTTATTCAGATTCTATCAGAGGCACAAATTTACATGGGTCTAAACTTATGCTTGCCAATTCTAAGCAGTTTCTGAGTTATGAGCATATTCAGCTTTTTTCATGAAATGAATTTCCCTCCCCATCTGTACGTTCTTTAAAAAGAATAAACAAAACAAATATCATTGTACTGAGACTTGAGACCTTAAAAAATAATAATTTTGGCAGCTAGAATGCTTGAAAATAATCTCTTTTTTTAAAAAATGTTTCTAGGTTGCAACTTAGTGAAATGAATTCATCTGGAAAGTAATCTCCTGTATTTTGCAGCTTGACGATTTTCCCTCTGTAGACTAGATTCTGCCTTTGAATCCTCACAGAGTATTGTCAGTCTTAAGGCTCTTTGTTCTGACCTTGGCAATAATTTATGTCTCACTCACTGGCGGGCTATGGGTTGCTGTGCACTTTCACACCAGGCCTTGGAAGCAAAGTGGGTTTCTGCTATGGTCGAACTAGACTCACTTCACTGCACTCTGAAGTCAATTTGAAACTGCATGAGTTTAGGCAGAATCCTTGAGAGCTCAGCAGCCAAGGGATCTAACCCTTTCACCAACTTAGAGACCAATGCTACCTTGACACGGCTGACTGCCTCTTGAGCCTGCATCATTCTGATATTTTTGGAAGGGTTCCTTTCAGAGAGCAGTTGTGTGGACCCCAGGTAATTGGCAGCAAAGATGATTCCATCGATGAGATCCTCAGGTTCACAGGGACCTGGAACTAAACAATGAAGGGAGTTAGTTTCTTCCCAGAAAGATGGCACTGTCTTCAATTTAGGGTACTCACACCCCATACCTAGGACTGGCAGTGAGAGAGACATGTATATTGAATGTAGTCAACATGCAGACCATTTGACAAGAGGAGAATGATTGCAGACAAGGTCAGGTTTAATGGAGTAAATCATTGCTATTCCCACCATTACTCAAACCATCTTTCCTAAACACCTTTCTTTACATTGTAAAAGTAACTGCAGAACCACCTGGCAAGCTGTCAATGTGCCGGCCATAAAGTATGTCAAGAGACAATAAAGAAAACATGTTGTTTTCCAAAAGAAGGCACCATCTCTTAGTCACAAGCAAGGACAGAGGGGAAATTTATAGAACACCAACAGCTGTAACTTGCAGCAGGGTCTCACATGAGAGGCAGCTACACACTGAGACTAGGCTTGCTTCAGAAGTCAGAGCATCTGTTGTCCACTATTGTCCACTAAAACTGGCCTCATTAGGAATCAAAGGCCTTCCATTCAAAATCTGACTCTACTATTTGGTTCCTGTGTGACCTCACACAAATTATAGTCTTGGCCTCCTTTCTGCATCTTAGTTTTCTCATGTAAAATGGAGAGGTTGGATTTGATTTCTTTTTTTAAGAAAGATTCATTCATTCATTCATTCATTCATTCATTTATTTATTTATTTATTTTTATGCCTTGAAGTCTTTCCTTTTATGTGAGTGCTAATTAGTTTAAAACAAAGTTCCTGTTTTCTGGCCTTAGAATTTCTACCTTTTTTTTTTTTTTTTTTTTTTTTTTTTTTTTTTGCTGAGGCAATTGGGGTTAAGTGACTTGTCCAGGGTTTCACAGCCAGAAAGTGTTAAGTGTCTGAGGTCACATTTAAACACAGGTCCTTCTGACTTTAGGGCTGGTGCTCTATTCACTACGCCACCTAGCTGCCCCGGCCTTTTCTCTCTAATAGAGAAATATGTTGGACTGGACTGAAAATGTTAAAAAAAATTTTCAGACACCTTTCATTTTGCAAAAAGTGAAACAGATTTTGCCTAGAACCATTTCCTTCAAGTTCTCTTAAAATTGTATGCATATAGGGATATTTTAGCCATGTGTTGTTTTTTTTCAGTAGATAGTATATTTTTTCCAATAACATATAAAAAAACAATTTTAACATTCATTTTTATGCAAAATTATGAGTTCTAAATTTTCTTCCTCTCTGTTGCCTTGACTTCCCCCCTAAAATAGTAATTTAATATAAGTTTTATGTGTGCAATTATCAGACATGATTTCTAATGTTGATTCCAGCTCCAAATCTTGTGGAGGAGTGAAAAGAGTATTGAACATGGAGGCAAGAAGATCTAGGCTCAGATTCTGCTTTGGACACATCTAGATATGTGCTGTAAATGGGGAAGTCATGGAGTTTTCTCTGCATTTCACTTTTACTAATTTATAAACAAGGATATTTACTAACTATGTAATCCTGGACAAGTCATTATAAAATGAGGAGACTGGTTCTGATGGCCTCCACAGCCTCCTGCAGTTCTAAATATGTGATGTTATGAATGTCTCTACTCTAAGACCATAACACACCCTTATAATGGCCATGGGGAAAGAAGGAAGTGGGGCCTGAGTATGAATGGCCTTCATAAGCCTGATGAGGCAACTTGAGAGTTGGGTATGGAATTAATTAGTATGGTTTGAATTCTGATTCTGATACTATCTACACTTATGACCTTGGTTAAATCCTTTGATACTCTGATCTTCATTTTTCTCACCTGTATAATGATAGAGTCACACTAGATAACTTCCAGTTGAAGTCTATGACTCTAGGATAATGCCCATACAGTTATTCTTTCCACATGAGTGGGCCGGCAGGAGAGAGGCAGGGAGAAGGTAGGAGTGATTAAGAACATGGAATCCCCACAAACTAGAAAATAAATATAAATTTTGACCCTCTTTTCATATAAGAGAAAAAGTCTGGATTATTATGGTATTAAAAGATGAAATATATTGATAATATATAAATACCATACTATATTTTAAGCATTTTTGGATTTCTAAACTTTTTCTATTTCTGCTAGCTTTTACATGTCATCTGCAGCTTCTACAAACCACCTCACCCAATTCCTGTTGAATTTTTTATGCTGACTCATGATATATTGAAATGGCTATGGGGGAAAATCACAATGTGGAAGGGATAATAGTTTATTGTGCCCTCTAATAGGGAAGTGCAGAGGAAAATTAAATCATTATATTGTCAAAAATGTAGCACCAAGGAAATTCTTTAACTAAATGTTTATTATGCAAATGTTCTTTTTCCCAAATGCCCCCTTCAATAGTGACATCGCCATTATGAAGCAATAAATAGTTATTGGCAACTCTAGAAGACCTTTTCCCCTCCCAATGAATAAATACATAGTTGGCTATTCATAAAAATGAATGTTAAAATTGTTTTTTATATGTTGGCTATTGAGTTCCTTCATTGGTTTTTGCTATCAGCCCATGTCCCAATCCCAGCTATGAGCCATCAGCTGCACATCATTGATAAACTCAGTTCATTAAAATTTGTTCCAAGAAAAAAATAATTCTACCTAGTGCATTAACACACATGATAATGACTAGAAGCAATGTAAAAATGATGATTAAACTGTTGTAACACAAACACTTGTTTTATTAAAACATTCTTTGGAATTTGGAAGATTCTAAATTCATTTGTTTCTAGAATTAATTTTTTTTTTTAAATTTACTACCAAAGCCCATATACATATGCATGTAGCCCAGGCAATAAAGTATCCATTAAAATAACCTCTATTCCTAATCATCCTTCAAATACAATTAAAAAAAAAAACTTTGTCAAGGAATTCTGAAATATTTTCTAGCTTGGTATTACATTAAAATCTAAAAATAATGGAGCTGTTCTGTCCACTTGGGGCTCTGTGCTTCTTGCATCTAAATGTGGGATATAAATATTTGGAAGGAAGAGAATAAAATGAGTCATTACCATCTATTTCACACCAATGCAACAGCTCATATGCACTAAAATCTAATTTAATAAACTGTTAAGAGTCTGGGGGGATGATTTCAAAGTACTTCAGAAGAGCCTAAATGATATTAGAGATTATAGAGAGCAAACTCTCCAAATTACAAACTAATTAGCGAATAGCCATCTAGGCTGATCCTTACTTCCAATGCTGACATATCTACTGGAACTTTTCTGTTTTCTCTCTTGTTACTGCTGATTCTATTCTATTACTTTTAACTCATTTTCATTACTTTTCATCCTTCTTCTCTTCAAGCTTTGATGTTTTCTCTAAAGAACCAATAGCTCCTGAAAGTTCCAGCTTGCTTCTTTTTAATACCATTGGGAAAGAAAGCACTTCAGATTGTCTAGTCTGACCACATACCCATGCAGAAATTTCCTCCCTATCACATTTCTGAAAAGAGGCAGGATGGATCCAATGGACCTAAGTTTATGTCTCAGCTCTGTCTATTTAGGTGATCTTGGATGCTTGTCACTTAACCTTTCTGGGCCTCGGTGTCCTGATCTGTAAAATGAGAGTATTGGGTCAAATAACTTCTGAAGTCTCCTTTAGCTTGACATCTGCAATCCTAAATGGTTATTCAGCCTCAATTTAAACACCTCCAGTGAAGAGGGCAGCTTTATGATTCACTGGATATGGTTCCTGATCTTGAGTCAAGGAGATCTGAATTCAAATCTGGCCTCAAAAAATCAACTGATAAAAAGAAGCTTAAATAGTAAGCATTAAATGGATGGCCTATGAGATTAGATGAAATGAGTGTGTACCAAATCCAGTTAGCATGCTTACAAGACTTTCACCAGCAGCATTCAGTAGCTCAGGAATAGGAATAAGGAAGGGGTTGAGTTGGGGTTCAGAACTGGAATAAAACAAATGATAGAATGACAAAGGGGCTTGGGATTCAAAGGCAGAGGACTATGTATAGTCAAATGAATTAGTTACAGGGCAAAAAGACTGCAAAAGAATAAATACAAGGATAGAACAGAGACAATAGATTTGAACAGCTGGAGAAACAGAGGATCTTGGAGGTCTAGGTGAAAACCTAAAATAAGTTTAAGAAGCATAGGATAGAAAGATAAAATTATTCTCAGACTGCCAAATTTGGGAGTTCATATCTTGTGAAGTGAGAGTTATGTCTAAGGTATGACTATTTCTGAGATATAGCTTCTGGAATTGAGGAGTTGTATCAACTGGGAAGATAGGATGTTAGAAGGAATTCAATGTGAATACTCAAATTTTCAAATAGGAGTGCAGAGAGTATGATAGAGCAGACTGTGAGGCAAGTGAACTTCTAAAGAAAAAAATAATGTTTCGATGTCAAGTAGATGACAACAATAAGGATTTGGGTATGAATATGTAACTATCTCAAAGAAGAAAAGGTTGCTGAATGATGGAAGTGAAGAGCAAATAATACTATGACTCCTCTTGAATTAAGATATTGTGGGATAGAAGAGAAAGAACAATTAGTACTGGAAAGGGAGCCCAAAGATAGTATGTCTTCTAGAGGAAGCCAGATATATGTGAATAAAAAAATATGGAAAGGAAGAGATCTAAAATAAATTGGAGTTTATTAACACCAGGCTGTGGTTCCAGAATCCCACACTGGAGAGGAGACAGGAGGAAAAGATTTTGTATCATCACTGGGTGGGTGGATACTAGGCTAAATATGGATGAAAGTAAAAGAAGCAGCATCAAAGAAAAAATATTTTCACTTTGGCCTAAAACAATTCTAGAATAGGGAGATGAAGAAAACAAGAGGTGAAATTATATTTAAAATGAAGCAAAGACAGTACCAGTTGCTTTGGGAATCAAGTTAGCAAGAGAGGGGTACTTAGTCAACAATGTCAGCCACAAAGATAGTATAAAGAAATTAGTTTCTTCACTTTTCTCTTCAATAATACTCTTTTAAATGATCTTTCAAATGTCAGTATTATAACAGTTGATTGCAAAAATAGCTGGACTTGTTACATAGCAAAGAAGAGCTCTAATTCTAGGACATACATGTCCATTTCTATCCAATGGACAATAGAATAAACAATAAAATCTACCAAGATCCTATCTAGAAGACTAAGGTAGTAGTGTTGGCAATTAGGGTTATTCTCATCTACTTAAGCCTTTATTAGTCATGGAAAGCTGACTGGAGACTAATTTCAAAGATAAGTAATGCGGTATAAGGCAAGAAATCATAAACAGATGAATATAATTTTACCGTAAGTTCAATCTCTTTGGACTCCTTTCTTACTGCCTAGAAACAAGTCCATGCTACCTTTATTTTTCATTCCAGAAAAATAAAAAACAAAACAAAACAAAACAAAAAAGTCTTCCTTGATCCTTCCAACTCTACCATACTATTGTCCTATATTTCTTCTGCTCTTTGTACTAAATGTCTAAACAGAAGCCTCCACTTTCTCTCTTCTCTTAACCCCTTACAATTAGATTTCCAGACTTTTTATTCCACCACAACTGCTTTCATCAAAATTGACAATAATCTCTTAGCTGCCAAATTCAACATTTTTTCTAGTCTTTGCTTTCCTTGACTTCTTAGCAGCCTTTGACATTGTTGATAACTCTCTTTCTTGACACTCTCCTCTCCAGGTTTTCAGGATACCACTCTCTCCTGATTTTTCTCCTATGAATCTGCTTACTCCTTTTCAGTCTCCTTTCTTGGATCCTCTTTCAGATCAGGCTCAGGAACTGTGAGTGTTCCTCCAGAGTTATGTCCTGTCCCCGCTTCTTCCTTTATACTACTTCACTTGGTAATCTGATAAGCTCTCATGAATTTAATTACTTTTTCTATGCTATTTTCAGATCTATCTATATTGCCCCAACCATTGCACATATTTCTAATCTCATAGGCCCAAGTGATTTTCAGATATTTTGAATTAGCTATCCAGTGGACATCTTAAATTCAATATGTCTAAAACCAAACTCATTATTTGTCCCCCCTAAAGCCTTCCTATATCTTTCCTATAACTCTACAAGGCAACACTATGCTTTCAAACACTATGCTCTCAGTCTATCAGCCTCATAACCATGTATATATAGTATGTTGCCAAGGTCTGTCAATTTTACCTTTGCAACATTTCCCCAATATCTGCTTCAACATTGCCATCACTTTGGTGTGGGCTCTTACTACCTCACACCTAGACTATTAAAAACAAGGAGTAGCTTTTTGGAGGATCTGCTTGCCTTACGTGTTTTCCTACTCCAATTCACCCTCCATTTGACTACTAAAATGATTTTCTTAAAGCTCAGGTCTGACCATGTTATCCCTTTCCCAACTCTCTATATAATAAATTCCAGTAACTCCTTATTACCTCCAGGATCAAATACAAAATTCTCTATCTAGCATCCAAAACCTCTAATTAGCAAATCTTTTTCTATATTTTCAATCTTATGTCTTACTCTTTTAATTTTTTTTATTATAGCTTTTTATTTACAAGATACATGCATGGGTAATTTTTCAGCACTGACCCTTGCAAAACCATCTGTTCCAACTTTTACCCTCTTTCCCCCACTCCCTCCCTTAGATGTCAGGTAGACCAATATATGTTAAATATGTAAAAGTATATGTTAAATCTTATGTCTTACTCTTTACCACATAATCCTCAGCGTAGTGACACTGATTTCTTTGCGGTTCTCCAAAGAAAATACTCTATCTCTTAATTTCAGGTATTTTCTTTGTCTCTCCCCCATGCCTGGAATGCTTTTCCTTCTCATCTTTACTTATTGGTTTCCCTATCTTCCTTTAAATTCCTGCTGAAGTCTCATCTTCTGGAGGATGCCCTTCCCAAATCCTCTTAATTCCAGTGCTTTTCCTATTTTAATGATTTCCTATTTATTCTGCATATAGGTTGTATATATTTGTTGGTATATGTATCTCCCATTAGACTGTAATGGAGATCAGGAAGTGTCCCCTTTTTCAATTCCCAAATCTGAGCCCAGTGCCTGGTATATAGTAGATACTCAAGAAATATTTATCGATTGAATTGTAATAGATCAGAGGTAGTATGACAAAATAGAGAACCAGCCTTGAAGACAGAAAAACCTGCCTCTGGTCCTGGTTTATGACCTTCATCAGATCCCTTTACTTCTCAGCACTCTGCCAGCTCTTCAAGACTATAGGATGAGGGGGCGGAGCCAAGATGGCAGAGAAGCTAGACAGAACTTTCTAAGCTCTCTAATTCCCTTTCTACCAAGTATTTAATTCAGCCTCAAAAACAGCGCTTGATAGGTAAAACCCACAAAGATTGGAAATACAAAAACTTACCAGTGGAAGAGAATCTGAAATATTGCCAGAAAAGGTTTGACCTGAGGTGGCAGGAGCAGACCAGCACAGAGCAGGGAGAGAAATGGGAGTGGGCAGCATCTGTGGTTGGAAGGTTTACAAAGAGCCCTCTGCGGTAGCCTGACTGCTTTGCTTTGGTGGCGGAGTAGGGGACCAGCAGAGAAGTTGGAGCCTGGGGTAGTAAGTACACTGAGGGACGCCAAAGCCCAAGAGGCTCTGGCTGCGCCCACCCAGGACTGGAAGTGACCTAGTGCAGACCAGAACCCAGCTCTTCATGGCATTTGGCAGTGAGGGGCTCGTGGGGGGCAGTCCCACACAGCAAGGGCACATCCCAGGGCAGCCTTTCATTTGTATGGTGAGGGGCTCACCGGGGACAGTGGAATTTCCCCAGCCCAACTGTGCTCTCCCAGGCAGGGACACTTCTGGTAAGGTGAGGATCAGGATGATTGCAAATATTCAAAGTGAGCATTTGTGGGGGGGCAGTGATACCTTTGCTCCTTAACCACTAGCCCCAAGGTGGTCACTAATCCTCACCGCGGGGCTCCTAACAAAGCACTTACACAGCCTGCCAGTGATACCCAGGCATAATCACTTCCCCATGGAGTTCTTCCCAGAGCCCTCCCGCAGCTAGGTCGTTCCTTGCAGCCCATTGAGAGGGCAAATACTTCCCATAAACCCTTCTTAGCTATGCATAGGAAGCTGGCAATCTCCTTGCCCTGAAGGCAGACCCTGAAGCCTTTAAAAAAATGAGTAAAAAAATGAAGAAAATGATTGAAAGTTTCTATTCAGAAAAAGAGCTGGTTTCCAAACCTGAGGAGGCTAATAGCAGACAACTTCCAGACAATTCCCCAAATAACGCTCTCCTAGAAGAAACTATTAAAAACTGAAGAGAGAATTAGAAGAAAAATGGGGAAAGGAAAGAGAAGCTATACTAGAGAATAACAATGTCCTGCAATGTGAATTGGAAAAGGTAAAGAATTCACAGGAAGTGCAGGGAAACAGAATTAAGGAGTTGGAAAAGATAAAGAATTCCCAAGAAAGTAGGATTTGTGAATTGGAAAAAGAAAATAATTCACTAAAAAATAAATTTAGTGAAATGGAAGAAAATTCCATGGAGCAAAACAACTCATTTAAAAACTCAACTGGACACATACAAAAAGAAGTTTAAAAAGCTAATGAAGAAAATAACTCATTAAAAATCAGAACTGAACAAATAGAAATGAATGATTCACTGAGACACCAAGAATCAGTCAAACAAAGCCAAAAAAGTGAAAATCTGCAGAAAAATGTCAGCTAGCTACTTGCCAAAACAATAGACCTGGAAAATAGATCTAGGAGAGACAATCTGAGGATTATTGGACTTCTCAAAAATTATGATGAAAAAAAGAGCCTAGATACTATATTACAGGAAATAATCAAAGAGAACTGCCCAGAGATAATAGAACCAGAAGGTAAAATAGACATTGAAAGAATTCATCGAACTCCTTCTGAAAAAGACCCTAAAAAAACAAAAACAAAAACAAAACTCCACTGAAATTGTGGCCAAATTTCAGAACTATTAGACTAAGGAAAAAATATTACAAGCAGCCAGGAAAAAACAATTCAAATACCAAGGTGCCACAATAAGGGTCACTCAAGATCTGGCTGCCTCTACATTAAAGGATTGAAGGGCATGGAATCTGATATTCCAAAAGGCAAAAGAACTTGGAATGCAGCCAAGAATAAACTACCCAGCTAAGTTGAGCATTTTCTTTCATGGAAGAAGCTGGGCATTTAATGAAACAGATAAATTCTATATGTTTCTAAGTTAAAAAAAAAAAAAAAAACAGATCTAAAGAAAAAATTTGATCTCCAATCATAGGGCTCAAGAGAAGCAGAAAAAGGTAAAAAGGGATTCTTGAGAACTGTATTTCTGTTGTGGATATACATTAAGACCACATGTAAAATTTGATTTTAAGGATATAATAGAAAAAAGTGGGGAAGTAGAAATGGAAAGGGGATAGTATAAGAAAAAGGGGAAAGAGGAGATAAAAAGAGGGAAACCACATCCCACAAAGAGGCAAAGAAAACCTATCATATCTGAGGGACGTTAGAGAGGGGGAGAAACATCAATGAACCTTACTCCCATCAGAATTGGCTCAAATAGAAAATAATTAACATATTAGTTTTACAGAAAATTCTTTCTCACCTCATTAAAAAGAGGGAAAGGAAAAGGGAAAAAATGAAAAGAGCAATAAGGAAAGGGAGTAAGAAAGGGAAAGGGATTTAAAGGGAGGAGGGAAGGATATTAAAGAGGGAGGGCTGCATGACTCAAGTGGGGCTCATAAGTTTAATAATGGGTAAGGGGATTGGTGGGGGTAAGGGAAAAAGCATAATCAAGGGATATTATGATGGCAGGAAATACGGAATTAGTAATTTTAACTGTAAATGTGAATGGAATGAACTCTCCTATTAAGCGGAGACTTAAGCAGACTGGATCAAAAGTCAGAACCCTACAATATGTTGTTTACATGAAACACATTTAAAGTAGGGAGATACAGAGTAAAGGTAAAAGGCTGGAACAGAATCTGTTATGCTTCAAGTAAAGTAAAAAAGGCAGGGGTAGCCATCCTTATCTCAGATCAAGCAAAAGCAAAAATTGATCTAATCAAAAGAGATAAGGAAGGAAACTATATCTTGCTAAAGGGTAGTATAGACAATGAAGCCACATCAATACTAAACATATGTGCACCAAGTGGTATAGCATCTAACTTCCTAAAGGAGAAGTTAAGAGAGTTGCAAGAAGAAATAGACAGCAAAACTATAATAGTGGGAGATATCTCAATCTTGCACTCTCAGAATTAGATAAATCAAACCACAAAACAAATAAGAAAGAAATCAAAGAGGTAAATAAAATATTAGGAAAATTAGGTATGATAGATCTTTGGAGAAAACTGAATGGTGACAGAAAGGAGTATACTTTCTTCTCAGCAGCTCATGGAACCTATACAAAAATTGACCATATATTAGGGCATAAAGATCTCAAAATTAAATGCAGGAAGGCAGAAATAGTAAAGACTTTCTTTTCAGATCACAATGCGATAAAAACTACATTCACCAAAAAGTTAGGGGCAAATAGATCAAAAAATAATTGGAAACTAAATAATCTCATCTTAAAGAATGATTGGATGAAACAGCAAATTATAGACACAATTAATAATTTCACTCAAGATAATGACAATGATGAGACATCACACCAAAATTTGTGGGATGCAGCTAAAGCTGTAATAAGGGGAAATTTTATATCTTTGGAGGCTTACTTGAAGAAAATAGAGAAAGAAAAGATCAATGAATTGGGCTTGCAACTTAAAAAGCTAGAAAAAGACCAAATTAAAAACCCCCAATCAAATACTAAACTTGAAATTCTAAAATTAAAAGGAGAAAATAATATTGAAAGTAAAAATACTATTGAACTAATAAATAAAACTAAGAGTTGGTTCTATGAAAAAAACCAATAAAATAGATAAATCTTTGGTAAATCTGATTAGAAAAAGGAGAGAAAAAAATCAAATTGTTAGTCTTAAAAATGAAAAGGGGGAACTGTCCACCAATGAGGAGGAAATTAGAGAAATAATAAGGAGTTACTTTGCCCAACTTTATGCCAATAAATTTGATAACCTAAGTGAAATGGAGGACTACCTCCAAAAGTATAGGCTTTCCAGATTAATAGAGGAGGAAGTAAATTGCTTAAATAGTCCCATTTCAGAAAAAGAAAAAGAGCAAGCTATTAATCAACTCCCTAAGAAAAAATCTCCAGGACCAGATGGATTCACAGATGAATTCTACCAAACATTCAAAGAACAATTAGCTCCAATAAACTATTTGAAAAAATAGGGAATGAAGGAATCCTACCAAATTCCTTTTATGACACAGGAGAAAGAAAACTATAGACCAATCTCCCTAATGAATATTGATGCTAAAATCTTAAATAAGATATTAGCAAAAAAGACTCCAGAAAATCATCCCCAGGATAATACATCATGATCAAGTAGGATTTATACCAGGAATGCAGGGCTGGTTCAATCTTAGGAAAACCATTAGTATAATTGGCCATATTAATAATCAAATTAACAAAAATCATATGATCATCTCAATAGATGCAGAAAAAACATTTGACAAAATCCAACATCCATTCCTACTAAAAACGCTTGAGAGTATAGGAATAAATGGACTTTTCCTTAAGATAATCAGTAGCATCTATTTAAAACCAGCAATAAGCATCATATGTAATGGAGAAAGATTGCAGCCATTCCCATTAAGATCAGGGGTGAAACAAGGTTGTCCACTATCACCATTACTATTCAATATTGTATTAGAAACGCTAGCTTTGGCAATAAGAGTGGAGAAAGAGATTAAAGGAATTAGAGTAGGTAATGAGGAAACCAAATTATCATTTTCTGCAGATGATATGATGGTATACATAGAGAACCCCAAAGATTTAACTAAAAAGCTATTAGAAATAATCCACACCTTTTAGGAAAGTTGCAGGATACAAAATAAATCCACATAAATCATCAGCATTTTTATATGTCACTAACAAAGTCCAATAGTTAGAGTAACAGAGAGAAATTCCATTTAAAGTAACTACTGATAGTATAAAATATTTAGGAATCTATCTGCCAAGGGAAAATCAGAAACTATATGAACAAAACAACAAAACACATTCCACACAAATTAAGTCCTATCTAACAAATTGGAAAAATTTTAAATGCTCTTGGATAGGGCGAGCAAATATAATAAAGATGACAATACTACCTAAACTAATCTATTAATTTAGCACTATACCAATCAGACTCCCAAAAAACTATTTTAATGACCTAGAAAAAATAATAACAAAGTTCATATGGAAAAACAAAAGGTCTAGAATATTAAGGGAATTAATGAAAAAAAATCAAATGAAGGTGGCCTACCTATACTAGATCTAAAATTATATTATAAAGCATTGGTTACCAAAACCATTTGGTATTGGCTAAGAAATAGACTAGTTGATCAGTGGAATAGGTTAGGTCCAAAGGACAAAATAATTAATAACTCTAACAACCTAATGTTTGATAATCCAAGGACCCCAGCCTTTGGCATAAGAACTCAACGTTTGACAAAAATTGCTCGGAAAATTGGAAATTAATATGGCAGAAACTAGGCATTGATCCACACTTAACACCGTACACAAAGGTCAGGTCAAAATGGGTTCATGACCTAGGAATAAAGAATGAGATTATAAATAAATTAAAGGAACATAGGATAGTTTACCTCTCAGACCTGTGGAAGAAGAATGAATTCATGACCAAAAAAGAACTAGAGATCACTATTGATCACAAAATAGAAAGCTTTGATTATAATAAATTGAAAAGTTTTTGTACAAACAAAATCAATGCAGATAAGATTAGAAGGGAAACAATAAACTGGGAAAACATTTTTACAGTCAAAGGTTCAGATAAAGGCCTCATTTCCAAAATATATAGAGAATTGACTCTAATATATAAGAAATCAAGCCAATCTCCAATTGATAAATAGTCAAAGGATATGAACAGACAATTCTCGGATAAAGAAATTGAAACTATTTCTAGTCATAGGAAAAGATGCTCCAAATCTTTAATAATCAAAGAAATGCAAATTAAGACAACTCTGAGATACCACTACATACCTGTCATATTAGCTAGAATGACAGGGAAAGGTAATGCAGAATGTTGGAGGGGATGTGGGAAAACAGGGACACTTATACATTGTTGGTGAGACTGCGAATACATCCAGCTATTCTGGAGAGCAATTTGGAACTATGCTCAAAAAGTTATCAAGCTGTGCATACTCTTTGATCCAGCAGCGTTGCTACTGGGTTTGTATCCCAAAGATATCTTAAAGAAGGGAAAGGGACCTGTATGTGCAAGATAGTTTGTGGCAGCCCTCTTTGTGGTGGCCAGAAACTGGAAACAACGTGGATGCCCATCAATTGGAGATTGGCTGAATAAATTGTGGTATATGAATATTATGGAATATTATTGTTCTGTAAGAAATGACCAGCAGGGTGATTTCAGAAAGGCCTGGAGGGACTTACATGAACTGATGCTGAGTGAAATGAGCGGGACCAGGAGATCATTATATACTTCAACAACAATACTGTATGATGATCAATTCTGATGCATGTGGCCCTCTCCAACATTGAGATGAACCAAATCAGTTCCAATAGAGCAGTAATGAATTGAATCAGCTACATCCAGCGAAAGAACTCTGGGAGATGACTATGAACCACTACATAGAATTTCTAATCCCTCTAATTTTGTCCGCCTGCATTTTGGATTTCCTTCACAAGCTAAATGTACACTATTTCAAAGTCTGATTCTTTTTGTTCAGCAAAACAACTGTTTGGTCATGTATACATATATTGTATTTAATTTATACTCTTAACATATTTAACATGTATTGGTCGACCTGCCATCTGGGGGGAGAAATGAGGGGAAAATTGGAACAAATGGTTTGGCAATTGTTAATGTTGTAAAATTACCAATGCAAATATCTGGTAAATAAAAACTATTAAAAAAAAAAGTCTATAGGATGCAGAGATGCATTGGTAGAAAACGTTTCCTCACTTGAGATTTCCCTCCCTATATTAATGAAATCATAAGTCAATTCCCTGTACTTATCCAAATAATACAGGTTAATTTCTACTTTTAGAAAATTCAGTGAATTATGAACAAAATTCAATTGGTAAGCCTGAAATTCTTGTTGAGGCAACTAAATTTTATCATGAACACTAAAATAACTATCTATATGTTCATGATGATCCAAATCAGTATTCTTGCTGTTCCTCATAGGAGAAAAAAGCCTGAGAATCAGAGAAGCTAAATTCATACGATTTCTCTTACTGTCTGTATGACATTGGGCAAGTCATTTGCTATCTATCTTTGGGCCTGTGAAAAATGAGGGGGTTGGAAGAGATGGCCTCCAAAGTCCCTTCCATTTCTAAATGTATGATTCCATCATCTCTCAGCCTCTTGGACATTTTGCCCTAGTTATCCCCTCATGCCAGGAAAACACTTTCAAGTCACCTCTGTCTTGGTTTCCTCCAAAGTTCTTCAAGATTCATTTAACTATCACCTTCAACATAAAACCTTTCATAATCTGTGCTGCACTATCCCTAAGCTGCTACTGCCCCACTTCCTTCCCCCATCATCTTGCATTTCCTTTATAGAGATTTTGTTTATATATATTTACATATATACATAAGCTAATTAAGGATGAGAACTGTTATATTTTATCACTGTATACCCAGAAGGTATCATATAGTAGGCATTTAATAAATGCTTAATGATTGATTAACACATTAGTATCATAAATCAGATATACTTTTGCTTTAAATTAAAAGGCCCAGAATTTAGAGACCAGTTTATAGAAGACCCCTTAACGTCAGCTAGGTGGCACAGTGGATGGAATCAGAAGACTCATCTTCCCAAATGTTAAATCCAACTTTAGACACTTATTAGCTATGTGACTCTTGTCAAGTCACTTAACTCTGTTTACCTCAGTTTCTATCTTTGCCAAGAAAACCTAAACATGGGTCATGAAAAATCAGACAACTTAAATGGGTGAATAACCCTAGGAGCCATCTGAAAATCAAATAGTGTGACAGAATGGTGGACACAAAATCCTGTAAAAATCATTTTAGGAGCAATCTCTAAGTCACTGTACATGAAAAAAAGATGGTTGAGAGGAAGGTTAGACAAGATGTCATTTAATACTAGATGAATCTCAAGTGTTTGGAAAACTATTTTGCCAAAAGCAATTGCAACCAAGAAGAACCTTCATAATAGACAGCACCCATTCTTCATGGCTATCTCAGGGGAAATTAAGGGCTATGTCTAAATAGAGGCTAGATCCTACTGAAATATCATACACTATCCCAAGGAAATACTAAAGAAGGGAAAGGGACCTGTATGTGCCAAAATGTTTGTGGCAGCCCTTTTTGTAGTGGCTAGAAACTGAAAAATGAATGGATGCCCATCAATTGGAGAATGGTTGGGTAAATTATGGTATATGAATGTTATGGAATATTATTGTTCTGTAAGAAATGACCAACAGGAGGAATACAGAGAGGCTTGGAGAGACTTACATGAACTGATGCTGAGTGAAACAAGCAGAACTAGGAGATCATTATAACTCCAACAATGATACAGTATGAGGATGTATTCTAATGGAAGTGGATATCTTCAACATAGAGAAGAGCTAATCCAATTCCAATTGATCAATGATGGACAGAATCAGCTACACCCAGAAAAGGAAATGAGTGTAAACTGTGAGCATTTTTTTTTCTTCCCAGATTATTTTTACCTTCCGAATACAATTCTTCTTTTGCAACAACAACAAAAATCAGTTCTGCACATATATATTGTACCAAGCATATGCTCTAAGATATTTAATATGTATGGGAATGCCTGCCATCTAGGGGAGGGGGTGGAGGGAAGGAGGGGAAAAATTCAGAACAGAAGGGAGTATAAGGGATAATGTTGTAAAAAAAAAAAAAAACTTACCTATGCATATGTACTGTCAAAAAATGTTCTAATTATAAAATTAATTTAAAAAAAGAAATATCATACACTAAACATGGGGCTTCGTCTTACACACAGGTCAGTGGACTCATTTCAAAATGACTCTACTATTTAAAAGGTCTGCTCCTCTCCCCCTCACTTCAATGCTTCTCCTTACAAAAGGAAGTTAGGCTGAGAAATATACTCTATATACCATTGTATGATTTCTTGGCTGAACTTCAAATGGAGTCTTTTCATGGCTCTCCTTTTGTCTCAGATGTCTTTCTCCTTTGCTCTGAAAGCAGCAAAATGCTTCCTCATGCTGAGGGAGACTAAATTTCTCTGTGGTCCCTGGAGACAGCCCAGCAATGGTGAAAAGTGTAGTTTCTAATGATCCCAGGGTGAATTTTAAAAGATGGAGGGGAGGTTAGGCAGAGAGTGAGGGAAATCTCTAAAGAGGGAGGGAAACTGTTGTCTAAAAATTTAGTACATGAGCTTCACACTTAGCCCTGTGTATGTGCCTATGTTGGGGGTTGTCTACTTTTCCACCCAGAGGACCAAAGCTGTATCTATACCCGAACCCTTTACTTAACTAAGCACGAAGTGGACAATGTCCCTGATTTAAACTCTCTCTCGAACTACTAACTATTGAAAAAGGAACTCCACGGTAACTGTTAGCTTGCTGATGTGAATTCAGAGCTCAAACAACACCAGTATAAAGCAATTGCTCATCATGGAAATATTTTGCAAGGAGACATCTTCCTCTTGCCTTCTTCATTGCGTCCTTTCTTTTTTTTATTTAATTTTTATTTTATTTTATAATTATAACTTTTTTTTTGACAGTACATATGCATGGGTAATTTTTTACAACATTATCCGTTGCACTTACTTCTATTCAGATTTTTTCCCTTCTTCCCCCAACCCCCTCCCCCAGATGGCAGGCAGTCTTATACATGTTAAATATATTATAGTATATTCTAGATACAATATATGTGTGTAGAACTGAATTTCTTGTTGCACAGGAAGAATTGGATTCAGAAGGTAAAAATAACAGTTTACACTCATTTCCCAGTGTTCCTTTTCTGGATGTAGCTGATTCTGTCCATAATTAATCAATTGGAATTGGATTAGCTCTTCTCTATGTTGAAGAAATCCACTTCCATCAGCATACATCCTCGTACAGTATCAGTGTTGAAGTGTATAATGATCTTCTGGTTCTGCTCATTTCACTCAGCATCAGTTGATGTAAGTCTCTCCAAGCCTCTCTGCATTTCTCCTGTTGGTCATTTCTTACAGAACAATAATATTCCATAACATTCATATACCATAGTTTATCCAACCATTCTCCAATTGATGGACATCCATTCATCTTCCAGCTTCTAGCCACTATGAAAAGGGCTGCCACAAACATTTTGGCCCATACAGGTCCCTTTCCCTTCTTTAGTATTTCTTTGGGATATAAGCCCAGTAGTAGAATGGCTGGGTCAAAGGGTATGCACATTTTGATAACTTTTTGGGCATAATTCCAGATTGCTCTCCAGAATGGTTGGATTCTTTCACAACTCCACCAACAATGCATCAGTGTCCCAGTTTTCCCACAACCCCTCCAACATTCATCGTTATTTGTTCCTGTCATCTTAGCCAATCTGATAGGTGTGTAGTGGTATCTCAGAGTTCTCTTAATTTGCATTTCTCTGATCAATAGTGATTTGGAACACTCTTTCATATGAGTGGAAATAGTTTTAATTTCATCATCTGAAAATTGTCTGTTCATATCCTTTGACCATTTATCAATTGGAGAATGGCTTGATTTCTTATAAATTAAAGTCAATTCTCTGTATATTTTGGAGATGAGGCCTTTATCAGAACCTTTAACTATAAAAATGTTTTCCCAATTTGTTACTTCCCTTCTAATCTTGTTTGCATTAGTTTTGTTTGTGCAGAAACTTTTTAATTTGGTGTAATCAAAATATTCTATTTTGTGATCAATAATGGTCTCTAGTTCTCCCTTGGACACAAACTCCTTCCTCCTCCACAAGTCTGAGAGGTAAACCATCCCATGTTCCTCCAATTTATTTATGATTTCGTTCTTTATGCCTAAATCTTGGACCCATTTTGATCTAATCTTAGTATGTGGTGTTAAATGTGGGTCCATGCCTAGTTTCTGCCATACTAATTTCCAGTTTTCCCAGCAGTTTTTGTCAAATAATGAATTCTTATCCCAAAATTTGGGATCTTTGGGTTTGTCAAACATTAGATTGCTATTTTTATTCACTATCTTGCCCTGTGAACCTAACCTATGCCACTGATCAACTAGTCTATTTCTTAGCCAATACCAAATGGTTTTGGTGACTGTTGCTTTATAATATAGTTCTAGATCAGGTACAGCTAGACCACCTTCACTTAATTTTTTTTCATTACTTCCCTTGAAATTCTCGACCTTTTGTTGTTCCATATGAATTCTGTTGTTATTTTTTCTAGGTTATTAAAATAGTTTCTTGGAAGTCTGATTGGTATAGCACTGAATAAATAGATTAGTTTAGGGAGTATTGTCATCTTAATTATATTCGCTCGGCCTATCCAAGAGCACTGAATGTCTTTCCAATTATTTAAATCTGACTTTATTTTTGTGGCAAGTGTTTTGTAATTTTGCTCATATAATTCCTGACTCTCCTTTGGTAGATATATTCCCAAATATTTTATACTATCGACCGTTATTTTGAATGGAATTTCTCTTTGTATCTCTTGCTGTTGGAGTGTGTTATTAATGTATAAAAATGCTGAGGATTTATGTGGATTTATTTTGTATCCTGCAACTTTGCTAAAATTCTGAATTATTTCTAACATTGCGTCCTTTCAAGTGAGAGAGAGAGAGAGAGAGAGAGAGAGAGAGAGAGAGAGAGAGAGAGAGAGAGATTTTCTTTCCCAAGTTATTAAAGTCTTAATTTAGATTAGCTTAGAATATAAGAAGATAGTCAGTACAAGGGAGCCCAAAAGCTCATCAAGATGCATCCCCAGTTTATAAGCATATAAACAGTCTAGGGAGTTAAATATAGAGTATTGGTAAGTATTAGATTTGAAAACAGATTCAATGAAGCCCCAGATCTGAGTCTTATTCGCTGTGTGACCTTTAGAAAAAATACATTCAACCTCCCTGAGCTTCAGTGTCTTCATCTGTAAAATGCTAGTAATCTGTGCCCCACTCAATTCAAAATGTTATTATGAGAATCAAAGGTGATAAAAGTACCCCATGACTTGGAATGCCTAGATCACTCCTTTGGAGAAATTTAAGATATCTTAATAATCCAACTCTCTACGTAAAAACATGCATCCCCTCTATAACATAGCAACACAGGAATTCAATTTTCACTTTTCAAGGTAATTTGAAACAAATTAAGTATTAACCATAATTCATCTTAATTGGTATCATCTACATTTTGAATGATAATAACTTTGAATGATAAAAACTTGAAGCAAATTACCCCATTTCTATAAGTCTCCATTTTGTCATAAGCTACTAAGTGATGGATTTATGATAGTAAATATGACCCTACTAAAAATCCAGGATTCAGGAGGACCAAAAGGTATAAAGATTCTAGGCAAGGAAGGCACACATTTCTCTGAATTATTTGATGTCTGGTTCCTTTAGTTTTTGGCTTAGACCAAAAAAAAAGAGGAAAGATTATTTATTCTAGGATTCTATGCTTATTCTGAAATGTACAAAGGACTGGGATAGAAGCATGAAGAAAGGAGCGACTCTTACCACTCTTCCCTGGGCAAGTCATTCAATATCTTCCAGTCCGTATAAAACCATGCATAGCCTTTGACCTAACAATATCACTGCTGGGCAGAATTCCAAAAGAGATTTTTTTTTTAAAAAGTAAAAGGGAAAGGATCTATATTATATTTTAAAAAATTTACCTTAACTCTTTCCTCAGGGCAAGGAATTAGAAATTGAGGGACTATGCATCAATTTGAGAATGGCTGAATAAACTTTGATATGTGATTCTAATGGAATACTATTGTGCTATAAGAAATCATCAGCAAGATGCTCTTAGAAAAACCTGGAAAGATCTCCATGAGCTGATGCAAAGTAAATTGTACTGTGTACAAAGTAACAGCAATAGTGTAAGATGATCAGCTGTGAATGACTGCTATTTTCAGTAAAACAACAATCTAAGACAAATCTGAAGGACTTAGGAGAAAAATGCTAATCATACTTGGAGAAAGGACTGATTGTCTGAATACAAATTGAAGCATACTTAAAAAAAAACTTTATTTTTCTTAAGAGATCTTTTTTTGGGGGGGGAAATCTATATTTTCTTTTACAACATGATTTTCATGGAAATGTTTTGCCCAACTTCACATGGACTTTTTCATTGAGGAGGGGGAATGGAGAGGAAAGAAAGGAGAGAATCTGGAACTCAAAGTTTTAAAAAAAATGTTAAAATTTGTTTTACATGTAACTGGGGGAAATATTAAATAATAAAAAACCCTGCTATCCTCAGTTTTTTTTAATCTATAAAATGAGCATAATAATAACCCATACCTCATAACACTATTGTGAGAATCAAATGAAATAATATATGTAAATTTTTTTGTAAATGTACCCTATATAAATTGTATGGTCAGATTACCTTTTTAGTGATGAGTAATTGAGAAGAAGACCCTTTCAAGAATATAACTAGAAAGGTAAGTTTTGAAAGTAAAAAAAAAGCTAGGTCCTGGGGATGCATACTGATTATCTAGGTTTAGGATATGACCAATAGAGGAATGTTATCATGGGAAAACTAGTTTGTGAATTGAACAAGGAATTTGTTTCAGAATTTTTAGTCCAAATTAAAAAAAAAAAAAGGAGTCCTGAAAAGATTAAATGAATTGCATATGGCTACATGAGGTAATGAGCACTAACTAGAGCCTAGCTTGGAACTGAAGTATTCTTACTCCACATCAAAAAAATATTTTTAACTTTACCCTGCCACACTACCAGTATTATTGAAAGCAGAGTTATGGAAGAAAAAGATGTCATGAATTATGAACACATAACGAATTCTTAATTATTTCAGATGATAATTTTTGTTCATACATATTCTAAGGACTATAGTTCCCTAAACCCTGAGCGTGATTTTATTATTATTTAAAAACAATCTTTCTTACCAATAGAATTTTTTCAAGTAACAACTTAAAAAAAGCTCATTCAAATTTGAACCTCTTTTTAAAAAGTATATACTTTTCTTTCCCTCTGCTTGTTCATTTTAGTCTCCTCCTATTTAAACCCCTTGAGGCCAATGGGATTGTTTGGGAATCAGAGTCATACTTCCTCTGTTATCACCTGTTTAAAAAGAGTAGATCTGATTTACTTTCATTTAGGTCTCATTAACAAGTAATTGGCAACTCTGTCAAATGTAATGCTTCTTGGCTGCCATTCTGTGTGGATGCAGACAACTTCTAAGCTCTTAGCTCTTAGCTCATAGCTATGAATCTCAGAGGACCAGCCTAGGTATAGAAAGTCTACCAAAGTTCAAAAGGATAAAGAGAAAACTTTGATTTAATTCAGGTTTACTAGTAAAAAGAAGTAATTAAGAAATTCAGTTCAATACAATCTTTGTTTAAACTGGGTAATAAAACTAGAGCATGGACTAAGATCCTAGGTATTTCTAAGACAATCAGGTAATTTTATCTGAGAACCAACTTACCTTGGTCATATAAATAATTACACATAAATGATGAGCCCACATACACTGAACTACCTTTCCCAGTTAATGGAGTTACACTAGCAGTAAAATAAGGAAAATCAGAAGTTTTTATTATATTTCAGCACAAGTCATGACACCTTCCTGAGAGTAAGGTGAACTTTCCCTTGACAGCCTCAACTCATATGTATAAGTCCTTAAAGTTGAATCAAAAGTATATAAGAGTATGTTTAACAAGGCTTAGAGCTTAGTAAGTAGATAGGTCATGCTTTCTATCCCCAAAGAAGGTTGTATCTACCAATCCTAACAAAAATGGTCTCTACTTTGCTTATGAAATTGAGCCACAGACAAAAACAAAGAGCACTGCTGTTCATCTACATTTGAATGTTAAGATGGGAAAATAACATGGGAATGTCAGTGTGAAAAACAACAGGATAGTGAGTTTGGATGCAATTATAGCCACTGGGATTAAAACTGTTGCCATACAATTAGCTGCTTTCAAACAAAAAGCATTTCATTTCATTAAATCAATCATTGGTGCTGGCATATGGCATGATTAGGTAGGTAACAATTAAATGAGTCAGACTGCTAGGTTTTTTTAAATTAAAAAAAAAATAAAAACATAATAATGAATGGAACAACTCCCAAAATTGCTATACATATTAAATGCTACTGTATTGTACTTTATTGTGGCATTTCATTAATGTTTGAGTTATATTTTCTTAATAATCTTTTCAAAAAATAAAATAAAATGACTGTTTTGTTACAAAAATGATATAGCCCCAAATCACTTACCAGCAACAAAGCTTGGAAATGAAGCCACTTTCTTTGTCTGTTTGGAAAAAATAAAAACAGAACAACAATAGGTAAAAAAGAAAATTTATTTTATGTTAAACTTATAAACTTTATTTTATATTTATTGGACAAATAAAATGTTAAAAAAATTAAAATCAGTGATTAGCACTCCCAAGAGCATAGTAACACAAAAACTACTCCAACTTGATTGACATCATATTGATTGGAGGATGTGGTTCATTGACTTTCATAGGGTATCAATATCTTGAGTGCCTATATTAAAATAAAATCATAATAGACTTAAAATCAGAGAGCCAAAACAAAGGGTATTTGATAATATGTCTTTCCTACCACATTGACAACTTATGGAATTTTAGAGCGAAAGGAAACCTATAGACCATAATGTCCAGCTCTCTAATTTAACAGAGGAGGTCACTGAAGCCAAAAAATGGAATGATTTGTTTAAAGCCACACAGTTAGGAGGTTTTTTATGAGCCAGATTGATCTATAAACAATTTTAAGATAGGAAAGGTGAACTTTTTTTTTTTTCATGTAGAAGAGTAATGCTATAGTAAGAAGCTGTGTGTCATATTGGGAAACTACTGAATTTGGGGTAAGATAATAGTTCTATTACTTAATACCTATATAGTAATTGTGTACTTTATTATCTGTATGGCCCAGGGCAAATCATTTAACCCTATGTGCTTCAGTTTCCCCATCACTAAAATGATCCAGAGAAGGAAGTAACTACTCTAGTATCTTTGCCAAGAAAACCCCAAATGGAGCCATGACTGAAAATGACTGAACAATAATAACAGAGTGGGTCATTTCCCTTCTCTATGCTACAGAATTAGGTTGAAATAATGGTAGTATATATAAACATACTTCCTGATTCCAATATGTGTATATGTACATACTATGATTTCATCAATTTAGGAATTCCAAGTGTTGTGACAAGCTCTAACAACTTGTTGCCTTAGAACTTTACCTAAGAAACTGAGACATCAAGTCCTGGTCCAAGTCAATATCTCAGAGGTGATTTCTCTCTGATTTCCACAGTTCAAGATGTCCTATCCATTACACTAAACTGTCTCTACTCCTAATTATAAGGTAAAAACTTTTTCTTACTCTTCCAACATGAATTATTTTCCTGGAAGAAAATTTTACTTGCTCATATCCTCCCAGAACCACAATCTTTCATGCACAGCCCTACTCCATCCATCAGATATCCATGGATTCAAACAGTAAAATGGTTGAACAATAAGCTTGACCAATAATGAAATTTTACCCACCATTAGCCTAAAAACATGGCCCAGAATACTATCCTTTAATGAAATTACCTCTTGCATATTGTTATTGTCGACTGGTCCATTGAGATCAGAACGCTGCTGTTTCCTTGGTTGTTCTAAAGTGTTGCAAACCTATAAACAATGAATAGAGAAAACTCAAATTCATACTTGTAATAAGACATTAGATCCCAATCAGACTAAATTAGCAACTTATATTTCATGATTCTTTCCATCAGGAAAGTCATTAAGCTACATATGTCAAAAATTATGTTAACAGAATATATTCATTTAATCAAGATTATAATTCACACCATAATGAATAATGTAACAGTTAATGAAAGTACCAATAGATATTATATATAATATGTAAAGTATACCTTGCAAGCCATGTTGTAAATCTAAATCCTTAATCTCAGAACTGTTTGATAAATCAAGGACTTATCAAGCACATTCCTTCCATTTGCTTGTTGTGGCAGGGTTAAAGAAATATACAAAAATGTCCCTACCTGTTAAAGATCACACAAAGAAATCTAGATCTTAAAGGGACCACGATGGAATTTAAAATCCAATTGAAGAGATAAAACTAACACACTTGAAGCAATTAGGGAAAATAAAATTCTGAACTGCCTTAACAGTCTGAAAGTATAAAAAAGGTTCTAAAAAGAGATCAATGTGAACTAGAATCATCACGATAATCCCTGAGCTTTAAGGTTTACAAAGCACTTTACATGTATTATCTCACTTGAAACAATATTTTACAAATATAGTCTCTGGGGAAAGTTTTACCAATAAACCAGGGCAGGACTATGGAAGATAGGGATTAAAACAATAAAAATATAACAACCTCTAAAAACATATGTTAAAACAGAGGATCTCATCAATATGTAAAACAATTTGTTATCCTTAGATGAGAGACCTGCTTGTGGCTTTCTCTCAATGGTTACCTCAACCCCTGTTTTCTTAAATCAAATAGACTTCTTCAGTAGTTGCAAGAGGATTTGGTCACCTTCTTCTTTGTCCTGAGATATGTTTTCTCATTCTGATAATAAGTCCTACAGATTCCATTTGAAATATTGTCCTGCCTCTTCTCCTTTGAATCATTCCCCTTTCCTCTATATACCTCTCCTGTGATAAATTTTATTCCTCTACTCTAAATAGCCACAAAATACTGATGATTGGCTGTGTACTTTAAGGACCCTAAGAAATTGCAGTTGTTACAATACCAAGAAGTTATTTTTGCCCACAAGAAGCCAAACTGAAACTAGTATAGACTCCTGTTCATTTAAGAAATGGTGATGTAATGTTATTCTCTGATTATATCTCCATTTTTTTTTTACCTCTTATAACTGAGGTGTCTCCTAGTTTTTATAAAATATTGACCAAAATCCATTCTAGCCTCCTAGTAGCTGCTCCTATTTCCCAAAACTCTCTTAGGGATAGTAGAAAGTAAAAGGGGAATATATGAATTTTGCATTTCTTCAATACTCAGATTGAGTCTGAGGCTTTCCCTGAATCTTATTCCCTCAGTTTCTCTTCCTCCTCTGACAAAATAAACAAATACACCTTTGTAGAGGGCCGAAGATAGTGAGGGAATTCTGAGTGAGGCATAAGACCCTTCAGCCCAGATGAAACCTGCTAAAAATATCTAGTTTGGCTCCCCATTTTCCCTTTGGAATTTCTCACCTCTCTCCCTGAGGGCATGACCACCTGTGTTCTACTTGAAGGAAGGATACTTACAGCAGGGTGCTTATAACTAGCATTTACTCATTGTGATTGATGAGATAATGGTTCTCTTGTTCACATATATTTAGTGTTATATAATGATGTAATCACTCTAATTGGCACATACTTAGTATGATGTAATGATGTAATCATTCTGAGGTATTTAAGGGCTAAGAGTCCTAGAGACTCAGACACAGAGGAAACTCAGACTTAGACTCAAGCTGGGACACAGAAATAGAAGAGACATAGAAAATGGAGACAGAAACAGAGATCCTCCTGGTGGCTCTCATGACTTCATCACTCCTTCACTTAATACGAAGGTTCCTCCACAGATCCTCCAGAGAGCTAGTCTGGACATTATACACCTCTTCTCTAATTAGCCTATGGACCTGAACTGATTACAAAACTGTATGTATCTACCATATGGAGTGCAAAATAGCAAGGAATAAGTTTGGATGAAAGTTCAAATGACTGCACACATTTAAGTCATAATCTTTTTGTCTTGTAAGAATTCCAGTTTTCTGAGGCAAATACATTTGGCTATTTCACTGTTTAAACCAGTACTTCTTAAACTTTTCCCACTCATGACCCCTTTTAACCCTCTGGGTAACTTTTATATAGGTATATAAAACAGTTATATAAATCGAACATTCACTGAAATAAATCCTAATTTCACAACCATCTACATTCAGTTATGAGATCCACATGAGGTATCAGTCCACAGTTTAAGAAGCCTAAACAAAATTCTAAAGGCCATGTTTGGAGGTCCTTAGACCTTCCCCAAATTAGGTCCATTAGTTATAGTAAATGAAAGATTGCTTTCCGTCCATTAGTTATAGTAAATGAAAGAGTGCTTTCCTTTACTGGAAGTCAAACTCTGGGAAAACTGTCTAACTGTCCAAGTTCCTTTCTCTGCCTCTGATTTCTGAGAGTTGAAGGTAGGCTTTAAACATGATAAATCACCTTGTATGGTTCAGATGAGCCTACAGAGTTGGAAATGTGTAACGGTAGCTATGTAGCAAAATATGTTATCATGGTAGGGGTAGGAGGTAGAATCCCTTCAGCATTATGAGAATATAAAATGGACAGACTAAATTAATTATAAAATATCAGGACCAAATGACATTTGTTTGAGGAAGAGATGATTATTTCCCTATAATAAAAAACATTAATTTGAATAAATTGTTCCAATAAATATCTTGGTTCCAGTTGGTAAACTACTGCTTAGAATATTTCTCAAAGTGTCATGTCCAATCATTGTGTGCTTGATTGAACTGAAAATACATTAATATAGCCCAAATTACTTTGGCTGTGATAATAGCAAATTAGTTGTCATGATCTTACTTTGCCTGTAATAGATGATTTCTGATTGCATACCTAGCTAGTAAATATATTTACATATAAATGTGTGCATGTTTATATTTATATAGTTTAAAAGTCTAGGGACCAAGAACACTAAATTTAAAATGTAACCATCAACAATTCCCCTCCATATCACACACAGACACATATTCCAGAATGTCATGTTGCACTTTGTATCATTTTAAGCCTCAGAAATATCAAGTTGGATGAATTAATCATTTACATGTTAATTATGTTTAATTTCTGGTTTCATATTGGCAATTTCCTCAGCTCAATATTTCTGGGAGAAAGAATTAAGTTACATCATATTTCTACATGTGTATTAAAAACGTCAACTTGGAGAAATTCAGATACACCAACTCTCAGATCATAGGCTACACACATGCATGCATAAACTAGTAGGAACTGATTTAAGTCCAGTCTCACTGCACAAATACATTATTCTTCCAATAGTTCTTTAAACTGCCCTTTGTGATATAAGTGGCTCTAAATAAATTATAATATTGTTCTTATGCTCCTCTTTCAATTTAGGTTGCTCTGATGATTTGTATCTGGGGGCAATCTGGATAAAAATTCTGGCAATAAGTATTCCTGAGAGAGTGTCACATCTTTTCAAAGACAAGTTGTAGCATTTTTTTAAATGTCAAATGAATAAACTACCTCCTTTCCCTTAAAAAAAAATCTATTATAATTATCATACAAAATGAAGAAAGTCAAAACCTCTTTTTTCCACAATCTGTCCACACTCTCAAACATGAGTACCTCTTAGAACAAGTAATAGTGAATCAACAATAAACTGTTTTTCTGCCACACCATTTCTTATATTTATGTAGCACTTTGCAATTTGCAAAACACTTTCTATTCTTTTTTAATATCCACAATCACTTTAAAAGACACGTATTATAACCATTATGATATTCATTTTGCAGAAAAGCAAACTGAGGCTCAAAGAAATTAAAGTGATTAGCAAGTGGCAGAAGGTAAAATGAAATTTATGCTTTTAGAGCAAAAAAAATTACTTTAATCATTCAGTTTAACTTGCTTTTATTTATAAAAAAAAAATGTCTTTTACTGGTGTCACTGCCATTTCTTGGAGGGGTGAGGAACCTCTGCATCATTCTGGATTGAAAATCCTTTGAATCTACCATTCCTGCTAGCAACAATGCCAATATCAATTGCTAAACAACAGTCACCCACAGGGCAGAAAAGGGACTCAGTGGGAAAGACAGGAAGTGTCACATGCCAGAAGAGTCAAACCACTTCAACTACTACCTCTTTTTAGACCCGAGTGAAGTCTACCTAGTGCTTGGCACATCATGAGAAAGGAAACAAGCATTTATTAAACATATTTTCTGTGCCAGACACTTTACAAATAAGCATTTTATTACCTATTTGATCCTCACAACCCTGGAAGGTGGGTGTTATTGAATTCTCATTTCACAGTTGAGGAAATTGAGAAAGGCAACAGTTAGGTTTACTTGCCCAGAGTCACACAGTTAGTAACTATTGGAATAACAGTTGGGTCCCATTTTTGAACTCAGGTTTTCCCAATTCCATGCTCAGGGCTCTATGCTCAGGACTCTATCCACCATGTTACCTATCACTTAGGATGACATAATTATAATTAATGCAATAATGATCTAAATATTTTCTCAACCATTTATTCATACATTATAGATTTCCCTCCATTATATGATAAGTATAAGATAAAGGTATTCTTTTGTCAAAGAATCATTTACAATCAGAATTTTGTTGTAACCATAGATATAAAGGATAGCTATTATGTGACCTTTAAAAAAATCACTTCCTCTTTCTGGGTCTGCAAAATGAAAAAACTGTAGTATAAGAATGTGAAACTAGGGCATATGCATTTAATAGAACATTATGTTGCATTAAGAAATAGAAAGTATGAGGAATTTACTAAACATGGGGTGATTTTTATAAAATGAAGTATGTATAAGTTTAACCAAGAGAATAATATCCAAATAATTATTAATAATAATAGTTAGAACTTTGCAATTACTATCAAATAGTGCTCAAAATAGAGGCTGGAAGTGCTAGAAAAAAGGAATCTCAGTATAAAGGCAGTCTAAAGTCAAGTCAAAACCTTGAACTGATAGCACTTTTAAACAGAAATACCCATGATCAGAGTTAAATCTCTGGGAGATATCTGATGCCACTGTGTAGGTTGAATAGAGAATCCTATTGAGAAACCAATGCTATAGTTTAGATGAGAGATAATGAAGACTAGAAAGGAGGACAGATTCAAAAGATACTTACTGTTTCCTTATTAGATGATAGGATAAGAATCAATGAAATCTTTAGCACACCCTTCCATCCCTCTAATGCTGCTGAAATGTTGAGAGTTAATAAAGGGGAGAATAAGAGGAAATAGATTCAAAGAACTTTGCTGAAGTTAGATCCTTTCCAATTATTAGACAAGTGCTAAGATCAATGATACCTTTTGCCATATAGGAGTAAGAAAAATATGGGTGGGAAGAATTACCAACCAATACATTCTCCCTCATTGCTTTACTTTATTTCTCAATTCTAAGCTGTCCAGATCTTATGGACAATTGGGTGAGAAGAGGGACCACACTTTTTGGATAAGAAAGGAGGTATTAATCATAGTCATTTTAGTGAAATAGATACTGAGCTTTACCATCAGTCAATCCATGGTATCATAAGGTCCTTTGGTCCTTTGATCATTTACATTTTCCAGATTCTGTACATTATATTCTGGGACATCAGGATAGTTTTCCTTGATTATTTCTTTAAAAAATATTTGTCTACGCTTTTTTTTTTTCATTGTAATTTTCAGATAATTCTATAATTTTGATATTGTTTCTCCTGGATCTATTTTCTAGAGCAGTTGTTTTTATGATAAAGTGTTTTACATTTTCTTCTATTTAAAAAATTTTGCTTTTGTTTGCCTGATCCTTATGGTCTCATTAATTCATTTGCTTCCATTTGTTCAATTCTAATTTTTAGTGAATTATTTTCTTCAGTTAGCTTTTTTATTTTCTTTTGCATTTGGCCAATAAAACTTTTAAATGAGTTGTTTTGTTCATTGGATTTTTTCCATGTTAGAAATTCTGTTTTTCAAGGAGTTATTTTCTTTTTCCATTCCACCAAAACTGTTCTTTAAGGATTTTTTTTTAAGAATTTTTTTTCAGACAATTTCTGTGTTTCCTTTTCCAGTGCTCTCAACTCCTTTTCCCATTTTTCTTCTAAGTTCCTTTTAAGATCCTTTATAAATTCTTCCAAGAGAGCTTTGTGAGATGAAGACAAACTCATATCACTCTTTGAAGCCTTTTTTTTTTTTTTTTGCCTTTGGTATCCTCAGGGTTTGAGGTCTATCCTTCTCTGTCTCCATAAGAACTATGGTCAGAACTCTTTTTGCTTTTTGCTCATTTTTAAAAAGTTGAGGTCTGCTTTCAGGGCAAAGGGATAATTGTCCCAAGCTTCCTCTATAGGCAACAGAGGTTTCATGCTGCCTAGGACCTGGTGCTGCTGGCATCCCTCCCATGCTGGGTGGATGTGACCAAGTACCTGTTATTCTAGGGTTCATGGACTCACTATTTAGGGGCTTCTATAGTTGTGCTGGAGGTCTCAGTCTAGCTAATCTGGTGACCCACTGGCTTCTAAACCCGGACAAAGTAGCAAATGCTGCCATATTTTGGCTATGAGCTTCCCATTAAATTACCTCAGGGAAACCCTGAGTCTCCCTGCACTGCACTCTGTACTTATGCTAGCTAGCCTACAAACCCCTTTTCCCCCCACTATGCCACTGCCAAATTGAGACAGATCTTTCCTGAAGTTCTTCTAAAATATCTTCTGCTGCAAATTTGTGTAACAAATATTTGTGGGTTCTGTTACTCTAAAACTCAAAGTCTTGATCTGAAGTTGATCTAAGGGAAGCCAGAAAGAGAGCAGATAAAGACCTGTCTACTTTCTATCTTGATTCCACCCCTGTATATTATATTCTGATCTACAAATGCACCCTAAAGACTCTGGGGCCTTCTTATCTACCCCACTTCCCAACCCTTAAGATTTCTGAGTCTTGACATTCACATTGCAGTAGATCTTTCATTTATGTCTTCTCTCCCCAGATTTTTGTGTGAATTCCTTGAAAATTGAGACAATCTGACTTTTCTACCATGTTTCACCAGCACTTGGCACATAAAAATCATTTCACAAATACATTTCCATTCATTTACTAAGGGACATGGGAATTAGGGAAGAAGGAAGGATTGTTTGGAGAGTAATGGTACTAATAGTGGGTAACATTTTAAGTGCTGCAAAACATTTAAAACATATCTCATTTAATCCTCACAATAATTTATGGAAGTAGGTATTTTTATACAGGAGAAAACAAACAGATAGAGGTTAAATGAATTGTCCAGGGTCACACAGCTAGCAAGTACTTAGGCAGAATTTAAACTCAGATCTTCTTGCCTCTAAATCCAACAATCTATTCATTATGCCACCTATTTGATGTTCAATCATTTCAGCCATGTTCAACACTTTGTGACTCTATTTGGGGTTTTGTGGCAGGGATATGAAATAGTTTGCTATTTCATTCTTCAGCTCACTTTACAGAAGAGTTCACTGAGGCAAATAGAATTAAATGATTTGCCCAGGGTCACGCAGCTAGGAAGTATCTGAGATCAGATTTGAATTCAGGAAGATGAATCTTGCTGACTTCAGGTTTGGAGATTCATCTACCTTACCACCTAGTTGCCCATTATGCCTCCTAAATGTCTCTAAAAGGAATAAGGCAAAAACTTCACATCATTAGGGATTAGTTAAGTTTGAGGTGCTGGATGGAGATGTACATAGACATTGAAATTCCTCCAAATGTTCAAGGCTGGAGATTAATATTTTGATAATATCCAAATAGAGAAAGTAGTTGGAGTTGCAGATATAAATGAGATTGACAGAGGAGAGAGTGCAGTGAAAGAGGAGAAGGCAACCAAGACCAAAACATCAGGAGGTGAACATTTAGAGAGCAGAACCATTTCAGTCATGCTGAGTTATTTAAGTAGTGTCCCACAGATAATGATGAGTGTATTTTCCATAGGAAGGCAAAATTAAATGATAATTATGCTGTTCCCTCATTGTTATATTTAATCATAACAGCCAGGGAGAACAAGAAACTATTAAGGAGAAAAGACAAGCACTAGAGGGGCAAAATTTACTATAGATCATCATCATGGAAATCAAGAAAAGGGAGAGTTTGAAGAAGGGTCTGATCAACATTGTTAATAGTATACTTTAACAGAATAGTTTGTGAATAGGGGACTGATAGCTAATTATAAGGAACTGAGCAATAAATGTAGGATAAAGAAATTACTACTTTTTCAAAAAAATACTTTTTCAAAAATTTTGTCAGGGAAGACAATGGAGGACATGAAGATCATGGCTTGAAAGGGTAATGAAATGGATGGGAGTCTCTTGAGATAAGCAAATTAGAAGGCACTTGTAGATTGGATAAAATCTGGAATACTGTGTTCCAGTCATAATATTTTAGAAAGGACAAGGATTAGTTGGAGCACAAGAACATTGTGTCATATAAGAATCAAGTGAATGATTCCACTTAGCTTGGAGAAAAAATTTGTTCAGAGGGTGGAGATCAGGAGCATGCACAGTAGCTATGTTGAAGTATCTGAAGGACTATTTTGTGGAAGAACGGAGCTAAATTTATTCTGCTTGTCCATAAGGGCAGAATTAGCGGCAATGTAAGTTGCAGAAAGACTAATTGAGAATTGATGTCAGGGAAAACTTCCTAATAAGAAGAAACTGCTGTTGATTTCAGAAAAGCCTGGAAAGATGTACATGAACTGATGCTAAATGAAGTGAGCAGAACTAAGAGAATGCTATACCCAGTAATAATAAGATTATGTGATGCTCAATTATGATGAACTTGGCTCTTTTAAACAATGAGGTGATTCATTGTTTGTAGACTTTATTTGTTAGACTTGTAATGGAAAATGGCATCCACATCCAGAGAGAAAACTATGGAGACTGAATGTGGATCAAAGCATGGTATTCATTGTTATTTCTTGTTTTTTTGTTCCCTTTCTCTTGCTTTTTTTCCTTTTGATCTAACTTTTTTATATAGCATGATGAATATGGAAATAAGTTTAGAAGAATTGCACACGTTTAACCTATATTTAATTGCTTGCTGTCTTGGAGAAGAGGAGAAGGGAGGAAAAGGGGGAAAAATTCAGACCATAAGGTTTTACAAAGGTGAATGTTGAAAATTATCTTTGCATGTTTTTGGAAAACTAAAATATTACTTTAAAAAAGAATAGACTACTTCAAAAAGTAGTGGAATCTTCTTCAACAGAGTAACTTAAGTTTAATAAAAATGACCACTATAATAATAATAACCATTGTCATCAATGTTGCAGAGAGTTTTTAAGTTCTGCTTTATAGTAGAACTTACACTGAATTAGATGGTCTTTAAAGTCCCTTCCTACTCTAATATGATGATTTCATAAGGAATTAGAAAGTTCATCTTTTAAGAATACTTTCCATATACACCATGCATCCTAAGAATGCATTTAAAGCAAAACTCAGTTTACATTTCTAAAAATATGATTCAGCTCAAAGGATCCTTGAATCTGAGTATTGATTAAATATATGAAAAAAAAAGTTTCTTCTCACTCTTCACATTAATACATCTTTTATGTATCCAAAAATCACCAAGAGAAATTGTACAAGAAAGAGACAAGATGTAAGTAGACAGTATCTGATATCTGAATGATATCAAAAGAAGAGAAAAGACAAGCATCCAAGAAATACATTTCTTTGGAAGATTTCACCTAAAAATTCTTATTTGCATTATTAGAGAGAATACCTGTTAGGTTCTTACTAAGTGCCAAGTCAGTACTTAACAATTCTCTAGTTCTGGTCTTTACTAGGAGTTCAACCCCTTTGAATTCCTGGGGAGGAGCTTGCATGCTTAGGAGGAGCAAGTTCATTGGTTGAAGTAATTTTTCCCAGAAGCCCTTGCATTATCCCATGCCCATTCTCTGGGAGGATAAAAGAGGGCAGCTCTGGAGGAAAAAAAGAGTTTTTTTCTGGACGAGACTTGAGGCAGCTCTCTGCAGGAAGGGAAGTCGGCTCTCTACAGGAAGAAGAATCTGTCCGAGAGATTTGAGTTGACACAGCAGATCTCCTCCCAGAGAGCGATTGGCAGCTTCTGGAGACAACAGCACATTACAAATACCTATATCAAGCAAATTATAGACTCATCAAAATGTTATTCTGGAAAAGAAATGAAGAAGTTAATCTCACTTATTTTACCATCAGTATATCTACTAGACAAGAACCTGCTGACAAAAATATTGCATGAGCTAAAGAGATTTGGGTATTTATTTTTATGAGGAATGAATTAAGTCACAACATTCTACAAGATGTTAAGTTCATTTTAAAAAGTGAACAATTATCTTCTACTTAAGAGGGGTTGTTCCTATGCTTCTTTAAAGGAGGACTTGACTATATTACATTATATGTAATATTGACTACATTCACTATGTAAAGGAAAAGAATAGAGATTTTAGAATGGTATTTGTCTTCACTGAATCCTCATCTTTACCACTGGTCATACTCTATCCAATAAGTTTCAGAATTTGCTTCTGCAAAAAGAAAGACTGAATTACCACTGCATATGTTTTGGGTCAAAGTCAACTGAGCCCAGCCATCTGCCTAGTACTATTGGCTCCTTGAGGGAATATAGTTCCTGCTTTGGATGAGTTCTCAACCTGGTTGGAAACAGATGAATTAAGCAAACCCTATAAGACTAAGGGGTCAAAGAGCAAAAAGATAACACCTGTCCTTTCAAAAGTGAGGCTTTTTTGGGGGCAAGGGGATATATGTGTCTTCAATCTTCATAAAACATTATATTCATATATATATATACTTCAACTCAATTCCTGCTCATATTATCACTTTGGCTTGCTGAGGCCTAATTATTATAAAACTCTGGTTTGATGAAGAAAATGCAAAATGATCAAGGAAAATAAGGTAGAGTGAACAAGGGGGATTTTTTCCATGTTAGAATCCTCCCTGTTCACTGTATATGGTATAAATACCATTCAAATCCTCCATATTTTGGGGTTTTAGCCTTTTATTGTCATGGACCCTCTGGAAGTCCAGTGAAGTCTAAAGACTTCTTCTAAGAATAAAATAAAACATACAGGATTACAAAAAAATCAATTATATTGAAATATAATTATGAAAATATAATAACTTTGAATAAGAATAAGTTTGTTCTTTCCGGAAAGTCTCACTGAAGAAGTTAAAAATGTGAAGTTTTGATTTTGGATGTGTTTTTTACTCCTCGGTCATTTACAATCATTGAGCTTATCTAGTACACTGCAAGGTATGCCAGCTAAGAAAACTAAAGTGAACTTAGGCTACCATAAAAGAAGCAGGGATTAGGAAGGAGTTGGTCCTTCTGCACTCTACTCTGGCCAGACTAATATGAGATGTTGTGCTCAGTTCTGTGCTCTGGGATTTAAGAAGGGTATTGATTAGGTGGTGAATATACATAACAGGGGAATTAGGATGGTAAATTAAAGCATCTTGAGATCACATCATATGAAGTTCAGTATAAAAAAATGGGGATGTTGAGCCAGGAGAAAAGAAAACTTTGTAGGGACATGATTGCTACTTTCAATTATATGAAATATTGTTACATGAAAGATATGTTGGATTTGTTCAACTTGGATCCAGGGCATAAATATGAACATATGGGTAGAAATGCAGAAAAAGGGATTAGGTTTCAAATAAAGAAAAATCTTTTTAACAATAAGAACCGTTCAAAATTAGAGGGCCTTGGAAGAAAGTTTGTATGTTATAAAAAAGATTTTTTTTATGAGGGTATAGATGGAATACGGGTTATACAAAAAGATTCATGGGGATACTTCTAGTTCTGTGATCCTATGCTTGTGTCCATAATTCCACTTTCTAAGCCATAAAGATGAAAGATAATGAAGACATTTTAAAATTAATCAATTAACTAGCATTCATTAAATACCTACACCACACTAGATACTGTGTTAGCCAAGGGGAATACAAAAGCAAAAATGAAATAGTTCCTACCCTCGAGGAACTCACACTCTATTCCATCAACTCTAAAATATAACCACTTGATTTTTCCAATTGAGGTTGCAAAGGCTGCTTGTCCTAGCAGAAAACCAGTCTAATTCAAGCATTTCTTTATTCCTGTAACTGTTTTCTCATTTAACCTCATAAAACAGAACATGCACTCAAGAGAAAACTAACTTGGCATTTGAAATATAAATGAGATGTGAGTACACAAGTCAAAAGGAAATAGAATGACCAAAGCTAAAACAATATTAGAATTCAATTTTCTGGAGACTTTTGTACATTTAATTTTCACTAAAGTATACATGAGCTATTTCTGGAAGTAAGTTGCTATTATTAGATCTCTTATCTCCTAATATTATGATAAGGATTTCTCAGACTGTGTCAATATTATCAGTAATAAATAATAAAAGACTTAGAATTATATTGCCTAAGCTAAGAGAATACTAGAGCAGGACATTAAAAGGCTGAATTTTTAAAAATCAAAGCTTAACAAGAAAGGGACATCAAGAAGATAATCAATTCCCTAAAAATCTTCTTAGGGATAAGAGAGGTGAGAAAAATGTTTGGATTTAATCAAAATGGGTCAGAGGAATTAACTTTTGTTTTAACCAGTAACTGAGAATGTATCCAACAACTGTACTCTAAATAAATGCATAAGTTAATAAAAATTAGAAGAGGAACATGTAAATACTAACCACTGATAAGATGAATAGTCAGTTACCATAGTTAGGAAGACAGAACTTTAGTATTATAGGCAAGAAGACAGAAGCTGTTGCCTTGATGAGAAGAGAAGTCTTTCATGAAAAGGAAGAACTTTCCACCAATGAAGAAAAAAATAGAGTAATAATTAGAAGTTATTTTGCCCAACTATATGTAAATAAATTTGATAAATCTAAGTGAAATGGAGGATTATCTACAAAAATATAGATTGACCAGTTTAACAGAAAAGGCAATAAATTATTTAAATAGTCCCATTTTAGAAAAAGAAATAGAACAGGAGAAAAGCAGTCTTTTCTTCTATTCTAAAATCAATCCAGTGTACCAAATCTAGTCAGGAAAGGACTGAAGTTCTAGTTAGACTCTTTATACTATACCAAGTGATCTGTGCTTTGATATAAAGAAAAAAGAGACAGTTTGGTATCTTGGATTTGGAGACAGAAGGATCAAATTGGAATCACATTTTTGTCATTTATTACCTATGAGTAAGTTATTTAAGAGCTCAGTTTTCAAATCTGAAAATCGGAGTGGGCTGAACTAGATAACCTCTAAGGGCCCTTCCAAATCTCATCTCTAAAGTGAAGATCTTATGAGAGCAAGAAACTAAATGAGAATACTCTATGGCAAAGCAGTATAATTCTAGGAAGTCTAAATCATATGGATGGCTTTCCTCGTTAGGTGGGATATGGCCCTATTCCACTGTGTTGGCATATTCTTGAGGAAAACATAATTCAACATGATTATTTAAGCAGTTGCAAGTATTTTATGAATACTGTATGAATATGGGGGTGTTTAGGAAGAATATGGTGACGTTAAGTTATCTCCCCACAAGAAGTTTATCATTTAAGACTGGACATTCTGGTAGAAGTTATGATCAGAATCTTCAATAGCTTCTGCCCCTTTGATTGGAAATCTAGAGGGAAGAGTGAAAAAAATATTTCCAAAGTCTGCATATTGTTGTTGTTCATCCTTCAAACTCCAGGAGGACCAAAAGATATCATCTTGTGATGTCTCAATTTGCATTACATTGAGCTGTAAATTGCTAAAACACAGAATATTTTCAAATAATCTCTGTGATTCAAGGTAAATGTTATTTCTGACTAAGATATTGCAAGATCTTAGTAATGTTAATGGAAAGGCAGATACATTTTTATATAAAAAGACACAGTCATTGCCTTCTTTCTTTCTTCTCCCAGATATGCATAAATATTATTAGAAAGTGCTAGAAGATCAAAAACTCCAATGAAAAGCTCTATCTTCCCACTCTCCTATACTACTTGAGAATATGGCTTTTCTATTGCTAAGGTGGTTGCCTTTTTTTTTTTTTTTTAAGTTCAGAATATCTTATCTTTCCTGGATCTTTTTCTTTTAAAGACTCCTTAAGATATGCAAATGCACTGATTTAATGGATCAAAGCATTATTCTGTGTTTGAACTATCAACCTCACTTTAGAACAGGGCATAATATAATTCATCCTCAAATAAAAACTATATTCAGGCTAAAAATACTGTACTTTGATATAATGATAATAAGCAAACCTGACCATAGCTAGATGATCTAGGATCTCTTAAGCTTTCCAATATTCTTCCATTCCTTAAAGATATAGCTATATATGTATATATACATATACATATACATATACATATACATATACATATATATATATATATATATATATATATATATATATATATATATATATATATATATATATATATATATATATATATATATGTTGTATGCACAGATAGATATGAGAGGGAGGAATAGAGAGGAAGAATGGGAGGGGGAGGGAGAGACAGAGAAAGAGAGAATGAGAGAGAACAAGATGTTAAAAGGACCTTTTACAAAATAGGGCCTTTCCGAGGCATAATAACTTCTCCAATCCTCAATAAAACACTGAAGCATGAATTGGACCCTCTCTGAATTCACATTTGTTCTCTGTAAAAGACTGACTCTCCATTCTTATATCAGGGAACAAGGATTATGGATATAGTTCATCTTGTTTCACTGACAATGAACCATAAAAGATACTTCTTCCTTCCAATGCCAGGTAATTTAATTAGTTTTTACAAGATCATATTGATAAAACTAAGGTCAAATCTCATATAAACCTGTGACTCTAATTATAAATATTCTGCTACACAGTCACAAACTATACTCTTAACCACAGTCAGCTACTTAATAAGTATACAAGGAAAAGAGAAACCCAAACTATTATCATTACTCAAAGCTCCTGCCCTATTAACAATAACTTTTTCTCTCTCTAATGTATGTCTTAGTCATATGTCATAGGCAGACTTCTTCTATACAGCAGGAGGAGCATGGTGCTTTGCACTTATCAGATACTCAAATATTTATTGAATGAATATATCAGGAATTAAAAATATTTTCTTTTGATCTTTATCAAAAAAGACCAAGAATATGACCAAATTTAATTTTAATTTGAACTTATTCACGATCCATTTTGTTTTGAGGGAAGTTGACTAAGAAGCCAACCAATAGACCTGGAATTGCTCTAGTTATTTTTAGAACAGAATGTTGTGCCACAGTTCTCTTTTAAAGTCCTGACCCAGTTTCCCTAATTGTCCTATTCAGATACTCTGCCTCAGGTTATAACCATTCTCACTTAATGTTAGGATAAAGTTCTTATATTTTAGACCTTAGGCTACAGTCTTTCCCTCTTAATGTTTAAACATCATTAGAATATCAGGAGCCTCTCCAGTACCTCCCTCCATTATGCCTGCCTCCATTACGTCAGCTTCATCCTGGGTTCCTCTTCCCATTAGGTCATCCCCATCCAGGTACCTCCCCCATTTATGTCATTGTTTTTGTTATCCTATAAAAGAATGCTGTATCCTATATTCAGTGCTGGATTCTCTGAGATGATAGTCTCCTTCAGCCTTGGGACCAACCATGGATCCATTGGTCCCAGTAAATCTCTCCATTTAATAAATTCTATATTGAATACTCTCTAATCTCTGTTTTGCTCAGTTTCTCCAACATTACGGAAGACTCCCCATTTGTCTATAATAGAACCATCATTCAGTTGTAAAACTCCTTTTTCTATATTTTGAGATGTGATGTTTGTCAAAAGATAATTTTCTTGAGTTAGTTTTGATGCTTTGACCAATGTAGGTTGAAGACTTATTTTTAGGTAGCTTCCTATTAATCATATTCCTATGGATTTTTTTTAAGTAATTAGCATTTGTTGAGATCTGCATACTTTGTGATAAAGGACACATGTGATTGTTTTTGCTATATCAACACATTTTGTGTGAACATGCTGCATATACAATTATACAATTTATTATTGTTTTGAGTAATATGCCTTCTCCAGTAGAAAAGAAAAATCTATCCTCTTTTCTCAATAAGGTAGTATAATTTAAAAAGATTACTTAATCAGTTACAAGTATTTTATGAATGTGTGTGTAGGTGGAGAAGTGGGTTGTTTAGGAAGATCCCCAAAAGTTGGGGGTCACAGACTGGTGTTGGAGGTATCTCAAAAGAATTTGCAGGCTTGAACCCATATCTAAGTCAAGGGGCAAAATTTATTGTAATTGCAATGCCAGTTGAAGTGGGTGAAGTTCCAAAAGAATTTAGCAAAGAATCAAGAACAAGCAGATAGATTTATAGGACAGTTAGACCAGAACTTCATCTTACTTATTTCCTAATTTTATGGCTTTCAGATAAGTTTGAGGGAAAATCTATTCACTATTGCCTCAGGAAGTTGGTTATCACTAATGAACAGATTATCTGTCTGTCAGTCAGTAATGTTTGCAGGACTCTTCTAAGACCAGAAGACTTTAGAATCATAGACAGACAAATTGTCAGAACAATAGCACTGCAAGGTCAGAGGATCTCAGGATCACTAATGTATCTTCTTTAAAGTTTAAGGGAAGAAATATTATTATATTTCTAGGCCAGAAGACTTTTACAATCACTGACAGACAGACTGTTAGAACAATAGCACTTTAAGGCTGGGGGGACTTCAAGATCACTGATTCCAAAGCCAGAAGACTTAAGAATCATTGACATATTATTAGAAGTACTCTAAATTGATCAGGGGACCTTAAAATCATTGTTATATTTCCCCTAGCTGTACCATTTAAGACTGGACATCCTGGCAGAAGTTATGATCAGAACCTTCAATAGCATTTGCCCCTTTGATTGGAGTGCTGGAGAGAAGAGTGAAAAAACTATTTCTAAAACTTCCATGTTGTTGTTGTTTGTTCTTCATCATTTAGGAGGATCAATGACATCACAATGACATGTTTTCGCTTGCATGTAAGTTAGATTTAAGTGAAGCAGAACTGAACAAAGTCATAAATCTCACTCTCTCTTCTAGAGATATCAAAGTTCAGTGGCAAAACAAAAGTCAAGATGACTACCAATGGCCCAGGATTCAGTGGCCCAGTGATTTGTTTTTCTAAATTAGTTCTTTCCCGGATTTCAGTTTGTCTGAGGCAATACCCTTAGACTAAAAGCTAGGTTAAGAATTGAGAACCAAAAATGATTCAATTAACTATCACAAAACTATCAATTTGGGAAGGGAAAACTCATAGAGTTTCTGGCTGGAACATAAAACAATTGCTTATTTATACTCATTCTAAGCCATCAAAATCTAAACAATGAGTCACACACAGAAGCTTGGGTTGGGGGCTCTTGTTGGCCAATAAATGAGAGCCAGAGTGATTTGGGTTTAAAGACATATAGCTCTATTTGAAACGCAATGAACTTTTTGAAAAGATTGGTTTTTCAAAGATATATTTCTAGAAATCATAAATGAAAAGTATGCATGACAAAAAGTAAATTGTCCCAGCTTTTTAAAAAAGAATAAAAGTAGCAATAGCAACAATAATAAATAGAAATAAAAACTTTAAATCTAGGTCCTGATTTCCAAAGTGTATTACAAAATGTAAGCAGCCAAATGTTGTTGATTTTTGGTCCTTATTTTCATAAGGGATCAGAGACATCATGAAGGTCATGTCTTGCCTTATTTGTGAATTGGATTTAGGTGAGATAGAGCGTCCATATAAAAAGGGCTCAGACATCCCATGATGGTTCCCCTTTGGATTCTACTCCATCTTATTTATCATTCTCCTTCTCTTCCCTATAACTTTCTAGTTTAACTTTCTGTCTTCACCCATTAGATTGTCAGCTTTTGAGATAATAGACTGTCTTTTCTTATAGATATTGCCAGTGTTTATAACGGTGCCTGGCACATAACAAATTCTTTTTTTTTTTTTTTTTCCTGAGGCAATTAGAATTAAGTGACTTGCTCAGGGTCACACAGCTAGGAAGTGTAAAGTATCAAGAACATACCAGATTTAAACTCAGGTCCTCCTGACTTCAGGGCTGGTGCTCTATCCACTGTACCACTAGTTGCCCCTAGCATATTCTTAGTATGCTTATTACTTATTGCATATTCTTAATATTTATTTTTATTTTATTGCTATTTTTATATAAATATATAAATAAAAATATTTATCTTATTGTGTTTTGCATAGGTATGTATAATTTGATTTTTTCATTTTTTTTGTTTTTAGTCTGTTGATTAAATTAATTAATATAGAAAAATTATTCATAGATTTAGAATTGAAGGTCATCTAATTCAACTTCTTTCTTTTACAGATAAGGAAAATAGAGTCAAGAGAGGTTAAGGAACTTTTCTAAGATCATGCCAGGAGTTATTAGCAGAGCCAAGATTCAAACTGTGATCTTCTTAAGCCTCAATCCATTATTCCTTCCACTGTACCTGAAGAGGAAAAAAGCAACTGGAGGAAGGAGATTAGTTTTGAGCCTAATGCAATAGCTCAAGTATAAGGTAACAAAGGTCTTTGTTTAAATGGCTGGCAGCAAAGAGAGTTGAAAGAAGTATAGGAAGAGTAGTTTGCTGGAAAAATTAATAGAACTTTATTGACTGATTGGATGGAAAGAATACAGGCTGTAGAACCTTTTTAATGTGATGCACAAAACATTCTAAAAGAATTAAGGAAGCCACCTCAACTCTTAAAAAGGCAGTACACAGTCTCCTTGCATTCACTAGATGAGGGCATACAAACCAGATCAATTTTTGCAGGCTTAGTATTGAAAGTTCTGGACATAGATGCTTTATTCCATCATACTCAATGGGGCAGTAACAAAAATTCTGGCTTTATAATAAAAAACTCGAAACTCCAAAACAAACAAACAAAACACGAATTTAATTTCTGATTTTGCCACCTGTGCACTCTAGGGTAAATCATTTAATTCTTCTAGATCTGTTTCTTTGACTATAAAATGAAGGTTTTGGACAAGATAGTCCATATATAACCTTTCATTTTTAACTCTATATTCCAACAAACTGTCAAGAATCTTAGATTTTTACTTCCTGTAAGGTTCTATGTAACACATTCTGGAAGCAACTCAAATGTGTATCCTTTTACTAAAGATACTGAGTATCACAAGATGTACAGAATCCCTTCTGTTCTATCCTACATTGACTCAAAGGATCACTGTGATATACATCTCAACACATTCCAACATGTCACACCACTGGAGAACTAGTACACACATATCTTTCTGAAACTTAGCTTCAGAAACAAGTACCCCCTCTCCTTTTTTTTCTAAAGTAAAACACAATATATAACAGAGAAGATTCTTGACTTTAAAGAAGCTCAAAGACCAACAACACATTTAATTAGCTTCAAGTAAAAACATCTTTCATTTGAGATAAAACTCATCAGGTTATAAGAATAACTGAAGATCCAACAAAATCATTGGCTCTCTTAAAAGATACTTAAAGCTTCAATGCTCCAATGCCTAGTCCAAAATCTTGAACTTAGAGCTCAGTAGATTACAAATATGTAAATACTTAAACAATTAGAAAAGAAAAGAATCTCTTGATTTAATAAGAAGTTGAAATAGAATAGAGAAAATAGCCTGTTTCATTATCAGGATACATATAGGCAGGATGATTTGACTTTTGTGTACCATTCATCTCTAACATTTGTTGAGTATCATAAAAATGTAGACTATGTTGTACTTATACTGTAATATTTGGGGTCAGGGAAATCATCTATCTGATAGTGCTAGGGTATTTTGCAATATAGTAAAATCAAACATTATTGCAATAGTAGTCTTTCTCCAATGCAACCCATCAAAGCAAAACAAGATTGCTAATTAGGGTAATATACTAAATCAATACTAACACATCACAGCCTCACAGAGCATTGCTCATGGTCTTTTAACTGAGAACAATTCTATAGCTCACAATGACCAAAGTTAAAATTCTCCCATAAATATATTCGTTTTTGAAGCATTTCCATTCTATTGTATCATTTCCAAACTATTGTATCATTTTTGTTAGTTGGCTGCTACAACTCAAAGTATGTGCTTTCTAGTGTTGGCAATTACAAAGAATACATTGCTACTAATGACTGAATGGTTTTACAATGAGGCAAATGGACCCAAATTTTAAGGGATATATCATTATTGTTATGATGCCTCCTCCTGTCAAAAAAATTAGTTAAGAAATGTTACATTTTCAATTGTTTAAAAGCCAAAGCTTAAAAATATAGTCTACATTTTTATTCTACATCAATTACCACTGTAAAGTAGTATCATTTTGGAGAATAATTGTTTTGTATATAAAACCAAAGCTGATTACACCTAGACTCAATTCACATAGGGAGTAGTCCTTCCTGATTGTCTGGTTAAGTCTATATCCCTCTTTTCAGAATAGGATTTTCAGAATACTTTTTTATTTGTATAGATTAAAATACACAAGATTACAAAAGAAACCAATTACATTAAAATTTATTTATCAAAAAAAGATTAAGTATATGTGATGAGATGCTGAATATTGTTTTGGACCCAGAGAAACTAAAGAATTTATCCCTGAGGCAAGCAGGCAGAAGGTTTTGATAAAGATCAGTTTAGCTCCCATTCTCCCACTCTTTGGGGAGGTGGTCCAGTTTGAATTCTAAGTTGTGCCAAACTCCTGTGACCCACTCTGCAGAATTCTCACCTTGCCATGTCCTATCAGGAATCCCAGTCATGTTCCAGAGGCTAAATTTTCCCTATGAAACAACTTATGGCCCATGGGCTTTGCTGCTACCTTCTTTTGCAAAAACCTGCCACAGCACTCTGCCTTATGATGCCTTGCTCCTTTTTTCCCTTTCTCCAACCCCACTTTTCCTCCTTTAAGCTACTTAACTCTTTTAGGGTGCTAAGTTCCTTTCAAGATTTAGCCTACCACTAAGGGGATGCCCCAACCTCATGGAATGGGTAATTGTGAGTTCCACTGAGGAACTTGTCTATCATGTGCCCTCTCTCAACACTATTTCATATTTATCATTCCTGATATCTATTGTATCCCTTCATTTTGTCTCTAACTTATTCCCCTAAATAAATCTATCTTTTCCTAAAAAGAATGGCTATTGTGAATTCTTCACAAGACCAAACCCCAACTTTTAGGCCTGTCATCATATGGTGAAAAACTCCACATCATAGATCACATCACATGAACTCCAGGTAAAGAACATGAGCAAAAACAAAATGGCAAGTAGAAGCAACAACTCTGTGAAGAATAGATCTGACACTTGATTAAAGTAATGACACTCTGAACAAGAATATTTCAAAGTTTCAAAGTAGTATTTCTAGGTTAAGAAAATATTGGTTTTTTTTTAAATCTCTAAATCTAATTTAATTTTCCTCATTTACATGAAACTAGCTTTTCCTTAAACCATGAGGTCCACAGCCCATATTCTGAACATAATTTATGGTTAAGTGGTAGATATATAGTTAAATAGCGTTTTTATTAAGTACTTACTATGTCAGCCATTGTACTAAATGCTAAATGGGGATTCAACTATAAGCAAGACAGACAGTATCTGCCTTCAAGATACTTATATCCTAAGTGAGGAAGATAACACATAAAAGGGAGTCTGAAACAAGGCATAGGAAAAGATGACTGAAGTATACATGGCTTGGTCAAAAGAGGAGAAGTGTGAAAACCTATTTCCTGGCAAAGGCCAAAGCCTTGAAAACCATTAGTCAAGTCCAAGGATAGGGGGTGGGAGTGGAGAAAGATGATTGAGATAATGGCTGGAATGTAGACGGCATGGTGCAAAGATAGCTAGTTATTTGAGGTATCATGCAGATATGCTGCCATGTGCCTACTCTCTTTTTATTGTTGCCATTGTGAAGAAATGTTCATGATCTGGCAATGATCTTTAACTGTGATATGCTAGTTCATAATCAAACGGTTGGAAAGGAAAACATTTACTTAAAATTTACTGGAACAACAGGAACCAGAGTTAATCTGAAAACTGTACCCAAAGACACTGAATGAATACTCCACCCCAAACAATATACATAGTAACACTTAATAAATGCTTTTTGATTGTCTTTCTTAGAAATGTTCCTCCCCTCTGGCTACTTTCTCCACAGTATTGACCCCAGAGACCATCCCTAAGAACTCTTGTCTTGGAGTCCTGCTTCCCTGATGAGTGCTTCTCATGGAATAACCAATCAATTTTTATTTCATCCACTCCTCTCAGGCCAGCTCTTCTGCAACCTCCTTGCCCAACTAGCTATCTCACCATTTGCATACTCTTTCCATAAGAAATGTCTAGTAGAGAGGAAGGTAGATAAATATCACAAAGGAAGGGACATTCTAGAACAGGCACAGAATCTAAGTCTTTTCTTGCATCAAGAAACATGTCTATACAGATAGGAAGGGAAATGAAAAACGGAGTACTGAAGGAATCAAGCCAGAAGTGCCTACTAATTTGCCTAGCATAGAGCTGAGGAGCAAAAATTAAACAGGTACCAGAAGGGAATACTTTGGAGCTTACAAGTAGCAAAGAAAGATGTTTTCTTCGCTCTAGAACTGCTAGAAGCTACTTTTGTTTTTCTTTTATTTCTGTCTCTTTTTATTTTGGAGAATTTTGGTTTACTTTTATTTTTTGTTATCTTTATCAAATTTTTTTTTAATTTTGAATTCTGAATTCTTCCCTTTTTCTAGCCTCTCATACATCCATTGAAAAGACAAGCAATATAACCACTATACATATGAAGTCATGTAGGACATATTTCTATATTAGCCATGTTGTCAAAAAAATCCAAGAAAAAAGTGGAAAAAATATAACACTATCTATTTTTCAGGAAACTATTGCTAACACTAAACTGATAGCATCAGAAAACTCCATTCTTATGTCAGAAACTGCTGACAGATGGCTCTGATACTTCTGTCATTTTTAATACATTGAAGAAAAAGAGAAGAAATGGAAACTATTCTCTCGTCTAGTCCTACAAACAAGAATTTACAAGTACAGAAGAAAGGGGTTCAACCTAGACAAAGGTTGGATGGTTGGATTCATTCATTCATATCAAGGACACCACAAAATTTCTAACAAGTCTTTCTTGGAAATATTTATTAGAGAGCAACAGAAAAAAGAAAAGAAATTTATAAAGGAAAAAAAAAAGAAGTAGCTTAGATGTCCAACTTCAATAGAGTTTCAGACTTTCTGGTTTTCTTTTTACCTCATAGTAATGATTACTTTGTGGATATTTTGAAGTTTTTAAGTAAAATACTATGTCATATAAGATGCCAGCACTCATGGGTCATCCTTAGAAAGGTAAGAATGTTCAATATAACAAAGTAATGGCAAGTAGAATAAATTCTACTATGAAGAATCGATCTGGAAAAGGGGTTATCATAAAATGGCCTCACATCAAGGTGATGACTCACTCTGGACAACAGTTTATTACAGCCATTTAAGTGAGTAAACTGCAATCAGTCAATAAGCATTTGTTAGATGCTTGCTCCTTGCCAGGCACTATGTAGGGACTGAGGATGCAAAGGTGAAGATGAGGTAGTTCTTGTCATCAAAGAGCTTATATTCTATCATTCTACAAAATTTAGATTAAAAGATTTTCCTTCCTTTTCTTCATTTTTTCCTTTGTAAAACATTTAGCAGACCCTGGCACAAAGTAGGTATTTAATAAATGTTTGTTTCTATCCTGCCTTTGATTACACTGAAAAGTGAGTTAAAAAAAAAAAAAAGTGGGCCTAATATATTATGGCTAACAAAAGAATGGTTTATCTAAGTAATCTAAATAGAGTCAATTCACTAATATTCTTGGGGGATTTTCCATCTAACCTATATAAGAATCATTTAAATAGATTTATTAGCCTTTTCCATATATTTGGACCAGAAATCAAGGTATCTCTTATGAAAGACATCAAAATATTTGGTGAATTAATTTAAAAAATTAAACTATAATTAGTTAAACAAATTTAAATGGCCTTCATGCCACTGTGGATCATGTTTGGCAGGACAAATTGCCAGTCCTTTGTTGACACCAGATTCACTGAATTTTGAAACCAGAACAAAATAATCACTTTTGATCGTGGACGGAGGCAAAAAAAAAAAAAAAAAAAAAAAAAAAAAAGTTGCCTTGCAACATAATGGTTACTGAGACCCATGAAGAGTAGAACAGCTCATCTTAGAAGCCCATCTTGCCACACTTCTTTCTCTGCCCATATTCAGTGACGTTTTAAACAGCTGCTGCGGAGGCAGCTCAGTGGCTCCATACCCTGGTTCCCTGGCATAGCGAATGGCAGCAGATGGCCTGGAATAGAAATTTTAGCTCAACTGGGATCCAGATCACTGCATTTGCTCAGCTTCTGCAAATCACACACTTCTATAACTCTCACAATTCAGATTATATTGTTTGTTTTTCTGAATGACAAAGCAAGAGATGAAGGAAGGGATATTTTTTGAAAGAGATGTACTAGGCAGATCAAGGACCTCAACTTTTAATAGCTCCATATTCCATAAGGTAGCATCCCAAAGGGACCCTCCATTGTCTCATTTTAAGTATGATCAAATAAAGGAGATGAACACCTTCAGTTCATTCTGGTAAGATGATCTGATTTTTGAAAAGCAATGGCATCACTGGAAGCTGACCATTCATTGCCTTAGATCCTCATTTTGAGACCTGCTACTTAATTTTTGAAGAGAGAAACATGATACTAAATTGGCAGATAAGAGCTTCCCAATAATGTATAAAAGCAAAAAAGGTTGATATAATGAACATTTTATAGATGAGAAATAATTCAGTCAACTGAGCTCCCAATTATTATAGCAAAAGTTTGCCATGGGCAAAGAAAAATGTCAAAAGAAAGAGTAGGATTTTACTCAATTACTCAATAAGAAAATTATTCTACAACTCTCAGTGACTGTAAGGGGAAAAGATGACAAAGAGATAAAAAGATAGAGAGTCAGCTTGGGAATAGGGATGAAGTGGAAGAGGTGGGGAAGGAAGGAAGGGTGAATGCCCTGAAAAAGAAAGTAGGAGAATTTCACATGAAAAATTTTGATTTTTGTAGTTTCCATCTGTAATTAAACTGAAAATGTCAATCTGAAAAAAAGAGAAAATAGGGATTTCTGTACAAAGCAAGGTTGTTTAATATTTTGTTGTAACATAATAGCTTCACTTAGGAAAAGATAAAACAAGTCGTGTGACAAGAACAACCTATCAGAATGTGTTTTTTTAATGGTATTTGAGGGTGGAATGAAATTTGATTAGTCCATTTGGGAAGAGGTGTTTCCTGATGACTTTTACTTGGAAAAACATCCTACTGCAGAATGAATATCACTTGACAAGCACAGCTGCAGCTGTACATGATTTTCCTAGATTGTAAAAAGAGCTTGAAAGAAATTCTGGATTTAACTAGATTTTAAAAGCAATGTCAGCAACCTAAGAATTTAAGCTAAGTAAACTTTTGACTGACAGCCAAGGTTATATATGGTCATAAATACCACCATAAAAATCAAATAAAGTGATTCTGCTGACTTGACAACTCAGGCCCACATAATGAAGTTTGGTTGCTGGGATAATTACATTGATGTGCCACAATTCCCTTTTATTGTCCTAACTCAGTTTCTCTAATTGTCCTGCCTTGGTTTCCCTGAATTGCTCTGCCTCAGTTCCTAAATGTTCTATTCAATCTTCAGACTATAATGCCACCCTTCCCTCTTAATCATCAGAATGTTTGATAGGAAAAAGGTCTTATATCTTAGAATATCAGGTGCCTCTCCCCATCCCAATTAAATAGAATATCAGGTGCCTCTCCCTCTAAGGTGTCTCTCCCTATTATGTCATCCCCATTTCAGGTACCTCCCCCCATTATGTCATCTTTCTTGTTACCCTATAAAAGCATCTTTGTATCCAATCTTCACTGCTGGATTCTTGGAGATGATAGTCTCATTCAGTCCTGGGACGAAACCATGGATCCATTTGGTCCCAGTAAATCTCTCCCTTTCAAATAAAGCATTAAAAACTCTCTAATCTCTATCTTGCCTCAGTTTCTCCGGCATTACAACACCTTCAGAACCATCTCATCTTCCATGTATTCCAACTTTCATGCCCAAGTTTATGGGACAAGCTATCTATCAAAGAGCAGAACTGGCTCCTCAGCAATGGTTACCTATTCACCATCAAACTTAATTTTATGGAGATCAATAGAACTATTTCCATGTGGTGCATATAAGACTATATATTCCACATCATTAAACAGATTTCCCAGTAGAGTATCAATCTCCGTGACTCAAAAGAGAAGTCTTCCATGCTGTATTTCTAATTTAGCTAATGTTTGCTTATTGCCTGGGAAATCACAGAATTTTTGAACTGAGAAGGCTTTTGGTAATTATTTTAATCCAATTCCTTCATTTCACAGTTGGGAAACTCATGCACAGAACAGTGCAGTGACTGATGCAATGATACATAGCTTAGCCAATAAATGGCAGAGCTAGAACCAGATTTTCCAGTCTAATGCTCTTTCCATTTTACTGTAGAACCTTCAGACTCTTCCGACTACCTGAATAATACAGCCAAGCTAGTAGTTAAATAGAACCAAATGTCCTGAGGGTCTCAATTAACTAAAAGATTTCTCCTAAGAGATAGGCCCATTCTCACAAACCCATTTCTTAAGGGATGTGTGCCCTTGTTTTTCTCCTCTCTATGCCTCTGGCTCACCAACTTCCACCTACTGTCCAATCTTTGCATACCAGCCAAAAAGAAATCAACTGTTTTAACCTCAAAGCAAAACTACAACCATAGTAAAGTGCTAATGTCCTTCTTCTTACAAAATAAAAGGCATGTGCTTCATCCTAAGTGTGCTAATGCAGCTGTGAGTGAACACAGGCTCTTTCCTCCCAACAAGCATTGATTTACTGATTATCTCTATTTTGCTGTTACTTTCTCACCCTGCTTGAATCATGCATTTCTACTTCAAATTGTCCTTCATTAAATAAGTATCATTTCATTTGCAAAAATAAATTTGAAAGCATTTTCAAAATGAATGGCAATAATTAATGCTACTTCTAATGTTGTGTCCATAACTATTTATCATTTCTTCCTTTTAATGTTTTTTTTAATCAAGTTGGCTAAGACAGATAGATTTTTCTATTTTCTATTGTCAAAAGGTTTTTTTTAAATAAAAACAACCAAATCAGTCAATGTGCACAAAGGAAATATCTTCCTGTACTTGAAGTAAAATGACAAAAGTCATAAATAATCAAAACATGCATTTGTGTGGGCCATTTTCAAAGTGTGAAATGATTCTTCTAGGACTATCAAATAATGTCTTGTTATTCAATCTACTATCTTCAGTAATACTTACAAAAGGGAACCAATCAGTTTATACTTATGCTGTATAAATTTAATAAAACCATTGTACAAATGAAAGCATGCTGAATTCGGAGTTGGAGGGTGCATATAGCAGTCTTGGCTCTTCTGGATCTCAGTTATATAACAATGAACAAACTTTATGAAATAAATGCTTTTGAAAGTTGAAAAGTTGAAAGTTCACATATTAAGAGACTTCATGAGAGTAAAGGAGTTTTTTTTTTCCTTTCACCTAAAATATATGGCAATCTATAAGTAGTTGGCAGTGGCCCATTTTACTAGTGATGAACTGGGCATGGGAACTGGCAGAAAAAATTTGAGAGTATATGTATATTTGGAAAAGGATGTAGGCATATAACAAAAGGGAGGGAAAAGAGATGGACAATTCAAATATTGCACTAATATTCACAAACATTATAAGACCTTGAGAAAGGCCTCTAGTATACAGGGTAAAGCCTCCAAATCTGAGGCAATGCATTTTGGGGACAACCATTCACTCTGTTGTGGGGACCAAGCAGTTTGAACAATAAAGATCAGCTAACTATCCCTCCAAACCCAAAAGAGGACAGATACATATATATATATTCACACACATATAGATAGATAGATATAGATATACACACACACACACACATATATATATAAACATACATATATGTACACACACAAATATATTAAATTGCTCTGAGATGTCCAAGTAGCCTTTAAAATACATAAAAATATTTTTTAAAAATGTGAATGAGACGGTGAAAGACTCATTGATAGATAATGTTTGTTTTGTTTTGATTTGTTTTTTAAATTATAGCCTTCCAAGCTATCTAAGTGACATGGTGTCAATTCTTTCCTTCAGACATCATATAAAAGCTTGTTTTGGCAGTGCTCCATATATCTAGAGCCTAAATATGTGCACTAGTTTCACTAAGCACAGAGTTGATTTCCCTTAGGAAGGGTAGGTGCAAGACATATCAGCATTATCCAGGGTTGCGGTCTGATTTTTTTTTTTTTTTTTTGGATGATGTATGTGCCACATTTCAGGCAGGGACTACAGCTGCTAAGAACACAGTCTGGCAGTTTCAGATTTTAAAAATTTTTATTCAAAAATCTTTGCTACATTTCCTAACTAGAGAAATCCTGCTTTCTAGTCACTGTCTATGGACAGTGGTTTATTCTATCAACTTCTGAAGAATTAGTATTCAAGACTGGGCTTTATTGCCTGAGTTCTAGTCTGGACAAAAAAGACAGACAAAAAAGAACACAGGAAGGACAGAAAGAAGGAAGGGAGGGAGGAAGGGAGGAAAGAAAGGAGAGAGGAAAGAAGGGAAAAAGGAAGAAAGGGGGGAAGAAGGGAGGAAAAGAAAAAATGGAAGGAGGGAGCAAAGGAGAAAAGAAAGGGAGGGAGATAAGGAGGAAAAGAGAAAATGAGAGAAGGAAGGGAGAAACAGAGGGAGGAAGGAAATCTTAAGACTATTTGGATCTTGGTCTACAGAAGCAAAGCAAAGACCCTGCCCATTCCCCCAAAACCTTCGTATTTCAATTTCAGTTTAGAGCCCTCTTTTGCCCCATTCCTAATCCAGTCTTAATTGGATTTGCCAAGTATGCCTTGAAGCTCTTATTAAAAGGAAGATCAGGTCTCATCTAATCTAACCTAAGATTCAAGGCATGACCTCCCTCTAGGTTCACATCTATATATTAAGTAAAATATTTTCTTCAGTTAATCGAATTTATATTTTTCTATCTTATTCAGGGAATCTTGAGAGATGCTTTCAAATAGCCTCACTAACATTCAGTTTCACTTTAGTACCTATTGTAATGTATTAATATCTATCGTAATGTATAGTATCATTATTCATATTAATGCTGTTTATGACTGATCAGCTATTTTACTCCAGGTATCATACTGCATAGAGAAAGCATGGGATATATATTAGGACACCAGATCCAATGTAAAAGTATCATAGATCTTAGAGCAGGAAGGAACCTGAGAGTCTATCACGTGCAACATTCTCATTTGACACATGAAAAGACTGAAGCCCAAAGCAATTAGTGGTTTCCCCCAGGTCATGCAGTAAGAATCTAAGGAGGTATCTGAATCCAGGTCTTCCCAACTCCAAGTTCAAAACTTCATCCACTCCATTAGGCTACCTCTCAAAAGAGTGGGATTCAAATTGTGTGTAGGTCTGCCCACTTATTGCCAGTATTGTTGCTATTTAGTAATTTCATGCATGTCCTACTTCATGACCCCATTTGGATTTTCTTGGCAGAAACATTGCAGTGACCTAACACATAAGTGTTCTTCCTAATTTACTATACTCAGCCATTCTATTCCTTTTCTCTGCTGTGCAGTACACCTTAGCTTTTGTGTGTCCATCTCCCAGGTACCCGAACACAATCTGAATTGAAAATGAATATGGACTTTTTGCAATCCTATTGTGTTTCATTCAAAGGGATTCTTTGACTTCCCAGTTTCCCTAGTGCCTTGCTAACCTACAGGGCACTACACTTTCCCTCAGTCTTTAGTTGGAATGAAGCAACAGCAGCAAAATATTAGGTCTTGTACACTTCCCCCACTCTGCTCTAAAAAGATAATTTCCTCCTGACAAGAGCTTTGCCAGAAAAGTGATTTGTTAAAACAGAGCACAATATGTTACTGGATATGTGCCACCAAGCATCAATCATTACAATGCCATCTCCATTATTGAGGGAAAGATTTCAAGGCATCTGTCCAAAGACTAAATAGAGACAACACTTTTAAAACTTAAAGTCCAGGCATGTGGTTCAAAAGCTTCCCTGCCCTTTTGTCTTGCTTTTCAGGGCTAACCATTATAATATTAATTTCTCTACATTCTAAAGCTCCCAATATATTCAAAATTGACATGAATGGCAGGCATATTAAGGAAGTCAACTTTTGCTCAATAAACTTTAAAGAGAACAAAAGATGTCAAATGCAACTATAATTTAAAATTTTAATGAACAGAAAACTTTTAGTCAATATCATTTATATTCCATACATGACCTACATATTTTGCCAATGCATGACCTCTTATCAAAAAAAGAGAAAATAAGATTTTGAAAAAAAATGAAAGCAATTTTCTCTTGTTTGTCCTCAAAATTGACCAATAAAATGCCAATTTAAATTTATTCAATAATTATATCATCTTTTCTTACTAACCATTTATTCAGAAGAGATTTTTAAAAGAGATTCTTTTATAATTAGGATTATTAGGATACTTTCAATAACCTTATAATTTAAAAAAATGTTTTTATTAAAGCAATCATTAGTATGCATTTCATCCTTCTAGATTTGGGTGTTTGCTTTTTTACTGAACTTTAACATCAAAATTTGCAAAACATCAACTATAGCTGACTTTTAATGAAGCAATTAACTATGTGATAAGTAGTAGTTTTCTTTTTGATGACTTCAAAGGTATAAATTTCTTATTATGTCACTTCTGATCTTGTTAATATTAATTAAAACTATTACTAAAGGAAAGATCAAGTGTAAAGGATACTTATTTGCTACTATTACCTAAATGCAAGCTTGGTTGGTGACATAGTATAAAGCTTTTAAACTTCTTATAAATAAAAATAGTTAGAATCTATAAATCACTGAACAGTTTAAAAGGTACCATCATATAGTATTGAACTTTAAGTGAAAAGACTTAATCTTGAATATTGCAAATTATGCTCAAATGTTCTATATTTAAGACAAGCCATTTAATTGCTTTGAGTTAATTTTTCCCAAACAGTAAAATAAGCGATGAAAAATTTCAAACATACCTCAATATTTTGTTGTACAACTTAAATATTATTTGAATATGTTATTTATTGAGTTTCTACAACATTCTCAAATTATGTTAACTGGTCCAGATTAAAGATAAAAAGGATATTATCTGTTTCCTCAAGGAAAGTATAACCTGGTTGAGGAGGCAATATTCAAAACACAAAAAACAATTATCTGAACACATTTACAAGGTTTTGTAATGATGATTAAAGTTCTAAGAAAGGCACGATCATTGTGGGTTAAAATAGTTAAAGGAAGTTCTGTCAAAAAGCATGGGCATTCTAGCTGTACCAGATCTAAAACTATATTATAAAGCAGTGGTCATCAAAAACATTTGGTACTGGCTAAGAAACAGAGTAGTTGATCAATGGAATAGGTTAGGTTCACAAGACAAAATAGTCAAAGACTATAGTAATCTAGTGTTTGGCAAACCCAAAGAAACCAGCTTTTGGCATAAGAACTCACTATTTGACAAAAACTACTGGGAAAATTAGAAATTAGTATGGCAGAAACTAAGCATAGACTCACACCTAACACCATATACCAAGATGAGGTTGAAATGGGTTCATGATCTAGACAAAAGGAATTATATTATAAACAATTAGAAGAACATAGGATAGTTTACCTCTCAGATCTGTGGAGGAGGAAGCAATTTGTGACGAAAGAAGAAGTAGAGATCATTATTGATCACAAAATAGATAATTTTGATTATATTAAGTTAAAAAGATTTTATATAAACAAAACTAATATAGACAAAATTAAAAGGGAATCAATAAACTGGGAAAACATTTTTTACATTCAAAGGTTCTGCTAAAGGCCTCATTTCTAAAATATATAGAGAATTAATTTAAATTTATAAGAATTCAAGCCATTCTCCAATTGATAAATGATCAAAGGATATAAACAGACAATTTTCAGATGAAGAAATTGAAATTATTTCTAGTCATATGAAAAGGTGCTCCAAATCACTGTTGATCAGAGAAATGCAAATTAAGACAACTCTCAGATTGGCTAAGATGACAGGAAAAGATAATGACAAATGGAGGGAATGTGGGAAAACTGGGAATCTGATACACTGTTAGTAGAGTTGAATGGATCTAACCATTCTGGAAAACAATTTGGAACTACTCCCAAAAAGTTATCAAACTGTGCATACCTTTTGACCCAACAGTGTTTGTACTGGATTTATATCCCAAAGAGATTTTAAAAAGGGGAAAGGGATCCACTTGTGCAAAAATGTCTGTAGCAGCCTATTTTGTAGTGTCAAGAAACTGGAAACTGACTAGATGCCCAGCAATTAGAGAATGTCTGAATAAATTATGGTATATGAATGTTATGGAATATTATTGTTCTATAAGAAATGACCAGCAGACCAACAAAATGCAACAGCAAGAGATACAAAGAGAAATTCCATTCCAAACAAATGTTGAGAGTATAAAGTATTTGGGAATCCATCTACCAAAGAATAGTCAGGAATTATATGAGAACAATTACAAAACACTTGCCACAAAAATAAAATCAGATTTAAATAATTGGAAAGACATTCAGTGCTCTTGGATAGGCTGAGCGAATATAATAAAGATGACAATACTCCCCAAACTAATCTATTTATTTAGTGCTATACCAATCAGACTCCCAAGAAACTATTTTAATGACCTAGAAAAAATAACAACAAAATTCATATGGAAGAATAAAAGGTCGAGAATTGCAAGGGAATTAATGAAAAAAAAGTCAGAGGAAGGTGGTCTAAGTGTACCTGATCTAAAGCTATATTAAACAGCAGCAGTCACCAAAACCATTTGGTACTGGCTAAGAAATAGAACGGTAGATCAGTGGAACAGATTAGATACAAAGGACAAAAAAGGGTACATCTATAGCAATCTAGTCTTTGACAAACCCAAAGATACCAACATTAGGGACAAAAATTCATTATTCGGAAGAAACTGTTGGGAAAACTGGAAATTAGTATGGCAGAAATTAGATATGGATCCACATTTAACACCATATACCAAGATAAGATTAAAATGGGTCCATGATTTAGGCATAAAGAATGAGATCATAAATAGATTAGAGGAACAGAGAATAGTCTACCTATCAGACCTGTGGAGGAGGAAGGAATTTATGACCAGAAGAGAATTAGAGATCATTATTGATCACAAAATAGAAGATTTTGATTACATCAAACTAAAAAGTTTCTGTACAAACACTACTAATGCAAACAAGATTAGAAGGGAAGTAACAAATTGGGAAAATATTTTTAAAAGTAAAGGTTCTGATAAAGGTCTCATTTCCAAAATATATAGAGAACTAACCCTGATTTATAGGAAACCAAACCATTCTCCAATTGATAAATGGTCAAGGGATATGAACAGACAATTCTCAGATGATGAAATTGAAACTATTTCCACTCATATGAAAGAGTGTTCCAAATCACTACTGATCAGAGAAATGCAAATTAAGACAACTCTGAGATACCATTACACACCTGTCAGATTGGCTAAGATGACAGGAACAAATAATAATGAATGTTGGAGGGGATGTGGGAAAACTGGGACACTGATACATTGTTGGTGGAGTTGTGAAAGAATCCAGCCATTCTGGAGAGCAATTTGGAACTATGCTCAAAAAGTTATCAAACTGTGCATACCCTTTGACCCAGCATTGCTGTTATTGGGATTATATCCCAAAGAAATACTAAAGAGTGGAAAGGGACCTGTATGTGCCAAAATGTTTGTGGCAGCTCTTTTTGTTGTAGCTAGAAACTGGAAGTTGAATGGATGTCCATCAATTGGAGAATGGTTGGGTAAATTGTGGTATATGAAGGTTATGGAATATTATTGCTCTGTAAGAAATGACCAGCAGGAGGAATACAGAGAGGCTTGGAGAGACTTAAATCAACTGTTGCTGAGTGAAATGAGCAGAACCAAAAGATCACTGTACACTTCAACAACAATACTGTATGAGGATGTATTCTGATGGAAGTGGAAATCTTCAACATAAAGAAGATCCAACTCACTTCCAGTTGATCAATGATGGACAGAAATAACTACACCCAGAGAAGGAACACTGGGAAGTGAATGTAAACTGTTAGCACTACTGTCTATCTACCCAGGTCACTTATACCTTCGGAAGCTAATAATTAATGTGCAATAAGAAAATGGTATTTACACGCATATATTGTATCTAGGTTATATTGTAACACATGTAAAATGTATGGGATTACCTGCCATCGGGGGGAGGGATAGGAGGGAGGGAGGGGATAATTTGGAAAAATGAATAAAAAAATAAAAAAAAAAAGAAAAGAAATGACCAGCAGGATGATTTCAGAGAGGTCTGGAGACGCTTACATGAACTGATGCTGAATGAAATGAGCACAACCAGGAGATCATTGTACACGGCAAATAAGACGACTGTGATGGTCAATTCTGATGGATGTGGCTCTCTTCAACAATGAGATGATTCAAACCAGTTCCAATTGTTCAGTGATGAAGAGAGCCATCTACACCCAGAGAGAGGCCTGTGGAAAATGAGTGTGGACCACAACATAGCATTTTCATGCTTTCTGTTGATATTTGTTTGCATTTTGTTTTCCTTCTCAGGTTGTTGTTTTTCTTTCTAGATATGATTTTTCTTGTGCAGCAAGATAACTTATAAGTATGTATACCTTTATTGGATTTAAAATATATTTTAACATATTTAACATGTACAGACTACCTGCTATCTAAGGAGGAAGAAAGGGAAAATTTGGACAGAAAGTTTTGCAAGGGTCAATGTTGAAAAATTACCCATGCATATGTTTTGTAAACAAAAACCTTTAATAAAAAAGAAAGTAACTTGAGCATTAAAGTAATCTTGAAGAATGAATAAAAATTGGAGAAGAGGAAGCCTATTCCAGGAACAATGAGTAGTATGTATAAAAATATATGAGATTAATGTAACCTAATGTATACAAGGCAGGAATAGAGACTAAATAAGGCAAAGGATATATTTGAAGAGTAGGAGGAAATAGAAAATTTGAATAAATTGTTAAATTGATAATAGCAACAAATTGGAAGGGGGAGAGGAACTATTTAGAATAAAATGTACACTGTGCTGCAAAAGCAATAAGTACAAAAGAAGATCAAAAAGAGAGCTGAAAATTTGTACTGAGATTATCAGCAAATACTCTCCAGAAGTCAGACTTAGAACTTGGTCTCGAATGAAGGATGGAGATACAATTAAGCAGAGAAAAGGACAAAGAAAATTTTGTGTTCTAGGTGGGTGGGAGTAGTATAAGCAAATGAATAGAGAAGGGAATGAATGTGATTTGTGGGGCCTAATAAGGAATGTAGCCTGAGTAAAGAGAAGGATACATGTGAGAAATGAAGGAAATAAGTTTGATTAGGAAAAGTGAGACAATATTAAGGAGAAACTTGAACATCAGTTGGAGAGTTCATAAACGACATTGCATGCTTCATTGTAGCTTCTTGGACAACAAAGTAACATGTTATTTGTGATAGGTTTTAGGAAAATTAATATGCTAGTATGATCTATCATAAATTGAAAGGGATACGAGAAGGTAGGAAAGATCCAAGGAAAAGGATAATTAAGGCTTTTAAATAGTGATAGTTCTTTGGTAGTAACAAAAGAGGAAAAAATCTGATAATACAAAAGATGAATAGAACTTGGTGACTGGTCACTATGGCTTTAAAAAAAGAAAAGAAAAGAAGAAGGAGCCCATATAACATTAAATATTTAGTTTGGAGAGAGTGGAAGAATTATAGTGCATGCTAATAAAACTAAGCATTATAAAAATGAAATATGACTTGCCTGGATAATAACGAATTTAGTTTTAGAAATGTTGAGTAGATTGTCTTGAAAGTAGTTAGAAAAATCAAGCTGATGATTGAAATGAGAGTTGGAACTAGATTTGAAAAAACTGCAAACACTGAAGTCTGGAATTCACTGATATCATTACTGAATATCAAATGACCTTAGTATAAGGGAAAGAGATCTGTTACTTTATTAGTCAAGTAGCTGTCGTCAATATCAGCTAGTCTTTGAAAGCTTTTATTTGAAGAGAGTAGACACTTATTTCAAGAAGATGAAGTGAATTTTTCTATAGACTATTAGTATAAGGTTCTTGTAATAAAAACCTTTATAAATTATTCATAAAATCAAAAGAAAGGGAATAGTTGATGGGAAAAATGGAGCAGCAAGAAAGAAATATGCAAATAATTTAACTGAAATACAGTCAGGGCCCCAAAGTAAATAGCTTTTACAAATGGATACAAAAATTCCCTTCTATAAGGAGATCTGAGATCATCATTTGAATATAGCTGAATTATTTCAAAACATAATCAAATCAAATATTATCCATAGTATATTTTAAATTTTGAGCTGCCCAATAGGATTCTGGGCTGTATAATAATCTGAATATTTAAGAAAGCCGGTTATGAGCTTTTATTTCGATAATCAAATAAAATGGTCAGTTTGGATGATTCATTGATACAAAAGTTAATTCAACAATAAAATCACTCAAACTGACTGCTTGACAAAATTGACCAACCAATTTAGCCAAAAATGATTAAACCAATAGTTATGTGCAGACACTTCTGTAATTTGAAAAGTAAATATATTACTTAAAAACAAACAAAGGAGGAATTGAAACCTTCCTATGCATTTACTACAGGATTGTCCATGTATCTATCTGTTTCATTAGCACAAGTAACTGAGAAATTATTTAATATGAAAGCTTTGCTCTGAATGCTATAGTTGGTGTGTGATTTCTGGCCATTCTGGCATGCTCATGATGAAATACATTTATTATCTTAGTCCTTAGAAATATTGTATGGTTTTTAATGTCCTTCCCTTTCCCTTATCATAAGTGAAAAGCTTAAATTCTCTGATTATAATCATTTTAGAGACCTATCTGTTTTCTGGGACTATCACCATTCATAAAGGTCAACTCTTAGCTTCATTAGGTCTTGCTATGAATCCAGGGATCACCTGGACTTTAAGTAAGGACACTGATCTCCTGTGAAAGAAGCCCTTGTTCAATGAACTAGTAAGAATTAAGTTAGCCTTTTGAGGAACCTATTATTCCAGCAGAGGAATGATAGGACAGGGGCATCAACCTTAAGGCAATTTGTCCAATTAGCTAGAAACATAACTTCTTAAATGTTAAATAAATTCTAGCTTGAAAATCAGCACCTCAAAGAGGAACTCTCATTATTTATAACTTTGTTAGAAAGGTTTATACCAAATTTCCCCCTAATAAATTTAAGAATTTGCTAAATATAAAATTATAATGATACAACAACCAAAATATAGCTTTAGCCTCAATATCATGTACTCCAATGAAGATAATTTAATTTGTTTTCTTCAGAAGGAAGAATAAAAAACTTTAGAGAATAATATAAAACATGATAAATATATTCTTTTGTAAAACTCTTCCAACCCATTTCCCATCTCTTGTAGAAAATCACAAACATACCTTTTCTTGTGGCCATTTCTGTCTCTCTTCTGGTGTCCTGGCTTTGGTTTTAAAGCCCCTTTGTGCATCTGCTGCAGCATGTTTTGAAGTAGCTGGAAGATTCAGTGATTTAGGCCTTCCCTCATGCCTGCTGGCACAGTGATCCACCTCTTCTTGTGAGCATGTTTCTTTATAGTCATTTGGCACATTCTCCATTCCAACGTGCTCTGGGCTCATTTCCCCTGTACTGTTGATACTGCTCATACTCATACTCATTTTGATCTCTGCTACAATCTGGTCAATGTCCTCTTCCTGTTCTTCCAGGTCAGCATCCTCTTTTCTTAAGTGATAAGGAGATGTCCCACCTGAGTTTCCATTGGCTTCTGCTGGATAATAGTCCTGGTAACTTTCTTCACTTGCACAATATTGTACACTTTCCTCTTGGTCTTGGATCTCTAAAGATGATACCTCATCTTCCAGAATCTGAACATGGCTTTCTGGGTATTCCTGTCTGTCTTCTACATCATTTCCATCATGGTGCTGAATTTTGGATTCAGTCCATTCTTCAACAGCCTCCTGGCATTCATCAGTTTCAACATTATGCTCATCATGGGGAATATACTCTTCCCCATTGCAGTCCATCCCTTCTAAGTAACTGTCATCTTCAGGACAGTATCTAATGTAATATGTGATTCCCTCCTCTTCTTCTGGAAGGCCTTCATCATAATCTTCCTCTTCTGAAGTATTATTCACATAATCAGAGCTGGAGTCTCCATCCCCACTGTTATCATTACACTCATGTTCCACTGGGGTAGGGCTTCCCTGTCTGATGGTAGCCAGCTCTACATCTTTTGCAGCATACTCTTCAAGTGAAAGGTCTGTTTCCTCATTCTTGGACTCTTTATTGTGAGAGGAAGTTGGGCAAGACCTCACTCTATGATCCAACATGTTGCTTGTAGTACTCTGATGTTTCCTATTGGCCATAGCTAACTTCTTACACAGCAATCATTTCGAAGTAGTCACTATAAAGGAGAATTTTCAGAAAGAAGAAATGCTCAGAAAAAAGTTCAACTGGAAAAATAAATTTTTTAAAGACTGAAAATAAGCTACATTCTTAATTTTGGGAAAGGTTTATATTATTACTATTTTCCATCATAGAAAGATAGAATAAAGACATCTGATTTCAAAAAGTATAGTGTCTACCATATGATAAATATTTAATAAATGCTTGTTAACTATGCTGAAAAATAATTAGGAATTTTAATTTCAGAAGACATAAGGAAAGTTATATAAATAATTGACTATATTCCATTCCCAGAGTCTATAGCCCAGCTTCTTAAACTGTGTTTTGAGACCCCATATTGGGTTCTATAACAATGTGGAGGTCACAAAATGGATTTTTTATCAGTCATTTTTATACCTGTTTTATATACTTATATAGATCCAGGATTGTACAAAAATTTCTTGGGTGAAAAAGGATTGCAAATGGAAAAAAAATTAAGAAATCCTGGTCAATGATACAATTAAATTGATCTTTGCTTAGTTCTTTTTGAAGCCTTCTCATCTTGTATTTCCATGCTTTTGGCCTTGCTACCCACCCAAGGCATGTGTTCCATATCACCTGTATACCATAGAATCCCTCATTTTTTCAGGACTTAGCTCAGACATCTATTTCTATACAGCTTTCTTGATTTTCCCAACTGCTCATACCTTCCTTCTCAATTATCATATATTTATTTTATATTTGTGTGTTCCCTCTTCCTTGAAAGACTATTCACTTGAGAAAAAGAACTGGCTCTTTTTTGTATTTGCATCCCTTCTACCTACTATAGTGCTTAATATATACTTTAAAAATGATAAACTCATTATCCCTCTCTAATCTTCCATAATATTTATTTATCATGCTATTCATTTACTTTTCTTATAAAGTTTTATATTAATTGATGAATAATGATGAAAGAAACATTTATATTAGTATATTTAGATAATTTTGCTTATTTATAGAAAAGTTATGTTATCATCTATATACCCAAAAGAATTATGAAGGAAATAGTTGATTTGTTTCATTTCATTATATATACACATTTACTTATTTAACTATGGTTTTATAGTACACAAGTGATTCTGAGATAAAATTTTACATCTTGAGAAGCTATATTCACTTTTGCATAAGGTAACTTCCAGTTCTAAAATTCTACTGTGTGACACTAACTTCTTTGTGATGTGTGACTTGACCAGAATGCTTCATACACAGTAGAAATAGAATAATATACCAGAGTATATTGTACACCCATGTACCAGAAAGAACACTATATTTAGAATCTTAGGTCAATAACAATGAAGAAAAGGACTTCACTAAATTGTTTCTGGATCTGTGAAAGACCTTGGTCATGTACTATTTTTGTCAATGATATGGATGAAGTAATAGGTGTCACTTCTATCACATTTACAATTAATACAAAGCTGGGAAAGATAAGTAACACTTTGAATGACAAGAGTCAGGATTCAAAATGATTTCATACAATTATTTGTTAACTAGTTAATTTATCCACAAAAATTAAGTCAAATAAAAACTATTGTAAAGTTTTACATATGTGTTCAGATAATCAACTTTACAATATAAGATGGGGAGAGAATATAAAATAGTGAAAAATATCTGAAGTTTTAGAAGTCTGCAAAATTTAATGCCAAAGAGCAACATGGAAACCAAGATACTCAAACTACTCTGGGTTGTATCAAGAAAATACAGGATCCAGAATGAAGAGGCTGACAATCCCACTCAATTATGCTTCAACTGAGATTGAAGCAAACCATATCTTGGGTGTTCACTTCTAGGAAAGATATTAATAAACTATATTACTCAGGGAGAGGGTGAAGGAATTTATGCAAATAGCCTGCCAAAAGAGAGATTTAGACAAGGAGATTATGGTTGTTTGTAAATATCTGATGGGCTGTCACATGGAAGAGGGAACTAACAGCATTCACTATTCTTTCTTACAAAGGGAAAAACTAAGAGAAGGGATACAAATCCGATAGTCAACTTCAGGCTAATGTAAAGAAAAACCTCCAAATAACTAGAGCTATCCACAAATGAAACTGGCTGCTTAAAAAGAGTACCTTCATCCTGAATATAGATATTCAATTAAAGGCTAGAGGATCACTTCTAAGGATGGTGTAAAAGCAACTCTTGTACAAATTCAACAAGACGGCCTATGAGACTTTATGAATTATGATTTAAGTCCAAATTTTAGCTTTGGTACTTATTAGCTACATAATCTTGGACAAACAATTTTTGGAACTCAATCTTCTCATTTGTAGAATGCAGGACAAGTTCCTGAATGATATCCCAAGTCTTGAAAGTTCTTGGTCATAATAAAGTCATAAATTGTCATTGAAACCTCATAGCCTGCAAGTTAAATCAGTTTCTAAAGCTGTAGCCTTCCTAGAGAGAAGCTCCACTAAATATCATCCTCTGTAGGACCTGAGAGTTCTCCTAAATATGCCAAATTGTTTTTACTCTCAAAATCCACAATAGAGGCTGGGTGTATCATGAGGAAAGTTTCTTGGGGGAAAAAAAATAAAAACATATTACTTATACACTAAAAACAATAGAAAACTAAAGCATGTGGTCTGAAATCGCCAATCTCATTTACAGAAAACGAACAAACACATTTGTGGTTCCTGCATAAAGATTAGAAATTACAATCCCCATTTCTCTGTCTACTAGAACTTTTGAGCCTTCATTATAACATTCACAACTTAAATATGTGGGAGGATGGGGGTAAGGTGTGTCTAACATTGTATATAAACATATACCCATATACCATTGAGAAAAGTTATTTTTCTATTATATAAATAACTAGTTTTTTAGATTAAGATTAAATCTTTTTTTCTCCTTTATTTTTTCATTCAGGGACCAGCCCCTCTAAATCAATAAATCAGTATCTGAAGAGCATTGTGGATAGATGAAATTGCCCAAATCATCCAGGAACAGTCTCCTGGATCTTGGGCAGGACCCTACCCAACTAGACCTTACTCCTGCATAGAGTATAAACAGAATGTAATCTAGGTGAATCCCAGCCCTAAAGCATTAAGTCTATGCTCTTGCAGCACCCCTCTCTTGTGGTTTAAACCAATCCAGTTCATGAAAGAGAAAACCAAGCAGAGTGGTCTGGATAGAGATTGTTGGATATAACTGAATTTCACAATTACACAGGAACTGACAGCTTTTAGCCTAATGCCTTATTTGAAAGTCTATGCTTTTTTTAATTGTTCACCCATCAAAGTTGATTTTCAGAGGCACTCTTTTGTACAAAGGTATTTAAACATTTGGTAATCTACATGGTTTTTTCTCTGATTACCAGGAGAAATCACTAACCATCAATTTAGTGACTGTCAGCTCTCACAATTAATAAATTGATTTTTGATTATCCAGAAACTATTCCTTTGTCTTTCCATTCAAATCACCACGGAGAACAGAATTTTCTGGAATTTAAAGTATATATTTTAAAAGTAGTATTAAAAAGAGATCATCACTTCTTCCTGTGTATTGCATTATAGGTAATTGTGCACTTTCCAATGCCTTTAATTCTGGTTCAACTAAAGGACTCATTTTTTTTTTTTAATAAAGGGCAATTTGTTTACCACTAGTCAATAAGAACATACTTCTTAGTACTTTCGGAATTCTGTCTCAAGAGTATCAAAAGTAAATATGTATTCAATAATGATATTAAAGTTTCCTCCAATCTATTAATTTCCATGGTTAACATACTGCCTATTTTATAACACTTGAATATTATTATTCAGAATTACAAACAATGAATGTAGTTAATTACCAATGAACACAGCCTTATTCAAGATCTAAAATGATGCTTGAGAGCAGGGACATTATCTTAGGAATTTTTTATGACCTCTGTGCCCAACATATAATAGACATTTTATCTCTGTTTGAATGAAAGAAACTGATTTTCATTCATATGGGCAAATAATTGCTAGAGGGATACAGCTCTGGGCCTGGATTCAGAAATTGGAGTTCTAATCCTACCTTAGACATTCACCAACTGTGTCATCCCAGGCAAGTAAATTAACTTCTGTCTGCTTTAGTTTCCTCATCTTTAAGGTGAATGTTAAATGTATCTACCTTCCATGTTTGTCATAAGGACAAAATGAGAAAATTTTTGTAAAGCATTTTATAAATCTCAAAGTAATAGATAAATGCTAGCTATCATCATCATTATTATTATTACTTTTAATTTGATGTTATCATCAGGTGAAAATGTATTTAACATGTATGTATACATATAAAATAACTCTTCCTAAACCATGAAAGTAAAGGAGCTAAAAATGTATCTTATAGTGACGTGGAAAAGGTAAAGAGAAATTTTGTCTATCTTAAATAGTGTTACCCAAAGAAGAAAGGAAAAGAAAAGGACATTTATACAATTAGGTATTTAAAATATATTTTGGGGTCTTCCTGAAGAGAAGAATGCAGTGTTCTCAGGGAAAAGCACCACCTGTTCATTAAAGAATGATATAATAGATCCATAGAAGCTATCATATGAAAGACATCAAGAGTCGAAAGGAAGAAGAAGTCTACTAGTAGATAGTTATATCCAGTATTCAGGGATACTGAAACAGCTTGTTTGTTGAGCTGATAACACTAGAGAAATAGGTATATTTTGTTCTTCAGAGTATGTATACAAGATAAGAGTCTCCCAAAATTTATCTTGATAGATGTCAACTACTCAGATGTCAAGATGACAGTTTCAAAAGGAAACTAAAAAAATAGTACCAATGACTACAAAGTTTTAGGCAAGGAACTAAAGACCATGGAGATACAGGTTGTTTTGTTCACTGTTGTCCATGGAAGGTAAGGTATGCTAAAGAGAAAAATAATTTAGGAAGTGAACAGTTAGCTAAATAGGCAATATCTGCGATTGGAATTTGGATTCTTGGTTCATGATTCACAATATAGAGTTGACAGATAACTGGTTAAAGGAATACACCTAATGGAACCAAGAATGCATTTGTTAGGTTTTAAATTTCAGCAAAAAAACACTTTAAACTAAAAAAAATAAAGTTAGAAGAATGTGTATGTATATTTCCCATTGGAAAGTAGCTAAAAGCTGAGAGTACCATAACAGATATAGAGAAAGAATAAGAATAGGAGTTTAGACTCCAAAAGATTATAAAATTCAAGAAAGGAACCATTAGTATAATTTATGACTCCAAATTTCTATACAGAAATGCCCAAAGTTAAGGCAATAATAAAAGGTACCAGAAGTCCTAAAAGAAAAAAGGCAAATTCAATTTCATGAATCACTGAAACTTGGTGGAATAGAATCCATGTTTGGGCAAGATTTTGGTTTGTTTTTAATAGGATCTGTGATTTCATCAGTGTAGGAAATGAGGAACTGTTTTTATCAATGTAGATTGGTCATTTCTCTGTGACTTATATTCTTATATGAGATGCCTGGCACACTGAAAAGTTATCTTAATCAATCAAATAGTATTCATTAAGAATCTACAATGAGCTAAACACTGGGGATACAAATACCATAAATGGAACCATTTCTACTTAAAAGGAACAGTATAGCATGAGAAACAACAAAGTCACCATAAATATATATATAGAATAATATAAAAAGAATAAATGCAAATAATTACAAAATATGAAATGACAAGGTAATTTGAGGAGGAAGGCAACTAGTAATTAGGAGGATCCAGAAAGACTTCACATAGATGATGGTATTTGAGCTATGTTTTAAGGAAAAGATGTATTCTATGAAGCAAAGATTAAGAAGGAATGTTTGCTAAATCTGGGTGAAGGCCAATATCAGGACTCAAAGATAGGAGATAGTGTCATGTGAGAAACACAAGAAATCAGTTTGGCTAACTACATGTAGCATGAAAGAAGTAAAAGGCAATGAGGCTGGAAACAATAGGATGGGGCAAGGTTATAAAGAATTTTAAAAGGTAAGCAAAGTTTATGTTTTATCTTAGAGGAGATTGGCACCTATAAGAGATACTGAATAGGGGAGTGACATTGTCAGATCTGCACTTAAAAAAAATATCACTTCGCCAATGCTGTATGAAGAGGTATTCTGATGGAAGTGGATATCTTCAACATAAACTTCCAGTTGATCAATGATGGACAGAAATAACTACACCCAGAGAAGGAACACTGGGAAGTGAATGTAAATTGGTAGCACTACTGTCTATCTACCCAGGTTAGTTATACCTTCGGAATCTAATACTTAATGTGCAACAAGAAAGTGGTATTTACACACATATATTGTATCTAGGTTATACTGTAACACATGTAAAATGTATGGGATTGCCTGTCATCGGGGGGAGGGAGTGGAGGGAGGGAGGGGCATAATTTGGAAAAATGAATACAAGGGATAATATTATTTAAAAATTACTCATGCATATATACTGTGGAAAAAATTCTAAATAAAAAAAATATCACTTTGGAAGTATATTCAGGATGAACTAAGGAGAGACTTGAGGCAGAAATACCAATGAAGAAGTTATTGTAATAATCTAAGCAAAAGATGAAGAGAGCCTGAACTACAGTGGTAGCTATTTGAGTAGAGAAAATAGGTAAGAGATCTTGCTTAGGATCACACATTTAGCAAATATCAGAGGCAATACATGAATCTGAGTCTTCCTGACTCTGAAACTAACCCTATATCCACTATTCCATAGTGACTCTCTGAGTAGGAATACCCACTTCAAAAGAAACAGGACAGGAGGAAAAAGGTGAAGGGTTCTAGGGTAGCATTGTATATCATATGAGAAAATCCAAGAACCAAAAAAAAAAAAAAAAAAAAAAAAAAAAGAAAAGGAAAAGAAAAAGAAAAAGAAAGGAAAGTAGAATGGAAAATATTTGGGTAAAGATAAATGCCAGGACCAATATAAATGATATTAATGACTGCTAATGACTTTTAAATTTGCCTTAGTGATCAATTCAACCTTCAAAAAATGGAGGAAATGAAAATCAGAATTTTATTCTCTCTATATGGAGCAATGAGATTTTATGACAGTGGAGAGAAAACCTAGACATGGTCTGACATGTTTCCTAGAGGATCTCCTCCTCCTTATCCTTGGCTCTCCACTGTTCTATCAGGACTTCTTCCCCTTCAAAGTAGCACTTCGTGTTTATTTTAACATTCCTTCACCCAAAGTAAAATATTTACCCTAGGAAAAGGGAAAAGGGAAGGAGGTTCTATGGTAATTGTTCCTCTTAAAAATGACTCTCAGCCAAACAGTCCCCTGTAGACAAACCATGTTTGAAATAACATCATTCTACTCATGATTATCTTATTGCAACATTAGCTAGGAAAATAACTGTGACTCAGTAATCTATGCACACACACACACACACAAACATAAATACAAATAATTACAAAACACTAAACTACAAGGTAATCTGGGGGAGGAAGGCACTAGTAATTGGGAGGATCCAGAAAGGCTTCATATAGATGATGGTGAATGAAATAAATTGTGAAACCTATCTCACAAGATGGAGACAATATTCTAAAGACTGAGTGAAGGTTCGTTGTGCCCCAGGGCCAGGTTTCTTTCTCCAGAAACATAGTGAGACCTTTTCTTTGTAAGACTAAGTTGGGGCTATCTTGGCATTGAAACACCCATATCAAATAATTTAGTAATCCTAAAGATTGGGTTGCGTTAGAAATTTTTCCTCTTTTATGACTTAGAATGTGAGGTCATTTGTCATGGCTAATCAGAGCGAAAATCTAATCTACAGGGAATGTTACCTCAGGCCCCTATATAATTCTTGTATGTTAACAGGGCCTTGCCTCTCCCTGCCTAACTGCAATTATTAACTGCAGATGTATTCTATGAAGCTTATGAACTATGAAGTTCAGAAAAAACTATATCTATATCTATATGTATATCTATCTATCTATCTATCTATCTATCTATCTATCTATATATATATATATATATATATATATATATATATAAAGAGAGAGAGACAGAGAGACAGAGAGACAGAGAGACATATATTTTTTTAAAAGGCCAAAACACCTATTATACCTGGAAACTTTTCTTTAGAAATACTCCTCTTTCAATGAATTCACACCTCTTATCTCAAATCCCCACCCCATTCTTCTCTTATTTCTTCCATAACAACAGTGTCACTCAAAATCTGAATTAAAAACTGGTCTTGGAACAAAATCAAATGAGAATAATTTGATAGAGACAACCTGAAAACAGTTGTCCCCCAGATGTCCTCAGCCAAGGATCTAACTGCGATCTTATCCCAGTTCTTGTAGAAAGTATAATGAGGGTTTCAATTGACTTCATATGTCTATTGTCTCAGCAGCTCATCTGAAACTTTATATTCTTCTAGTATACACACTCCAGATTATGAAAGGGATCTTCCCCTACTTAGGATTTCTACTGTCAGGTCTTAAAAACTTAAAAAGGAAACTTGCAAAGACCTAAGTAATATGTTTAACAAAGACACAGTGGCTAGGTATGGTGGCAGAATCTAGTGATCTCAGCCACCTAGGGAGACTGAGGCTGGGATTGAGGCTGACTGAGGCTGTTGGACATTTCTTGAGCCTGAGATTCTTGAGTAGCAGTGGGCTAACCTGAATGGATATCAGCACTAAATCTGGCATTATTATGGTTTAGCAGGAGAAGGAAGGGTTCCTACCAGGTTCTTAAGAACAGGCAAGCTGGTAGGGTCAGAAAAAGAACAAGTCTATTTGTGGGGGCAAGGACCTAGAAATACAGTGAGTGACCATTAATTTGTGAATGGCTGAATAAGTTATGGTATTTGAAGGCAATAGAAATATTCTTGTTCTATAAGAAATGATAAACAGATTTATTTTAGAAATGCAGAAAAGACCTATATGAACTGATGCTGAGTGAAGAGAGCAGAACCAGAACACTGTACCAATAACAACAAGACTATGTGATGATCAACTGTGATAGACTTGGTTCTGCTGAGCAATGCAGTGATTCAAGACAATTTCAATATACTTGGAATGGAAAATGCCATCTGCATCCAGAGAGAAAACTATGGAGACTGAATGTGGATTGAAGCATAGCTTTTTCACTTTTTTTGTTTGTTTCTTTCTTTCTTGTGTTTTTTTTGTTGTCTTATTCATCTTGTACATGACAAATATGGAAATATATTTAAAAGGATTGCACATGTTTAACCTATGTCAGATTGCTTACTATCTTGGGGAGGAGGAAGGTAAGAAAGAGAGAGAGAGAGAGAGAGAGAGAGAGAGAGAGAGAGAGAGAGAGAGAGAGAGAGAGAGAAAAGTTGGAACACAAGATTTTACAGAAATGAATGTTGAAAGCTATCTTTACATGTATTTAGAAAAATAAAACACTATTGGGGAAAAAAAGAAAAAGAACAAGTCAAAGCTCCCTTGTTAATCATTAGTAGAATGGAGTCCATGAATAGCCCCTTCTAATTTCAGCCTAGGTGAGATAAAAAGTGTACAGTAGTAACTGTAAGAAAATAAAGAGGGACAGACAGGGATTTTATTATGGTAGTCCAAATAACTATAGGTACTACCAGTTTGGCTCTTTCTTACCTCCTGGAGGTTTATCAAGGTCATTTATTTATAATATCATATAAAGCCAGAAGAGAATTTGAAAGCATTTCAAAGTATAACTTCCACCTCTACCTCACCAATTCCAGCAAGTGCTCAGGACCTACTGTTCAATTTTTTTGAAGCTTGGGATGAAAACTTACAGCACAATTTATTTCTCCCTTATACTAGGAAAAATAGATCAACTATCATTCTTTTTCCTTAACTGATCAATCTTTTGTGTTAATAATGTAATATGACTTCGTGGTTCCCTGTTCTTGGGGGGAAATAAATCAATAGTCCTAAATCTTCTAGCTTTGGACTCTGTCTCAGGAAACTCCTATACCCAATCTGTCTGATTTTGATAGATATCAGATAGTTTCTGGACTCAGGAAACTCCCACAGATCAAACTCCAAAGATGATAGAGAATATGAGCACTCTTCAATTCATTGCAGACCAGTAATCTTGTGAGTAATAATCTGGTCAAGAGAGAACCACTCCTTTGGGAGACCACTCCTTCCTACCTATAAAACATAAAATTAATATATTTATGATTGTATAAAAGTATCTTCTTGCTTCTCTTTCTCTGCTAAAATTCCCTTAGAAGTCCAGCTCGCTTTTTGTAATGGCATTATAATTACTATTGCAAAAAAAACTTTGCCCCTTGACTAGGCGATGGATTCAAGCCTGAAAATTCTTTTGAGACACGTCATAACAGTGGTCTGGGACCCCAAGCTTCCCAACCTCAACATTAATGTCATTTTGATTATAATCTATCTAGAATTTGTAGGATTAGATGGTTGCCTAAAGCTCACAGAGGTCAAGTTACTTGACCATGATTATATAGTTAATAAGTGGCTAAAACAGAACTTTATCCTAGATCCTTCTGGTGACAATTCCAGTTATAAATCTGACCTCAGAAACTTTGACAATTCCAGTCGTCTATTCATATTGCCTCTCTTTACTGAACATATGGTGGATATAAATCAGTATGTGCTTATCTTCAAAATAGAATTCTCTCATATTTCTAGGATGAACTCATCAAACATGTTACTCCTAGCCACCTTTGCTTATTGCTCCTTCTCAAAGCCCATCCACTTTGATTTTTCCTTTCCTTTCCTTTTTTTTTTTTTTGAGGCAATCAAGGTTAAGTGATTCCTCCTTAATTCAAGAGCCATGGCCCTAACTATTGTGCCAAGTAGCTGCCCCTTCCCACTCTCATTTCTTTATGCTGATGACTTCACAGTAGCTATATATCTCCACTGCCAACTTCTCAAATGTGCTTCATGTTCCATGGTCCCAACTCCATTGTTTGTGCTTCTTATGATTTATAAATCAAAGCACCTTAAAAAATCAAACTCATCATCTCTCCTATCCCTTGCCTGCCTCCCTTGACTTTAAACCTTAGAATTATCTTTGACTGCTCTCATTTGACCTATATGTTCCCTTTCACTAACAAACTTCTAGAAGGAATTATAATTGCTTCTATTTCCTCATCATCCCACTCTTCTCAATCCATTGCAATCCAGTTAATCAAAGACCTCACAATTCTCTATTAGAATTCCTTCTCAGTGATTAACAATTACATTTCCTCTATTTTAGGCAGCCATTCCAGTCTTGCCCATCTACAATCAATCTTTCATAAAGATTTGAAAATAGCCTAATGAACAGGTATGACTATGTCACTTCCCTGTTCAAAAAGCTGTCCATGGCTCTCCGTTGCCTGTAGAATAAAGTACAAATCTTTAGGTGACCTGACTGGTAACTGAAAATCCAAAACACTATCCACTCCACTACAAATCTGATTTTTCAGGCTTCTTCTATCCACTCTTTTTTCCCCACCCCACAGCTCAACCCTTTCAGGTTTCTTTTACATTTTAACTTAGGCTCATTTTAACTTAATGAGGCCTTGAGGTCAGGGCCCATTTTGCCTGCATTTAAATCTAAAGCACTTAACATAGTTACTGTATTTAGTTACTTTCTATTTACATATTTGTGTACACATCATATTCTTCCTATTAACAGAAATAGAGTATTCTACAATCTTTTTTTTTTTTAACCTATAGATGAGGAAACAAGACAAAAGTGAAATTGTGTGTCCAAAATCCTATTGCTACTTAGTGGAAGGGCCAAAACTACAATCCAGTTATTTGGGCTCTTTTATGGGCCAGAATTCTGAACTTGAAACAAAGGATTCTTACAAGGTACTAAGTCAGTGGAATTGATAGAACAATAGTTATCTAATTTAGCATGGTTCAGTATGATTGATTTAATCCTACAAGGAGATGTTATGGGCCAGAACTTGAAACAAGGTACTAAGTGGAATTGAGGAGACAATGGTTAAATCTAGTTTAGTATCGGTTTTATCCTACAACAAATAATGGATTCCTAGTAATATAATGATTGGTATATACTCAATGTGGAGCATATAAGCAGGAAGCTCTCAGGGCCCGGAGGGACAAGTGCACTAGAAGCTTTTGAAGACTGAGACAGATTCATTCCATCTTCCACCTTTGTTGTGGCTAGAGGCGGAAGCACAATCCTTGGAATTCAGGGAGCTTCAGAAGCCAGAGAAGGCAGGCAGGAACTCAATCTCTTAGAACCAAGGAGAGAGATAGGCCTCCAGAAAAACTAGCTGAGCCCCAACTGAAGGAGATAGTACTTTTAAAGAGACAATAAAGGATTTGGACTTTAACTCCTGGCTACTGATGTGGCAATTACTGAACTAAAATGAAGGCTGCTCCCAGAGACCCCAAGAAAAACTCAACAGAGAACATTACATTTGGAGAGAAAATACAGGGCTTCTGTTCCAAAGTTCATTCCACTACAGATGTCCATTCTAATAAATCTGTTGCTGGCTTAAATTTTGTTTTGGTCTGTTCTTAAATTTAAATAGTCCCTAAAACAATAATGGTACTTTCATTAACAAGCTAACAAGCTTAACAAGCTAAAAAAATTAGTGGAAAGTTTCTTTGATACTCCAACCAAGAATTTTCCAAACATTTCCCTTTGTACTACACTAAATATACTTTTTTCTCTTTCATTTGTATGGTTTTCATACAAGAAAAGTTACTTATTACCCGCCTTTTCTCTTTTATTCTACTCCTTTTTATTTTTCTGATGTCTTGAATTGGAGAAGGAAATGATAATCTACTCTAGTAGCTTTACCAAGAAAACCCCAAATGAAGACATCAAAAGACGGATGTGACTGAAACAAATGAGCAACAATAACAGCCACAGCCAAATATTCCCCTTACCATTTTTTCTTTAGCGTCTCCCATGAATTCTCACTTATTTAAATGCAGTCAGTAGGTCTGCAGGAACTTGGTTTTAATAGCTGAATTTGAAAGTGAATTTGAATGGGGCTTGATTGTGTTATCTGGCATTGTCTACTCAAAAGTCAGCATAACCAAAAAACAAATCAAATTTAAAATTGCTTGATATTTGTTCCCTAGCAACTATCTAGTGTTGGAGGGAACTTGAAACTGTCCTTGACTTTCGGGGTGAGCCCTGTAACTCTCCTGACAGGGGCCTACCCTTTGGGGCAGTTAAGTGGTTTCATTAAGACTGGCCCAGGACCACTGCCTACTTAACTCTACCTTAAGTGGTCTCATTTAGCTGAGCTCTGGACCTGATATTTCTATTGAGTAGCTAGCTGGCTGCACCCTCTATTAAGCTGAAAATTAGTCCAGGAGCACTCCTACTTAGCTAGAACTTAAGTGATCTTATTCAACTGGGAATCCAGGCCTGAGAGCAGTGACAAGATTGAAGTAATTTCATTCAATTAAAACTTAAGTGTCAACAATACTGTATGAGGATGTATTCTGATGGAAGTGGAAATCTTCAACATAAAGAAGATCCAACTCACTTCCAGTTGATCAATGATGGACAGAGGTAGCTACACCCAGAGAAGAAACACTGGGAAGTGAATGTAAATTGTTAGCACTACTGTCTATCTACCCAGGTTACTTATACCTTCGGAAGCTAATACTTAATGTGCAACAAGAAAATGGTATTTACACACATATATTGTATCTAGGTTATATTGTAACACATGTAAAATGTATGGGATTACCTGCCATGGGGGGGGGGGAAGGAGTGGAGGGAGGGAGGGGATAATTTGGAAAAATGAATAAAAAAACAAACAAACAAACAAAAAACTTAAGTGTCAGATTTCCTATTAAAGGACAATTTTGGGCTTATTTCTTTGCAGAGGCCTGAAGTAGGAATCATGCCATGCCAAGGGACATCTCTCCACCTTGGCACAACTGCCTACCAGAACCCCTGCCCACTGTGAAGAGACATTCTCTTCTCAGTGATAAACGTTTTGTTATCTCTCTGGCAGGATTTGTTTGCTAGGACCTTTATCTCTCTGTTAGGACTTTGTCACTCAGAAGTCAGTTTTCCTAGCAAAAGCTGGCTTCTGTAGTGCCAACAAAGCTTCCTTTGCCAGTCTAATGTTTCAGGTTCATGAATTCTTTCACTTTGGACCTGCGCTGACCAAAGAGGGGTTCCCACAACTCTCTACACTGCCACTGACTGCATCATTTGGTTCCCTAACTGCACCAGCTGCGTCATATGCAAAATATCAAAGCTTTACATATTAAGACAATTAACTGGTTAGCAAAGAAAATGAAGAGAAGAGAAGAAGGATGGGAGGAAGGAAAGAAGGAAGAAAGGGAGGGAGAGAAGAAGGGAGGAAGAGAGGAAGGGAGGGAGGGAAGAAGGAAAGAAGAGAAAAAGGGAGGAAGGGAAAGAGGAATGAAAAAAGGCATGCTCACAGAATAGACCTCTTAAAAAGCTTATGCAGAATATATAGTGAATACAGGAGTTTCTAATAGCTACCTGCTAGAGGACCACAAGGGAACACAGACTTTATGAAGCAGGGAAAACTCTTAGACTGACCTAAAAAAACAAAACCATTTCAAAGTTTTCAAAGGAGGTGCAGTCAAGGCTTGAAAAGGACAGGTAGAGGAACTATCACTTGAACCTAGAGATGAAAGGAAAGTAAAAGCTACTTTAATTTCCACATTTGCTCTGAGGGAAATCTCAATGTTGTTCATTGTGCTTGTTTTCAATATTCATATTCATATACTGGAACAACCAGGATAAAGCTGAATCTACCTTTAAGAGAATCTGAACTCCCTAAACAGCCACATTATGAGATAATGATTTACTTTACAAAAGGATCCAATGTACATTTTGCTTAAATAACTAGTTCAATTGCATTTAAATATATGGCTCAGTCAACAATAATTCAATTTATGTACAATTTTGCCAAGAATATATTTATTGCCTGAGATACCCCACCTAAATCTCAAGGACAAATAATACAGAAATCCACTGATTTACATTGAACACACTAATGCATAGCTGTGTGGTTACCATATCTATAGATTGAGTTTGAAAATGCAATTGTTCTGTGGGCACAGCTGCTATGTAGGAGGGTGTGAAGCAAATCTCTCCCTACTTTCAGAAATTGTCCTAGAGACATGACTAATCTAGCTCACTGTTTGTCTTACTGATGTGGGTAGATTTATATACCCAAGAGACAATTTCTCAAGTCACACTGTTTCCCCAGGATGTATTTTAAGCCTTTTTTTTTTCCTTCTAGAATTTTGCCTTGAAAAATCCAGAAAGCCTCATTTTGAGATTCTTTTTTATGATTATACTCAGCAGCAATTATAGATCGCAGAGTTCAGTTTTCATCTGTATAATGTCAAGGATACCACTGAGTTAGGGTATCCCAATAACTTAAGAAGATAGTCTCTGCTTTGTAGAACATATGAACAAATATACTGAGGACTTTAAAAATTAATTGCATAAAAGCTAAATCCTCTACAATGGTCCATCTGGAAAGTAATTCACATTTACATGTGAAGCATGATTACCTGTGATTCATCCAAGAAAATGAGGCACTGTGTCCAGACTCAATTAATTCGATAACAGCACATAAATCAATAGAAAATAAAGTCACTGACATCTAATTCACTGTTTTCCATCCAAAACAACCAAATGAGATGTAGGTAATAAGGTCTCATTGGCAACATCAAACAGTACTAATTTCCTCATTCTAAACTGTGTTTACCTTTTTCAGGGGAAAATGTCATTGCCTGACGCTAAGAAGGTTTAATGATATAGGAGAACAAAAATGAAAAGCAGCTCCCAAGTGACTAAAACATGTACATAACAGGCCATTTAAATGACACCTAGGTCTAGATGAATTGTCATTTCAATGTTGTTATCCTGTTTAGTTCTGAGTATTGTGAATGGTATGTATACATACATGTATAGAGGTGGCCTCTAAACTGCACAGACTGCTCTAAGGTCTCACCTCTAATGCACATTAACCACATGAATTTGGGCAAATCATTTAAACTTTCAGTACTTTCAGGACCCCTCAAAGACTTAAGTTTCAGAGAAGGTGCTGGGACTTCATTGATAGAGGGAGTTAACTCATAAATGACTTCCATTTACCAATAAAATCACAAGTCCAATACATATATAGGTATGTGTACTTACATATGTGTATGTATACAAGTATTTGCTTTTCTCAGCCATCAAACATTTATCAAACATCAAATATGTGCCAATAACTGAGCTAGGTACTGGGAATAGAAAAACAAATGTGAAACAGTCCCTATCCTCATATTCTATCAGAATTAAGTGAATTAAACAAATTTAATGAACCTATTTAATCCATCTGCTTTAGCATATGCAAGATTTAGAATCATTTCTCCTACTGTTTCTCTGATAAGAGTTACTGGAATTTTCAGCTTCAAGATTATAAACAAACTGAACTTTTAAGTAGTGAGTTAATGATAACTAAATAATTAACAAGTATAACAAACAAATCTCAGTTGACCTTAGTTTCCAATTTTAAGTCCTTAAAATCTAGTTCAGGGCACTAGAGAAATGGTCATGAATTGCAAATGGCCCTGCAGACATTCAGTACTTAGCTTAACTTTGTCTAGTGTCCTATTTCTCCATATGTGAAGAATAAATATCTTGGGCTTAACTTGGTGGAGAATGATGTCTTTTTTGTCCAAAATGGGTCAGACCATTTAGTTAAATTCACACTTAAATTTGGAAGGGCACAATATCAAGGGAGCAAGAATTGTTCAAGACAGAGTTAGATTCTAGGGATATCACAGTTAAAGATGATATAGTCTCTGTCTAGGGGTTAGGGTATTTGGGGGAACGGAAGTTGTGCCCTGTGTACAGAGAAAGATATAAGAAGAAAAAAAGTAGGTTATGTGGAGAGATCCATATAAAGTGCTATAAGAAAACTGGATGAGAGAATGCTTGGTGGGACGTGGTGGGGACAGAAATTAGATAACAGAAAATTTCACAAAGAAATTGGCATCTAAATTGAGAATTGAAGGAAATTAGGGTTATAACAAAGAGACATAAGGAGGGAATGGCCTAATAGAGTTTGGACAATAGCTAGTCATCCAGTTTAGCTGCAACACATAATATGTGAAAAGATGATAAAATAAGGCTGAAAAAATATATCAAGTCACAGAAGGAAACATCAATATAACATGACCCATTTCATATAACCTCACACTGCCAGAAGGAGTAATGGTAATGATCCGTGACTCAAATACTATAAAAATTGATATCTACCCCTCCCCCCCTTTTTTTCATTCAGACTTGTTATTTCATTGTAAATGCCCAGTGCATTTCTACCTCTACCAAAGCAAATCAATAATTTGAGCAATTTCGGATTTTAGAGATTGCCTGGGGCACTAAAAAACTAAATCACTTGCCCAGGATTACACAGAGAATATGTGTCAGAGGCAAGGTTTGGAATTTGGCCTTCTGGACTCCATGAGGCTGGCTCTCTATCCATTACCTTCTTTCCTCCAATATAATATTAGCTCACATTTACATAGTACTTTGAGGCTTACAAAGTGATTTTCTTCACAACAAATAGTCAGTGAAAGTAAAATCAACCTTATTTTATAGTTGAGAACAACTGAGGCTCATGGGAACTTTGTAAGAGCCATATATCTTGTGTCAGTGAGGAAGATTTAAGCCCATCTCTACTAACTCCAATTTCTGGGGCTCTTTCCATCGTATTCCATTGCCTGACCAAAGATAAGAGAATAGAATTTAGAGCTGTGGTTTCTTTGGCATAAGAAACTCCCTCTTCTAGTTTATATCTTAGGTATAACTTGTACTTAGGTCTTCCTGGTACCTAGGACCACCCTCTCTCCATTCACTAAGCTACACTGTAATTATAGAATGTAGAGATGCCAAGACAGAGGAATAGGAGCCATTTCTAAAGTGACTAGTAGGTTATTTACTCTTTCTGGGGAAAAATAATGAGCTAAATCATTGAATTACGGTAAATCACTGCCCCCCCATTCTAGAAATATAATGTCCTAGGTACAAAGCAAATAAGGAAATGAACATTTATTAAGAGCCTGCAGTGTATCAGGCATTATGCTGAATATTTTATAAATGTTATCTTATTTGACTATCACAACAACCCTGGGAGGTAGGTGCCTTTATTATCCCCACTTTATAGTCAGGAAGACTAAGACAGACATAGGTTAAGTAATTTGCCTAAGATCACATAAATAGTAAATGTCAGAAGATAGATTTTTAACTCAAGTTCTCCTGTCTCCAGGAGCAGCCCTCTATCTTGGCTGTCACTTAGCTGTCTCAAGAAAGAGACAAAGACTCGTGAGTTATAATACGAATTAACAAAAAAAAAAAAAAATCATATAACTAATCTTACCTCCTCCCTCATTTTCTCAAGGGGTTAAGGGTTTTCTTGTGTCATGGATGGAACCAATGGAATTGTCCAATAAAGAACCCAAGACGCCAAACTGTACTTACTATCAACTGGCTGCCCATACACTTGGCAAGACCCTGGTGAATCAAACAAGCTGAAATAAAGTATTAGAGCTTCACGTCTTTGGCTGTTCTTTCTCTTTTACATATTGCCTCATTACTTTATTCTCACTCCAATCACACTAAAGTTCATGCATCATTGTGCAGATTTAAAATAAACTCACTAAATCCATAAGGATTTTATGTGCTTTATTCAACGAATTCTATTTTTATAATTTTCCTTCCTCTCACATATTGGAAGCTTTAAAGGAGGTTTAGGGTTTGTTTGTTTGTTTTTTTCTTAATTGTTGTTTTTAAAGAGCCTGTTCAATGAGTAAAGCATTGGGCATATTTCCCCCTTTGACCTCCAAACCTAGCAGCTCTATTCCCACTTTTATGACACAAAACAATACCCTTTTTAAATACATGCAATGATTTGAGATAATTCATAGATGTCTAATATTTTTTAAGTAACACAGGCCAAAAAAGGAATAAGAAATCTTTAAGTTTCCTGGATAATTAATGGCTTTTTTCCCCCTGAATTATGCCCTATCGTGAAAAAAAAAATTAGTTTTCACATTGCAATGTGAACTCAAGTGAGATATGCTAATCTATGGATTGCTTGAATGAGGGAATTCTAAGAAAAAGTAAAGAAGGCAATTGGGACTTCAAATTGAATCTAACAGAATGTGGTGAGCCCCTTAGTGAGAAGGGAAAAACCACATGACGTAAGGAGAAGCAAATTGGCCCAGGTCAGAAAGAGGGAAGGTCAAAACTCCCATGTTCATCAGTCAGGGGATTAGACACATAAGTGGTCACTGTAATTACGGAAAAGGTGAAATAGGAAGAAAAGAAGAAGGAATAGGAAGGAGAAAAGAAGGAAAATAAGGAGAAAAAAAGAGAGTAGGAGGAAGAGAAAAAAGAAAGAAGAGAGAGGAAACTGTAAGCTCACTGAGGGAAGGGGATGTTTTTTGCCTTTCTTTGTATCCACTATCCTTTAAGCACAGTGCCCGGCCCATAATAAGCACTTAACAAATATTTATTAACAACCATCTGAAATTTCTTTTTCAGAGGATGAGCAATCTATAGAGTCTATAATGATTTTGTAACTTTCAATAAGATGCTGAATTCTTGTTGACTTCAAACTCCACATATGGGAAAGAAGGGAGAAACAGCCCATTCTTCCTTATTTGCCAGCTGTCCCTTGAAATTTATTTTCTTCCTTCTTGAAAACCACTTTTGAAAGATGTTTTTAAAACACATACATATGTATGTGTGCATATGTACACACATGTACATACATATGTATATATACACATATATGTGTGTATATACACATGCATATATGTGTTTATGTGTGTGTGTGTACTTTTAAATTTTTTATTTATTTAATAACTAACAAAAATTTACAAAGATTTGGAGTAATCTATAGGAGGGTTCTACTCCAATACCTCTTTTGAGACTTGGGTTCTCAAAGGCTATGCAAACTCTAAAGGGTCCAACTAAGCTAAAGAGGATTTAAGTATAGGTCAGAAAATGAACTGGGTCTTTGATTTAAGGAAGAGGCAAGCAAAGTTCAGAAAGGTCCAATACTTCGAAGATGATTACTCAGGGATGGGTTCCTGAGATTATTATTGGCCACAGCAACTCATAGAACTACCTAAAGGATGAATGAGTTGTAATATCTGGATCATAACCTACCCATAAAGAGGCTGTCTATACAGGTAAAAATTAAAGATATTTTGAAGTAGTTAAATAATCTAGATGAAGGCTCAGTATAGATAGTTGAGGAATCTAAATAATGCTAATTAGGAAGTGAAGGTTTTTGCCTATTAAAAAAAAAAAATTCTACTGGTCCTCTTTTACCTTCAGGATCAAATCTCCCCTTTGGTTTTTTTAAAAATCATCATAACATGGCCCTGTCTTGACTTTCCAGTCTTCTTTTTTTTAAATAATATATTCCCCCAATTATGTATAAAAATAATTTTCAACATTTTTTTTTAAATTTTGAGTTTCAGATTTTCTCCCTCCCTCAGTCTTCTTTACTTCACTCCATGCCTATTCAAAAGCTATTTCTCATGCCTGAAATGTGCTCCTTTCTCTTTTCCATGTCCCAGGTTCCTTTTAGTCTCAACTCAAATCTTACCTCTTCAAGAGGACTTTCCCAGTCTCCCTCAATGATAGTGCCTTCTCTTTGAGATTACCTCAAATTTATCTTGTAATTATCTTGCACATATATAATTGTTTATATGTTTCCTCCATTAGATTGTGAACTCTATAAAATCAGGGATTGATTTTTTTTCCTTTCTTTGTATCCTTAGTGCTTAATAAATGTAAGCTGACAATTCAAAACTGGTAACAATGACTGAGTCTTAATTATAATTAGTATTAATATTTATAAGCAAATAATGAGCTAAAATCCTTCAAAACCAGTGTGTCCATTTGAAAAATCCCTATTTGTTTATACTATTAAATTCTTTAGTCAATTCTTTCTTTGTAGATTGCAGAAAAGATAAACCATCTCAGGTTTTAATTCAAGCACAAAATCTTAATTAATAAAGTCCAAATGAATGAGGTTTTACTGAAAATCAATACTGTCAACTCTACATTACCTTGGTGAGACACTATGCATCTTATTTTTTAATACTCTTATTGACACAGTCATTCTCTCATGAATAGCTAAAATTTAAGAGGATTTTCATTTATTTCAACTTATTAGCTACTATGAGAAAGGGGCTTTAAAACCAAAGTAATCCCATCCCTGCCTCCAGAGAACAAGTGAACTACCACATTCTACATTAGGTTGCTTTGCATCACTTTGAAAATATTTTTACATGAAGAAAGGAAGGGCTGAGTACCACCATCAACCAATATTTATGAAATATCCACAGTACAGTAGGGATCCCAGAATTTTAAGTTGTTAAAAGCAGTATGGTGTGGAAATCAAATAGAAATGGGGACTACTAAACCATACACAAGGATCCCTGTTGCTACATTTGAAAAACACATATTAATTCACATTTAACACAAAAAAATCTGACAGGTTTGGCTGCACTGAGGAGCGGTATAGACTCACATTTCTCATGTTTGAAACTTTTGGTTTAAAGCACAATTTTGTTGTTGTATTTTGAAATTTTCACAACATAAAAGTAAGCTATTTTATAATATAAGTACAAAAATACATTGCAAAGCAAAATAATTTTGGATTATGATTTTTAAATTATCTAAGCAATCGTCTCCTCTAGCACAGTCAAATAAGACTATACACAGTGAATATAATGGAATATTATTGTGAAATAAGAAATGATGAGCAGGCAGATTTCAGAAAAAACTTGAAATAATTTATATGAATTGATGTTGAGTGAATAGAACCAGGGGAATGCTGTTCACAGTAGTAACAATGCTCTTTGATGATCAATTTTGATAGACTTAGTTCTTCTGAGCAATGCAATGATAAATGACAATTCCAAAAGATTCATGATGGAAAAAGCTATCGACATCCAGAGAAATAACTAAGGATTCTGAATGCATATTGAAACACTATTTTCACTTTTGTTGTTTTTTTTTTTTTCTTGTGTTTTTTCTCTTTTGTTCTGATTCTTTTTTCACAACATGACTAATGTGGAAATAGCTTAATATGTTTGTAGGTATATAACCTATATCAGATTGTTAGCTGTCTTGAAGAGGGAGAAGAGAAGGGATGAAAAAATGTGAAATTCAACATTTTATAAAAGTGAATGTTAACTGCCATCTGGGGGAGGGGAGTGGAGAAGAGGGGAAAAATTGGAACAAAAGGCTTGGCAATTGTCAGTGCTGTAAAATTACCCATGCATATAATACGTAAATAAAAAGCTATAATAAAAAATGTAGAGAGAGAGAGAGAGAAAAAAAAAGTGAATGCTAAAAACTATCTTTATGTGTAATTGGAAAAATAAGATTATTTTAAGAAAGAGAGTACATATATTTGCCTTTTACTCGTTCCAAAACTTGTTCCAAAAATCAACCTGCACACATAGATTTTGGTTCCTCTATTTTCTCTGCTTTCTCCTTTAGTTATATCTAACTCTGGCAGAGGAATAACCAAGAAAGATCCTTCAACACCTTAATGTAACATCTTCTTGGGTGTCCAGTCATAGTCAAAGGCCAGTAGCTAATGACACAAAAGCTAATACCTTTACTTCATATTTTTTTAATTAATCAGCTATTACCTATATTTCTGGAAAAAACATTAGAGTAGACTTCAGAGGATATAAAGAATAGTTTAGCAGTGGAAGGAAGAGGAGTAGTGGTGGTACTAGTACTGGTGCTAGTAACTGATATTAATATTAAGACTTTAAAGTTTGCAGAAAAACTTATATATTTTATTTCATTTGAAGTAAATTCAAATGACAGAATTTATAGGAAGAAAAGACAGTGTCCCAGTAATTATGATAGCCTGTTTCTACTTATCATTCACACACACCTAGTACTCTTACAGTTAGACAAAATCTACATGTGTACAGGTTGATTTTTTTCCCTACTACATATAAAGAGATGATATTTGTAATGCACTTTGCAAATCTAAAACTGCCAAATAAATGCTAGCTATTATCATCATCATTTCTTCTTCTCCACCTTGTCTTCCTCCTCCTCCTCCTCCTCTTTCTCTTTTTTTAGGTTTTTTTTAGTGCTGCTGCTGCTTTTACTTCTTGCACATTACCAATCAATCACTACTTATTGAATGGATGAATGAAAATGCAATGCACAAAAATCTAAACTCATCAAACAAACACATTTATGAAGTAATGATATATTTTACAAAAGGATTCTTTCCTTGCCAGAAATTTAAATAGTCAACCATTCTGCAGTGCATTCCAAATCAGATGTGATTAACAAAAATTTGGTTTATATGTAATTTACCAACATTGAATTCATTATGGGCTCCTGGAACACCTGTCTGCATACACATGTAGTTTATAGGCCATGCCCAGAAGCTGGCAGGAGAAATGCAAAGTTATGTGAAATTTGTGATCATTTAAAAGATAGGTAAAATAACTCTTAAGTTTTGAAACAGATATTGATACAAACAAACAGCTAATTAGAACTGGCAGAAGTAGTATAAACAAGAATCTAATTAATGAATTATAATTTGTCTCTTTTTTATGTAGAAAGAGACTCATTACCAGGTTGGCAGCAGGGTGATTAATTTTTTTTTGGTTTTTGGCCACAGCAACTCACAGAGATGTAGAGGAATTAAATTCCATAATATTATTGATAAGAGTTAAGACTTCACTAGTGAAATCACAGAGCCTTGAACTACCAAAGCAAGACAAAGATATTGGGATAATTTTGATTGTCAGCTGTAATAGGAATAGGATCTACCAGCATCTTATCAAAACTGAGGGAGCTTATTTTTCCCTCCCACCCATTATTCTCTTACTCTCATGAAGTTCTCTCTGCTTCAAATTTTATTCCCAATGACACTCATAACTCAGTTTATTGTAAAATTATAGCATGATGTAAAAGATCACTTAAGTATGTTTGACTACTATTTTGTAAATTCTTAGATTTTAAGAAAAAGCCATTTTAACACTTCCTAGCTGTATGACCCTGGGCAAGTCACAATTGCCCACAATTGCCTCAGCAAAAAAAAAAGAAGAAGAAGAAGAAGAAGCCATTTTACTAACCCTAATTCAACTACCATCTCTATTTTCCTCCTCCTCTCTGGTCAAATGACCTGAAAAATATTATCTCATCAAAATTTACCTATACCTAGAAAATTTACTTCCTCACTAATGATCTTCAAAATTGTCAAATACAATGGTATTTTTTCATCCTTGTCATTCCTGGCCCCTCTGCAGCATTTGACCCTCTTGAATACCTCTCCTCCTGAATATTCTCAAACTCTTTCACTGACTTCTATTCCAATTTTATATTCCTTAGGTTGGATTTTCACTCAGCTATACTTAGTATTCTTTTCTCCTTGACATTCTCTTTCATGCAAATCTCATTTACTACTATGTTTCTATTAACATATAAAACAGATGACTAGCAAATCTATTTTTGTAGAACTGATTTTTCAAATGATCTCCAGCATCAAATCCCTGACTACTTACCCTATGCCTACAGACATTTTGAACTCAAAATGTTCAATAGAGAACCTATGTTTTCCTCAAATTTTGTTCTTCTCCCAGATTTTACTAGTTTTTTAATTAATAACATAACAATCTACCCAATCTCCCTATTCCAAACTTCATTTTTTCTCACTCTTCCTTCTTCTTTGCCTCTCATACCTAGTTACCACATCCTGCAAATCTATTTCCAAATATGCTCCTAATCTCTTTTCTTCTCCCATCCTCATAGATCCAATATAGATTCAAATTTCCACTCGTATGAACTTAGCCCCTACACTGGACAAAGAATGATAAGAGTTTTACAGTTGAATGGAACTCTAACGTAGCAGTAATAGTGTGTAATAATGTAAATATAGTAAAGTAGTTTAAAAAAATAGTAGTAATGCACTGTGAAAAAGAATCATATTTAGAGAATATATAACATGTCATTGTTATCTCCAAGGGAGTAACCCATCCTATATTTAATTTCTTCCTCCTCTAATCCATCTTTTACATTGATGCAAAATTAATCTCCTTATACATCCATCTGGCCATATTATTCCTCAGTTCAGAACTTTTGATGGATGCTACTATTCATTAAGTTCCTCTTCCGTAGGTCCTCTACCCCATGCCTAAACTGAAAATAGCTTGCTGGTTGGAATACCTCACACAAATCTCTCTCTCCCCCACACCCAGTCCACCATCCACTCAATTATCAAAATGATCTTCCTAAAGCCCAAGTCTGGTCATGTCACTCCACTGTACACACAAACATGAATGTACACTCATGCAAACATACACTATAGTAAAAAATAATAATAATACATTTAGGGTTTCCCTATCCTTTCCAGGATCAAAAACAAATCATCTGGTGTCCAAAATCCTTCATAACCTGTTTATTCTATTTTTCTAATCTCATATCTTACAACATCCCCATTCCACTCCTATCACTATGTTCAGTGATCCATTGGTGCTGATCTCCTTGCTATTCCTTGAACAAGACGCTTCAGTTCTTGATCTGGGGCATTTTCACCAGCCTTCATCCATGTCTAGATTCCCTAGTAAAATTTCACTTTCTATGGGATGCCTTTCCTTAACTCCCTAATTCTAAGGCATTTTCTCTATTGATTATTTCCAGTTTATACTTTATATAACTAGTCTATACACAGTTGTTTGCATATTGTTACCCCTTTTAGACTCTTTACTTCTTGAGAGAAGAGGCTATCTTTTGCCTTTCTTTTATATCTAGTATTTAGTACAATGCCTAACACATAATAGCTGCTTAAAAATGTTTACTGATGGACCCTCCATAATCTAGCACTATCCTTCCTTTCTGAACTGATTTCATACTCTTCTTTTCATATACTCTATGTTATAGCCAAAAAATCACTCAATATCCCCCATACATCTCCTATACTGATCACATTGTTTCTAAAATGCCTTCTACATTCCCCTGCTGGAATTCTTAACTATTCTTTAAAGGCCAACTCAAATGAATATCCTCTAGAAAGCTTCTCTAATGACTCCCTTCTCCCATTCTTCACATAGTACTTTGTACTTTTTAAATGCACTTATGAATTATTTTGAATTTAGTTATTTAAATAGGCTGATCATGTAGGAAGAATGAGAGACAGCTGAAAAGTATCAGTGATACACTACTGTTCTCATAATATTAAGAGGGAATGTAACCAGTATTGATTGGTGACTCCTTCAAGGAGAATTTTTGAAAGGGCATAGACAACTGCCCAGGATAGGAAATAGGAAGGTATTAAAGGATCATCAGCACTAGTGAGATTTCAGATATATCTGAGTAATAGCAAACTACTCCAGTATCTTTGCTAAATAAACCCCAAATGGGGTCACAAAGAGTAGGCGGTATCTTTGCCCCCCCAAAAAAATCACAAATGAGGTCATGAAGAGTTGGATACAACTGAAAATGAAAAAAAAAAAAAACAAAAAAACCAAGTTTTTTTTATTTGTCATCTTTCCCTATTAGACTGTCAACTCCATGAGGACAAAATCTTATCTAAAATTTGCAGCTCTCTTCCTTCTCTCCACAGCATCTAGGACAGACCTCTGCTTACAGTAAATACCTAATGCTTTTTAAATTGAGTTTCTCTTTTTAAACTTTAAGATGTCCCTCAAATTTATCAGCCCTTTTTCATACAGATACACACATATGTAGATATAGTATACATATATACATATACACATACACATAATTACATATGTACACACAGAAATCCCTCTAACTATAGCTATACTCTGTTTTTGTGTATACATATAAGGCAAACAAATGTGTGTCTATTTGTTTATTTAGGGCTTTTCTGCCCCTCAAATCCCAGTCAATTGTATAATCTTTCTTTAACATATGTCAACTTTTCAATACAAAATTTCTCATTAAATAAAAAAAAAGATGGCAATTTGTCTACAATTTGTCTGCTTTTATCTCTAACTGGTAGGATTAACTTACTTAAATTAATACCTTGCTAATTTGTTCTGTGTAATGCAAATTATTTTGATCCTCCTTCATAAGACAAGAATCTGTTTTCTCCTTTTAAAAACCATTTTCTTTTACCAAGAAAAGCTCTTAAAAGGAAAGTCATAAGCTGTTACCCATTTTTATTTAGCAGAACTGTTATTTTTCTCTAGGGTATAAAAAAAATAACAAGAATTGGAGGCCAATTTCTAAGCAGGATAGGCGGAGATGCTAATATAACAGTAGTTTACCATTTTCTTATTGAATTTTTTTAACTTTAAGTTTTATTGATTTAAAAAAATTATAAACATTTAGATTACTGCTCCTTAGTGAAAATAAAAGAGTTAAGTAAAACTGATGATACAATGCCTCATCTGAAAAAGCATGCAACATTTCATATCTGTAGGGAGAAGAGGGAGAGAAGGAAGGTAGGGAGGAAGATAGAGAGGGGGGAGGAAGATAGAGAAAGGGGGGAGGAAGACAGAGAGGGAAGAAGAGGGAGAGATAGAAGGGAAGGGAGAAGGAAAGGGAGAGGGGGAGGAAGAGGGAAAGGGAAAAGTTTAGGGGAAGGAAAAGGGAGAGGAAGAAACAGGGAAGGGGAGAGGGAGAGACAGGGAAGGGAAGAGGGAGAGAGGGGGAGAGAAAGAGAGGAGGAAAGAGGGAAGGGAAGAGGGAGAGAGGGGGGGGAGAGGGAGAGAGGAAGAAAGAGGGAAGGGAAGAGGGAGAGAAAGGGAGAGGGAGGGGGAGAGAGGGAGTGGAGAGGGAGCGGAAGAGGAGAAGGTGAGACAGAGAGAGAAGGGGGATGGAGGGAAAGAGACAGAGACAGAGACACCCCTCTTGTCTACTACTTTGATGAGGGATAGGGAACTTGTGGGTCCTTAGCCTGTATGTCTACTAAAAGCCTCATGCATAACTCAAGAATTCAATTCAAATAAAAGGATATATATCTTGGGGGCTTTGGAGAAACAAGGACAAAGTGAAACAATTACATCCTCAAGGAGTTTACAATCTTCTCAGAGAGCATATACACAAAAAACATACAAGATAATTTGAGGAGAGAAGAAGAAATGACACTGAAAATATGGGTAGGGGAGAAGTTGGAGAATTAAGAAAAAGCTTATTCGCAAGTACATTGAAAGACGTGAATGATTCTAAGAAACAAGACTAAGGAGGGAGGACTTGGCAGGCATTAAGGCAAGAGAAGAAATGCCCATTTTGGGGAAGAGCCATTAGTCAAATTTAATTGGAACATAGAATACATAAAGGGGAGTTATTTTGAAACCATTCTGAAAAGGTAAGTTTGAGGTGGATTGCTTAGAGCTTTAAATAGTAGTGTTTTTGTTCAAGCAACTCCTGTAATAAGGACAAATGGAGAAAAAAGATGAATTACATTGAGGTAGTAACTATCACCTGAACTATAAGATTATTGGAATATGAATGCATAGTAAGACATATTAACTAAAAAGTAATAAAAAGCAAAAGGATTTTGGAGACAGAAGAGACTTTAGGGATCATCTTAATCATTCCCTAGAGTATCAAGATTTAAGACAGTTAGATACTTATACACACATATGTATGTAAAATTGATGATGGGTTGATAGGAAGTAGAAAATTGTGAACTTCTGACTTCTCCCCTTGACCAGGCTAAGATTATAAACTCCACATTAAGGTCAATAATTCTATAACCTGTCTTTTCTAATACTAAACTCTGTTCCACAGTACTTAATAAGGCATTTGAATATTCTTTATTCTTCTCTCTTATTTTCTTTCTCCTGACAGAAATATTTTGTTAAAGTTTAATAAAACAAGTTTTGAAAGCAACTTGTTCTTTCAGCTCTTTCAAATGTAATCCCATCATTCAGCATTTAGAGATCTGATTAATAATTCAAATTAAAAGACAGAATGAGGGTTTTTCATTTCTATAAAGATAATCAAATTTCTGTCCTAATTCTTTATATCGGAAATCTCATTTTGGACCTCCTAGATGATGTTATAGTGAGATTTTTTTCAAGACAACCAGCACCACCTTTCAAAAGTAATCTTACAGTAAGATACTAAAAAGAAGCAAAATTGCTAGAAATGCCTATAAGAAAATTAAAATTCATTGAAAAAACAGTTCTTCCAATGCTGTATGTCAGTGAATTTCAATTCACTTAGATACATCATCAAAACAGTTTACATAATGATTTAAACTTTGGCAGGTACTTTATATTATATGATTTCGTTCTTATGATAATCCTAAGAATTAAATCCCAAGGGTTTATCCTCATTTTACAGATAAGGAAACTGAGCCTCATAATGGTCACATAATTATTGTCACAGGTGGACTAGAAAGCTTTGGGTCCAGTAATATGACATTTTGACCAATGCACTTTCCACTAAATCACAATCAGTTCACCAATCCCAATCACAAATCCAGGCATTCTTTTTGAAAGCAAATAATTGATGCTTTAAAAAACCATAAAGGACCTCAAATAATAACAATGAAGCAAAAAAAAAAAACACTTGGAAAAAAAGCCTTGGAGATTTTTCTGGAGAGATAATCTGAACATAAGTACTTTGAATAATAGGTACTTTTCAACTACATTGAAATATTATTTTAATAGAAGAGACTTCAGAATATAATAAAGAAAAACCACTATTTTATTAGTTAAATTACTGAATTTGTTTCTTGAGAATCCTCCCCTGTTGCCTAATCATGTGTTGGAGGTGACCTTTGTCTGACAAATTCCATGCCAATAGGTGGGTGGGGGGAAGCAATGACAGATTTTACTAAAGAATCATTAAATATAGCATCAGCAAGGGAGTCTATGTCAGTTATCTCAAGGACATCCTAGTTAAGTGTACTTTAAAGAGCTAGTTTCCAGAGAATTGGCACTAGGCAGTGAACTTTTTTTGTTGGATAAGAGTGTAGGAAGAGGTGATACATCTATTTGTAAAAGTATCTACAAATAGGGGCAGTCCTTATAATCTATATCAACAGAAAAAGGACCTACTTCTGTGAAATCAAGGGTTCTTAAGGTTTTAAATTGTAGAATAATATAGTTTGATTTGCAAAAAATAACAAATAATAAAAAAGGAAAAAATCATTATTAACTAAGTATGTAATTTCAAAATAAATACCGATTAAGAAAAAAAATGAAAACTGGAGGGAGTAGGCAGTGGTGAACACAAGTGCAGCTGCTCTCTTCAATAAAGGAGCCTAGTATTAGACATCTTGATTTAATTAATTATATAAATTACAATGTATGCATCTCCAGTCTTTGGGGGCTGAAGAGGACAGAAGACATTGCTTCTTAAAACAGCAAAACCCATTGAAGGGGAAATTAATTTATAGAGAACTTAGTGTGAGACTCAATAAAGTCATTTTACCCAATGATCTTTATAGATGAAACTTCAAGGAAAAGGAGAAACAATAACAACAACAAGCAAACCAGAAGTGACATGAATTTGATTTGCCACTGATATTACAAATTATTCTCATCAGCAAAGGTAATATGATCACTAATTTTAACTGTAACACCTTAGAACCTAATGCATTTATGTGATGAGTTATAATGGCATTTAAACAAATAAAGTCAAGATGAGAAATGAGACTTCAGTAAATACATAATAAAGATATATAGGAAGAGACATAATTTTAAAAGCATTCTAGGATGAATTTTCAAGATATCAAGAGAGAAAATTCTTTTAAAAGAGAAAAGATTAGTTAGTTCCCTTACCAAAAGAAAGGTGCCTTCAACACTGTCAACTATCATTATGTCTAATCTCCAGTCTTAATCCCCATAAAAGTATGACCTATACATATCTTGATTATATCCTTAATAAAAATATGAGAAGGGAACAGATTAATAAAATTAGAAAGTAATTATCAAGAATAATTTTAAAATTAAATTAAAATTTAAAATAAATTAAAAATTAAAAATTAAATTAAATTGGTAGTCTGTTTTGGAGTGAGGAATAACTAGGTTCAAAGTTAAGTCTCTGACAGACTGTGAGATCATTAGCAAGTCACTCAACTTCTCCATAGTCTCCTGGCAATATTCTAAGTTCTAAGTTTAAGGAAATTTGCCAATCTCTGTTAGTAGAGAAAGCAGATTGCTGTGCCAAATATAAAGCACAAGACTCTCCTCCAACCCCCCAAAAAGGCAATTTTTGAAAGAAGAAATAGAATACAAGTTCCAAAAATTAGATATGGAAAAAAAGAACAAGGTAAATAAAATTAGGAAAATTATCAGTTTCCTGTGCAATATTTTAAACTAATAAATTTAAGAACCTAAACTGGCTAACGAGAGTTTCAAGATATTTAAGTAACTTGAATATTGTCTTGAATAAGTGTTTTCAATATTTAAGTGTTAGGATTACTAAGTGAGAACTGAGGTTGTCTGGATAGTTCAATTAGCCTTAAACTATCAAGCAAGTTGTAGGAAAAGGAAAAGTTCTAAAAATGAACAGAGGAGGAAGTGTGAGGAAAAAAGGAAAGATCAAGATCTTTCCCTAGAGCAAGAGGATTTAAATGAGGAATTATGGTATGATTCTCTTGAAGAAGCTTCAACCCTGCCTAGAGAACAGATTATTGACAGGCCCACATCAACCCCACCTTCAGAGATGGAGGAAGAAAGAGGGGAAGAGGCAGAAACACAAACAGAATTGCCTGTGAAGAAGCCTAAGCCTATGACAAGATTAGAAAAAGCATTGGTTAAAGCTAAGAAAGAAGGACAGGATATAAGTGATTTTATACATGCATATCCTGTGATTGAAAATATTGATTCTGTAGGTCATAAAATGAGAAGATATGCACCTTTAGATTTGAATAAAATTAAGGATTTGAAAAAAGGTTGTACCCTTTATGGGACTACATCAGCTTATGTCAAAATGTTACTAGATGGTTTGTCTTATGAAGTCCTAACCCCGAATGATTGGAAATCCATAGCAAGGATATGCCTGGAACCTGGAGAAAATTTATTATGGCTTGCGGAATTTCATGAATTATGTAAAATTCAAGTCAGATGCAATTTGGAAATAGGAGTTAACACACAATTCACTTTTGAGCACTTGGCTGGTGAAGGTCGGTATGGAGAGAATTCGGAACAGATTCATTATACCATGACAATATATGAACAAATTGCCAAGGCTGCAATAAAAGCTTGGGGTGTCCTCCCTGGACAGAAAGATCGTGGAGAGGCTTTCACTAAAATAGAGCAAGGTCCCAATGAACCTTTTGCAGATTTTGTGGGACGTTTGCAAACTGCTGTCAAAAGAACTATTGGAGAAAATGCAGCTACAGAAATAATGACCAGACATCTGGCTAAGGAAAATGCCAATGAGATTTGCAAAAGAATTATATGGGGATTAGACAAAGATGCTCCTTTAGAGGAGATCATAAGACGCTGTGCTACAGTGGGAACAAATGCTTTTTACACCCGGACAATGATGAATGTGGAAAGACAGGGTCCCTCCTGGCAAGGGCCTTCTAGAGAAACTCGGCGATGTTTTCAATGTGGAAAAATTGGACATCTAAGAGCTCAGTGTAGGTATGGAGATACAGAGAGAAGACAGGGTGAGAGAAGACCTAAAACCCCATGTCCAAAATGCAACAGAGGACTCCATTGGGCATCAGAGTGTAAACTAATTCAGGGAAATAGGATGAGGGGCCCAGATCCAGGGCCCCAGGCAAAAAAGACTTGGGGCATGATGGCAGCTGATGTTACACCTAAAGAGCCTTTAGAAGGTCAGGACTCTGATTTGATCAACCAGCAGAAAAGTAATCACATGGTAAAAAGGGATTACCTGATAAGTGAGCCAAAAGGCAATCAGATTGCAAAAATGGATTACACTTGGGGAGAATACAGGCCTTTTAAACCAACAGGGCTGTGTCCAGTGCAAACAATTCCAATGTAATTGCCAAATGATGAGAAGATATTTAGAAAGTGGTAAATGGAAGGTAATTAGATGGGTTAACTGCCTGGGAGAGAGGGTTTGCTTGTATTTCTTCAGCAGGAGAAGGAATCAGATGGGTGCCAACGAGTCATATTCGCCTTGTCCATCAGAGAGAGACAGAAAAAGAGAAAGACCTCAAAATAAAGGAGAAGATCTAAGAAACATCTGACACTGAAAGAGCATGGATAATAAGAAGACTGTTAAAGAACTTTAAAATCAGCAGGAATCATTGGACTTCCTCACACAAGATGAGACTAATGGACAATGGACTTATGGACATTTATAAATTTTCAATTTATGATTATTTGATTATGTTATATACTTCTAACATGCGTTATGTTACTATGTTACTATATGCTTATGTAATTTATGTAATTATCTGTAATCCTTCCCATATTGATGGATTTATGTTTCAAGGTCATTTATGTAATTATCTGTAATACTTCTCATATTGATGGATTTATGTTTCAAGGTCATGATTGTCCTATGTTCTAAATCAAAAGAAAGGGGGAGATGTTAGGATTACTAAGTGAGAACTGAGGTTGTCTGGATAGTTACAAGGTGAGAACTCAGGTTGACTTGATAGAGGGGGCAAGCTCATTGGCTGGGGTGGTTCTTCCCAGAAGCCCTTGCATTATCCCACGCCCATTCTCTGGGAGGATAAAAAGAGACAGCAATGGGCGCAGAGGGCAGATCGGCCTGGAGAAGGATAGGAGCTGGAGGAGATTCAGAGCCAGGATTCAAGAAGAAGACTCTCTGCATTACATCAGGCCTGACGGGGCTCTCTGCAGGAAGGGAAGTCACTTCTAAGGACAAGAGTTAACAGCAACTGCCTGGAGACAACGGTTCGTTACAGGAAGAAGAATCTGTCTGAGAGATTTGAGTAGACAAAGCAGATCTCTTCCCAGAGAGCGATCCGGCAGCTTCTAGAGACGACAGCTCGCTACATTTAAGATAGTATGATTAAAAAAACAAAAACAAAAAGTAGCCTGAACAGACCTCCCTTGTACTATTAAACTCCTTGAAAAAGTACCATATATATTTTATCTTCTACTTCATTATCTATTCAGTTATCACCCACTTACAAACTGACATAAAGCTTCATTATTCTACTAAAACTCTTAAAGGCCATCAATGATCTCAATTGCTATCTCCTATAAGTCTGGATTTTTTCCCCCTATCTTCCTTTTCTTGTAGAGTTAAGGTTTAGGATTGGGAAACTCGGATTCAAATTTTGTCACTGGCATTTACTAGTTGAATGAAAATAAACAAGTCATTCAATTCCTCTGAATTTTAATTTTTCAATTTATAAAATAGAAACAATCATTATTTCTCTATACTGCTACTTCATTACAAATTATCCATTCTATTAGAATGGCATTCTAATTGGTTTACCTGTTTTTATTTCCCACTCCCTTTACTGGATTATTTATTTGCATGCCAAAATAATCTTCTCATGAAATATCACACTTCCACACCAAAAATCACTAACCTAGCATTCAAGGCCCTCTTCAATCCAGCTACAACTTCATTTTGCAGCCTTCTTGCTCTTTATATACTCTTCCCTGATATATACTGCCCTGGTCCTTGAACTTGATTAGTTATTTTCCACTTCCATGTAATTTTTGAGGCTATCTTCCACTGCTTCATCTCTCCAGTCAAAATGGTGTCATTGCTTCTGTTGAAGCCTTTCCTAACCTCACCTCAGTTCTTCATCAATGTCTTTCCCTTTTCAAATTTATCTAGAAATTTTTCCATATTTTCTCCCTCCCCTTATTACCATAAATTTTTGTGCTTTATTAATTATACATATTTTTATACATTTTTTATACATATTTTATACATTTAATTATACATATTTTATATTCCCTAACCACCACCACTACCATTAGCACCCCAAGAGAAATTAAGCTTCTTGAAGGAAATACAAGGTGTCTTTTCATTTTAGAATTTATACTACCTAACAAAGTACCTTTCTCATAAGAAATACTTGATAAATTTGTAAGTGAATTATTTTTAAATATAAATTTAATAGTATTACTATTCAATTTTTAATGAGGCAAACATGCTTTTGTTCCCCATTCCTAGGAAAGTTAAGGCTGAAAAAAATTTTAGGCTAAGATAATTGACAACTATTGATCAAAAATAATTAATATAGTATTGGCAAATAGAATTTTATAATATACAAAATATATACAAATATAATATACAAAAATCAATGTTAGGAAAATAATCAATATAATAAACTATACCAATAAAATACATAAATATTTTAATAGTTGAACCACCATTATAGTACCATTGATACCATATAGTACTCTAACTTTTTGATGAATCTGTGATTTCATTGATGTACATGTAGATTGCTATCCTTGAATCTGAGCCCATTTCATTATTCATTTGCATTGTTTACACAAGGCATATGTTTACATAGTGACAGACAGAGGGGTAGGGAAGAAATCACTGTATTCTGCCTGTACTTTCTCCAAAATATCTTACACATGCATACATTCCCTGTTTTATATTTTACTTGAAAAAATAATGAGAGAGCCATTAACAATATCCTCTCTGCTGTCTCATGCATTGGAAATTGTTTATTGGAGGACAGTCTTTAAAGCCCTTAGCTTTATCAGATCAAATGTGCTTCTTAAAAGCAGCCAAGAAACATAATTTTATTAGATTTTTAAAATCTCTATACCTTTCAGCCAATTTTGTAATGTATACGATCTTTTGTGAAAGCCTATTTGGTTCCTACTCTGAGCTGGACAGCTCCTCCAACTACTGGTATAGAATGTGTTGCCAGGTCTATGCTTCAAGCCTTTCTACTTGATCCAGTGTCACTTTTGTTTCTTGATGAGGTGTCAGAAGAGAGCTCTAATAGATAATTTTATTATAATTTTTAAAAATTTGTACAACAAAAGCCACATACCTATACATAATTGTATCTGATAAAAAATTGACATCTATATTATATAAGGAACACAAATTAATGAATACTATTTATTCACCAGTGAATGCATGATCAAAGCATCCAAACAGATAATTTTCAAAAAAGGTAACCCAATTTGTTAATCACTTGAAAAATCATTTATGTTATCTAGACTGTTTGTAGATTGAAGCTTGATGTTTGCTCAGATGGAAAAGTAAATTGTTTTAGCCATCTTCTCAAATCAGTGACATGCAGAAGATGGGGTTATTTAGACCTCTGAGGGTATTTTAAGAAGACCTGGAGCAAGTTGTGGTTAAAGTCATTTCTTCTGAAGTTAGGAAAACTTGTGCTAGACTCTGATATAGTTTTGATAAGGGCTAAAAATCTATGTTTTGAGAAGAGAAGAAAAGAAAAGGGGGAAGGTAACAGTTGGAGGGTCTTTATTGTTCTTTAAATAAAAATAGGTCATTATATATTAATATCATTTTTAAACAAATGTAAATATGCACATTCTATCTTTAATTGATATAGAGATTATATTCCAGCTAAGAGCAAAAATGGGTTGCATCTGCCAACTGTTTGCAAGTCCAATATTAGTTTTTCTAAAATAAAGCAACTAACCTATTCATATGCTTAAGAGTCATGAGAATAATTTTCTTTTGTTTTACTGTTTTTTCTCAATTTCTTTTAAGAAAAATTAAGATTTTAAAAAAATTTTTGAATTTCAAATTTTCTCCCTCCTCTCTTTTCCCCTTTCAGAAGGCAAGCAATTTTATACAGACTATATGTATATAGACATACAGAACATATTTCCATATTAGCCATGTTGCAAAAGAAAATTAAGATGGGGCCTCTTCTCAATTCCCAACTTTTTGCTATCACCATAAGAGGTGCTATACATATTTTTGTAGGTACGAGTCCTTTTCCTTTTCCTTTGATCTATTTGGGATGCAGACATAATGGTGGTATTGCTAGATCAAAAGGTATGTACAGTTTAATAGCCCTTTGGAAAGAGTTCCAAATTGATCTTCAGAATAGTTGGAACATTAACAACTCTACCTTTTTAGTGTCCCTTTTTCTAAATTCCTCCAACATTTGTTATTTTCATATTTCTATATATTAGTCAATCTAATAGGTGTAATATAGTACCTCAGAATTTTTTAAATTTGCATTTTTCTAATCAGTTGTGATTTATGGTATTTTCATGCTTCTATAAAAATTTTGATTTCTTCTTCTGAAAACTGTCTTTACATGTCCTTTAACCATTTATCAATTAGGAAATGATTCAAATTAATTCAAATCAAATATGAATTTGAATAAGTTCTTTATATATTTAAGAAATGAGGTCTTTACAGGATTAAATTTCTTAATCTAATCAACTATCCCATTAAAAATAGACATGTAGTAGGATAGTTTACCTCTCAGACCTGTGGAAGAGGAAGGCATTTGTAACCAAAGAAGAACTAGAGATCATTATTGATCACAATAGAAAATTTTGATTATATTGAATTGAAAAGTTTTTGTACAAACAAAACTAACGCAGATAAGATTAGAAGGGAAGTGATAAACTGGGAAAACATTTTTACAATCAAAGGTTCTGATAAAGGCCTCATTTCCAAAATATATGACTCTAATTTTTAAGAAATAAATCCATTCTCCAATTGATAAATGGTCAAAGGATATCAACAGACAATTCTCAGATGAAGAAATTGAAACTATATCTAGCCATATGAAAAGATGCTCCGAGTCATTATTAATCAGCGAAATACAAATTAAGACAACTCTGAGATACCACTATACACCTGTCAGATTAGCTAGAATGATAGGGAAAAATAATGTGCAATGTTGGAGGGGATGTGGGAAAACAGGGACACTGATATATTGTTGGTGGAATTGTGAATACATCCAGCCATTCTGGAGAGCAATTTGGAACTATGCACAAAAAGTTATCAAACTGTGCATACCCTTTGACCCAGCAGTTACTACTAGGCATATATCCCAAAGAGATCTTAAAGAAGGGAAAGGGACCTGTATGTGCAAGAATATTTGTGGCAGCCCTCTTTGTAGTGGTCAGAAACTGGAAACTGAGTGGATGCCCATCAATTGGAGAATGGCTGAATGAATTGTGATATATGAATATTATGGAATATTATTGTTCTGTAAGGAATGACCAACAGGATGATTTCAGAAAGGCCTGGAGAGACTTACATGAACTGATGCTGAGTGAAATGAGCACAACCAGGAGATCATTATATACTTCAACAATACTATATGATGATCAATTCTGATGGACTTGGCCCTCTTCAACAATGAGATGAACCAAATCAGTTCCAATAAAGCAGTAATGAATTGAACAGCTACACCCAGCGAAAGAACTCTGGGAGATGACTATGAACCACTACACAGAATTCCCAATCTCCCTATTTTTGTCCACCTGCATTTTTTATTTCCTTCACGGGCTAATTGTACACTATTTCAAAGTCCCAATTCTTTTTGTACAACAAAATAACTGTTTGGATATGGACGCTGTATATTGTATTTAATTTATACTTTAACATATTTAACATGTATTGGGCAATCTGCCATCTTGGGGAAAGAGAGGGGGGAAGAAGGGGAAAATTGGAACAAAAGGCTTGGCAATTATCAATGCTATAAAATTACCCATGCATACACCTTGTAAATAAAAAGCTGTAATAAAAAATAATAAATCAGACAAAAAAATAGTCATGTACCTGGGTTGGCTTTTTTTCTGAACTCAGCCCCATATTTTTTCATCATTAACTTGTGTTACCAACTTTTATCATGATTTTTCTTATACCTGAGATAATATTTTAAAATGTTACTCCACTGGATCAATAATATAATGAATGTGTCTAATTCTTCCACAAATATGTAAAGCAAACCATCTATGCCTGCTAATTCTCCATGAATCTCATCATGTCCTCCCATAAATGTCACAAGTGGGTCCATCAAATAACTTGGAAACTTTATCTGAATTTTAAAAGGTTAAGAATTATAATTAGTGCATGCCATTTACAATTAGAGAAAAATGGACCTTCTTCTTTTCTTCTCTATCAAATCCCTCTTCATTTTATTTATACATATGAAAATCAACAATACAATAAATTCAGCTAGCCAGTTCTAGATTTATGAGAATCCCAAAGTTAATCATCCTTCATTGCATTTTTCTTGTATTATACTCTCTAGATCTCAACAAAAGAAAACTACTAATGAAAAAGAGAACATCACGGCTTCCTTCACAGTCATATATCTGAAGTCCTATAAGAATGGGAAAATAAAAGCTTCAGGAAAATCATATCTGAAATAATGCATATTCATTCCAATTTTTATTTTTTAATTTATTTAAAATTATTTCTCATCAATGTTTTCAAGGGGAAAAACTACTGCTTTGCTAATATTTTCTGAAACTTAGTTTGAAACATCTGGTAACCATTTACTAATTGATTATAAGTACTGAATTATAATCATATATATTTTTATCTGCTTGTAACTTATGAAATCCTAGAAGTCCCGTATTGTTTAGTTTTTTCTCATTAATAAAGGTGAGAATATTAGAAATAATGCTTCCCACTAGGATAGAATTTTTACAACTACCTTTCCAGTTTTAATCTCTTTTTCTGCCAACAAAGCATACTCTACAAAACAAAACAACATAAAATAAGAGTTCTAAAATGTCTTACCCTTTGAACTAGAGATTCCACTGCGAGGCATATACCCTGAGATGGTCACTAACAATAAGGCCTCATATACACAAAAATATTTAGAGCAGCATTTTTGTGACAAAAAAAAACTGGAAATAAAGTAGACATTGATTTATTGGAAAATGGCTAAATAAATTAAAATATATGAACATAATGGAATATTTTTGCCCTAAGAAATAATGAACCTGACAAAAAGAATCATGGAAATACTTAGATGAACTGAGGAAAGAAAGAGTGCGGAGCCAGAGAAACAATATATACAATTACTAAAACAGTGGAAATAATAGCAGAAAATGAACAGTTCAAAATTTTAGAAAATAAGCTTGATTCCAGAGAAGAGAAAGGTGAAAACATTACCTTCTCCATAATTTAAGGGCAGAAAAAGTGTCCATAAGGTGCAGAATACTATATACAATGTCAGGTTTTTTTTTGTTGTTGTTGTTTTGTTTGTTTGTTTTTGTTTATTTGTTTGTTTGTTTTTTAATGCATTGATTGGTTTTACTTATTTTTCTCTGCATCTTCCTTTCTTTTTTTACATTTTGCCATAAATGATGGTTCTCTAGAATGGAAAAGGAGAGGAATCTAGGAGGAAATCTGGGAAGTATAAAAACAAATATATCAATAAAATATATTAAATATAAAGCCGCATAGATCTAGGAGGGATGTTAGATATTCTTCTAACTCTCAGGTTTAGCATACATCTTAACATTGCAAAAAATGTATTCTTATTTCTGACTTTCATCTTTGTTAAGCAGATCATACAAAATCAGATTAATTTCCATTAAAACCATAAAAAACTAGGGGCAGCTATGTGGTGCAGTGGATAGAGCACCAGCTCTGAAGTCAGGAGGACCTGAGTTCAAATATGACTTGAGACTCTTCCTAGCTGTGTGACTCTGGGCAAGTCCCTTAATCCCAACTGTCTCAGCAAAAAAATTATTAAAAATTAGTGACCAAAACTATGGATAGTTACAATGAGATTGTAATGGTGGGGGAAAAACAAGAAATATGTGGATTCTCTTATGTAAAAGTATAATCTTGTAACTTTTCAAATCAGGTATTAAGCAAGAATCTATTGTATACAATATACTGTGCTAAAGAAACAAAACACCAAAACAAACAGAAAAATCAATCCCTGCCTTCAGAAAGCTTACTTTTTACACGTGGAAAAGGGGCAAATATATACAAGTAATCTGAAAAGGATAACACTAATCACAAAGAGAAAGTCAATTAAGTTTTCATAAAATGGAGGCCCCTGAGAAAAAAGTTTGAAGACAAGGATTTTAATGAGAGAGTGAATTCTAACCATGGGGATTTGTGAATTTCATCAACTTCAGGGGACAGCTAGTCAACTAGTTTGGGTATCATGTAAAATGAGACTAAAAAGGAAAATAGGAATTAGATTGTGGAGGGCCTTGAGGCACTAAAAGGTATATATATATATATATATATATATATATATATATATATATATATATATATATATATATATATAAAGAATATGGTTAGATTTAAAACCATAGATTTAAACTGTAACAAAAGATTTCACACATTCCAGTCAAACCTTAGAAAGAAAAACCAATTCAATAAACTTTTGACTTCTTAATTACATCACCCCAAAATACTGGAATCAGAAAGACCTGGCTACTAGTCCCACTTCTGACACAATACAGGTTATGTGATCTTGGACCAGGCAACTCTCTGAGACTATAAAATACAGAACAAACAAACCCACCATAGTTTGCTGATATGCATTGTTAGGAGTTATTTCCTCAGGAGATGTTCCTTTCACCAATAAAATTATATTTTCAAACCATGCCCTTCTCCACCCCACTATGAATTTAAAAGTAAAATATAGAAGAAGTCTAACTAAATGAAGCTCATCACAAAATTCAGATCATCACAAATCAAATCATGCCCCACAAAAATGAATAACTATCTACAATGGTAACTGGACTTAACTCCAAAATGGATAATATTCCTATATTATAGAATAAGGGTTATGAAGAAATTCTATTCCACAAGAAAAAAATCATATTAATTCTGAATGATGGGAAAAGTAGAATGTACTTATCTTCTTGTACGGCCCATCTGTTCTTTAATAGTTATTCATTTTATTTCCTCTTGAACCTTGAAAAGCTTGGAGTGCTGGTCTCCAACCAGTGTGGATAACAATTATCACTTAAATTCTATTATGTTCAGAGGACTCAGGGAAATCTAACTAAGATTACAGCTAAGTTTTTGCCTTCAAAAAATTCATGGTCTAGTGGTAAAAATATAGAGAAAAATCTCTAAGATTTGTTCATTAAATATGTGTTTTGGCAACCTACAATCATTTTTTAATTATGGCTTTTTATTGACAAAATATATGCATGGGTAATTTTTCAACATTGAGCCTTGCAAAAACTTCTGTTCCAACTTTTCCCCTCCTTCCCTCCACCCTCTCCCCTAGATTACAGGTAGTCCCATACATGTTAAATATGTTAAAGTATAAATCATTATTTTTAAAAAATAAAACTAAGGACAGGGGTAGCTGGGTGGTATAGTGGATAGAGTACCAACCCTGAATTCAGGAGGATCTGAGTTTAAATTTGGCCTTAACACTTCCTACCTGGGTAACCCTAGGCAAGTTGCTTAACCCCAACTGTCTCAAGGAAATTAAACAAAACAAAACAAAACAAAAATATAAACTAAGGACTAGGGTTATAGCTACTTGAAGAAGAAAAAAGTGGGAGAGATATATGATACTGAATTGTAGTAATTTTATATATGTTCTTTCCTTAGAATAGTAGGGTGATGAAACCCAAATGGACACATGGGGAAAAGGGGATGACAAAAAAGGTCACTGTACCCCCAATAATAATTTTTCCTTGTGACAAATAAGTACAGCTATATAAAATGAATCTCACTGGCTATATCTGAAAAAAAAAAACATGTTTCTTTTTGCATCTATAATCTAATATCTCTCCTGATAACTGAATTTAAAATGAGTCCCAGATCACAATTTCCAATTTTGTGATATTTGTACCTTGCTATATATAGTACCTTTGAGCAGGTGCTCTACTCAAAAGAATATTTTAAAAAATTGCAGAAACTCCTAAACTATTTTGGGGTTTAACTTGCTAGATTTCTTTCTTAAGGACTATGCCTTAAATCCAAATCACTCTGGCTGTCATTGATTGGCCAACAATAGGTCCCAGCAAAGGCTCCCATTGGTCACTGTTTGAACCCTGACTGATTTAGAATAAATGTAAATAGCAATTGTTTCTGTAGGCCAGAAATCCTAAAAGTATTTTCTTCCCAGGTTGGATTGGTTTTGGGTTTTTTTTAAACTAGATAAAATGGATCATTCTTTGCCTCAATTCTTACCTAGTCTTAATCGTGAAATGTTTGTTGTCTCCATCAAATTGGTACTTTAAAAAATCTTAGCTTAAAAAGGTCAAGGCCTCTCCATAGCCTCCAGGGTCATCCCCTGTTAGGATTACAATGTGAGAACCCAGGGACTTAAAGGCTTCTTTAACTCAGGCTTCTTAAAGGTGCAAACTTTTTTTAAAGATGTAAACTCTACCTCAGAAGATCAAAGGTGTAAACTCCCTTCAAAGGCCCGAGCCAAAGGTGTTAATTCTGAGCCAGAGAACTGTCCAGACAACCTGAGTTCTCACCTAACATCAGAGAACTGTCCAGGCAACCTGAGTTCTCACCTAACATCAGAGAATTGTCCAGACAACCTGAGTTCTCACCTTGTAATCCTAACACTCTCCAGTCATCCTGATGATATTATTCATAATACATGAGGCTTCTGAGTCATTCATTACATGTCCTTAATCTCTCTTGCTTCTTAGTTAAAAACTGCATTTTTTAACATATATCAGATTTACAGTGGGGAAGGATGTTCGGAATCATGTAATCTAATCCCCTCCAGAAAAATTAAATAACTTAAATAGGATCACACAGATGATAGAGGTCAAAATTGAATCCGAGTCCTGATACTCCAGAGACAGTACTCTTCCCCCTATAGGGTATATACCTCTTAGAAAATTATAAGCCATTAGAAAAGAATCTCGTATTTAGAGTAAAAAAAGAGTTAAATTAATGGCTTAAGAATATAATTTTATCACCTTTCACCTTCTCCACCATCCACTTATATAGGACTGAAGATCATTTTGTATTTTTGTTTTACAAATTTGTCATAGACAGAAAAATGTAAAACATTTTACAGATGAGGAAATTGAGGCAAATAGAGTGAAATGACTTGCTCAGGATCATGTAGTTAGTAAGTGTTTGAAGTTGGATTTGAATTCACACAGATGAGCCTTCCTATCTCCAGGTCCAGCACTCTATACATTGCACCATATGGTTGGCTCTACATCTCAGTGATGTCATTTTGGTCCTCTTCACAAAAACAAATATCTAACAAAGGACAATATCCAACCAACCAACATATGCATGTATTTTTTCATAGATCCAGAAATCCCAACCTGTGTATATGCCTATTCTGAGTTGAGAAATTTCAGGAAAGTACAGTTCAGTTTGTTTAGCCCTTTCTACTCCTTTTGAACAAGTCAAGTAAGACATACAATACAATTCCTAATTGCTATTTGACTAGAGACATCCAATAGGACCAGTCATTAGGTAAAGAATTTAGAAATTCTGGAGATGGGTCTAGTCTCCTTATAGTTTACTCATGAACTTTGAGAAAGCTTTTCCCCAAACTCCAACCAGAAGTTCTGCCAGCCATTCTGATTAAATCAATATTCATCACACCGTTTTATCTGATACTGGATTTTTTTCATGACCACATATAACAGTTACTAGTTAGGAATCTTTTTTTTTAATGGAAACTATTTCTCCTCAAAAGACTAAAGGTTCCCTGAATCATGACCTTTCCTAAGTTTTTCTTCTCTGGTAACACCTCTTCTCCTAACCTACTTATCTTAATCTAATACATATAGGCATTAATGCATAAGTAACCATTACAATATTATAAAAAATTTCAGAATAAATTGTTTATCACTGATGTAAATTAAAGATGCTGCCTGGTAAACTTTAAGTAGATGGATTCCAGTTTAAAGAATTCAATAGTCAGTTCCAAAGTTCTTGCAATAGATATATATCCCCATTTCTCACAAGGCAGCCCTTTCTCAAGACATTTATAGTAAAGCTTTCAAAGAGTTTTCCTTGCATTTCTTCTTATCAGGTACAAAAAACATTCTTTTCAATAATTTTCATTATTATACTCATTTAATAAACAATACTCTCTCACTTTCCAGAGACTTGGAACATCCATCTCAAAAGTTGCCTACTAGTAGCCAAGACTGCACAATTTCTACACAGTTCCCAGAGCTCTCTATGACCAAAGCTTTTTACACATTAGTCATTGAACAAGGCACCAGGTACTTCTCCTGAATTCTTCATATTCATTCTTATGGCACGGTGATATTTTTTACATCCATGTATTACAATTTGTTTTGCTATTATCCATTTCAAAGACAACTATTTTATTTCAGATTCTTAAGTAGTATGAAAACAAGTTGTGTTATGACCATCTTGGTGTATAGGGGACCTTTCCTTTTGTCTCTGACTTCTTGAGAGACCTAGTTCCTAAGCATGGGATCCTCCTGGCCCAGATATCAACAATATAGTCATTTTCTTTACACTATTCAAATTTCCTTTCCAGGATGGTTGTTTTCCACCAATATATTCATGTGGCATCTCTGAAGGCAGATATTTTCATATTCTTAGTGGCTAGCACAGGGTCTTTTGCAAGTTCTTACTGGGGAGAATTGGAATTGAACTGAATAGAATTCCAATTCAGTATATTAGTCCAAATGTCAGCCAATTCCCTAAAATGATCTTGGCACTAGTTGTGTCAAGTTGTATTCAGTTTTTTGTATATATTTATTCTGTACAAATGTATATGTTATCTACCTCTATAGAAGATTTTGATAGTAAAAATAGTTTCATTTGTTTCTTTAAATATCCTTTGTCACAGTGTCTATCACCAAGTATTATAGATGGAAAGAAACTCAGAAGTTATCTGGTTGAATCTATTTAATCAAAATGCAGAAAATGAGAAGGATGTAACATGTCCATGGTCACTAGAGGCAGTAAATAATGGAGTCTGTATGCTATAGGGGCTTAATATATTCCTATGGATTGGTCAATACGAAACAGATTTTTTGGGGGTAAAAGAATTATATACTTGAAATAATACCATAAAATTGCTTCTCAAAACGGCAAACAGGACTTTTTGAACGACTGCTAACATTTCAGGGCTAAGGTCATTATGATAATGTTTGAGAGATTTTCTTCTGCTTTCCCAAAACTGAACAGCCAGAAAGATAGTAACTATAGAATCTCTATTGTAGTCATTAAGTTTTTAAAAAATTAGAGAAAATTTATTGAGGGCTGACATTTTGCTTGATGACATTTAGAAGAATTATATTTTGAATTTTAAATAAAGAAAATGTATCATGAAGTTATATGGACTCCCCTGAGGGCCTTGTTTTATTTTTCTTGCTAGTATTTTATTTAATATATTTTATCAATATTCCTTTTTTTCCCTTTTTTATTAGAGCTTTTATTTCCAAAACATATGCATGGATAATTTTCAACATTCATCCTTGTAAAACTTTGGGTTGTAAAATTTTTCTTCCCTTCCCTCAAACCCCTCCCCTAGATGGCAATTAATCTATGTTAAACATATGCAATTCTTCTATACATATTTCCACAAATATCATATTGCACAAGAAAAATCAGATCAAAAAGGAAAAAATGAGAAAGAAAACAAAATGCAAGCAAACAACAACAAAAAGAGTGAGAATACTATGTTGTAATCCATACTCAGTTCCCACAGCTGCAGATGTCTCTGGTTGCAGATGTCTTTCTTCATCACAATACAATTGGAACTGGTCTGAATAATCTCATTGTTGAAGAGAGCCATCTCCATCAGAACTGATCATCATATAATCTTGCTGTTGCCATGGTTCTCCTGATTCCGTTCATTTCACTTAGCATAAATTCATGTAAGTCTCTCCAGGCCTCTCTGATAGTATCTTATAGATATTCCATAACATTCATATACCATGATTTTGCTATATAATTTTCAGCTATTTTCCAACGGATGGCCATCCACTCAGTGTCCAGTTTTACATCACTATAAAAAGGGCTGCCACAAATATCTTTGCACATGTGGGTCCCTTTGACAGTTTTGTTTTGATAAAGATCAGTATCCTTACTATAATTGCTCTTTATGGGATCCACTTAAATAAATAAGGAAAACATAACTAAAATCCTCTGACATGTCAGCACCCCCAACTAAGTCCCAAAATTGAGGTATTTGGCTAAACAAGAAAAAATTCCACCCTCTTTGTCCTTCATTCCCTTAACAATAACAGTAACTAATCATGTGAATAATCAGATGGACAACTTTGCTCTCTTGCATAAACTGAAAAACAACAACAAGAACAACAAACAAACAAAAAAAAAAAAAAAAACCTCAAACTTATTTTGCAAACTTGCCTGTGAGTTTAAGTCTTGACAGAACAATACAAAACCAGGTAATTAGTGTATGATTTGGGGTAAGGTAGACAGTTAATAATAGTAATTCAGATCCAATATCAGTCTTCCTTCCAAAGTGTTTTTCCTTTTCCTTTTTTTTTTCTCTCTCTGGATTATTGGTACATTTAACTGTTGAAAGCATATGTAAAAGCCAATTCAGACTGATAGTTGGAAGCACAGATTCCAAATCCTTTCAGCACAGTGGGAAAATTTATGTAGTTACACATTGGCAAAACTAGTCCACATTTATACCAGTGGTGATGATTATAGAAACAAGAATGATGATGATTATGATGATGATGATTGATGGTGATGACATTGATAACATCTTACATTTGTAAGGGTCCCCCATGGGCCAAGCCTATACATTAGATTCCCTGAAAACCCCATAATACTCTGTAGAACTCCATGTGATTCTGGGTCTATATGAATCTTCTGTAATTATAAAATATGTTATACAAAACACACCCCAAAATGGTACAGTAATTTAAAGGAGGGAGGGTTCACTTCAGGCCAGAGTGGGAAAAGAAAGCTTTATAAAGACACAAAGACTTGTGATGGTCTTTGATGAATATATGAGAAGCAATAGGTTGGCATATCAAGCTCTACTCCTTATTACATATATGATCGTGTACAACTCATTTATTCCCTTTCAACCTCAGTTTCTTCATCTGTAAAGTGAAGAGGTTCAGCCAGATAAATTCCAAAATCTCTTTCAATTCTATATCCTTTGATCAGACCCAAGTGTTCTAAGAAATCCAGAATAACTATAGTAATGTGTTCATATAGAGGAGAACTAGGACATACTGATGGAAAGAGATTGGGACTAATCTGTGGAAGATTTTAAATATCAGGCTAAAGATTTTTAGACAACATTATCTTACTGCCAATGAGGTACCATAGAAAGTTTGTGAATAGAGAAGTTATAATTTTACCCTGGGTACTTTACTCAGAGCAGCTTCAAGCAAAGGAAGAACCCTATTTTCAGTATGGTTGTTCTCAGTGTATTTTTCCATCCCAAATACAATATGTATACTCTTTGCTCAACAAGAGAGCATAAAAAGAAGCCAACAAGAAGGTAGCTTTGGGGATCTAAATGTTTAGGGATCAGTTCATAAGATTCAATCTGTCTGTTTTGTTGTATTGTTGTCTATCTTCTGCCCACTATCTGTGGTAAATCCCAAAGCTCTTTCTACAGACCCTTTTCTTTTCTTTTTCTCTACCTGCTTTCGTGATGATTTCATTAGCTCCCAATTATCTTTATGCAGATTTTCCCAAATCTGTGCCTCTTTCATGAATCTAGGGGATAGAACACTGCCCTTGGAGGCAAGAAGATCTTAGTTTGAATCCTGTCTTAAATATTTCATTGCTGACTAATGTTGAGCAGTCACTTAATTTGTTTTGGCTTGTTTCCCCATTTATAAAGTGAGAATGATAATATCAAATATCACTTAGGTTTGTTGTGATAATCAAATGAAATCACATATGAAAAGCATTTTGCAAATCTTAAACTTATAAATAGCAGATAACACTATTATTGTTGTTATTAATATTATTACTCCTGAATTCTAGGTCTACATTACCAAATACCTATTGAACATTCGATTTAGGTGACCCTTATGAATCTCAAATTCAAAATTTCAACATTACTTTTCTGTTGACCATCTCTTCTCCAAATAATATCTGTTCATGACACCATCATCTTTCTAGTTATCCAGTCCTAAACAATCTTTGAATCTTTACATGACTTCATTTTACTACCATTCCCATAATAGTCAAATACCTATCAGTTCTATTCTGAAAATACTTCTCATATCTACCCCATCTATTTACTCACATGGCCACTACTGTAGTTCAGGGCCTCATAAGTAGGAAGGCTTCTATGAACTGATTCAAAATGTAATGAACAGAAATTAGAACTTAGACAATAAGAATATTGTAAAGTTAGTAAGTCACAAATATTTACTAAGCACTTACTATATGTCAAGAACTATGCTAACTGCAGGACATGGAACGAAAGGCAAATTGTCTTTGAAAGAGTTGGGAATCAATGTGGTACAAACCAGGATTCTGAGGCACAGCAATCGTAATGTCCTGCTCACCTCCTGACAGAGAAGACTCAAAATGCAAAATGAACCATATATTTTTTAATATGACCAGCAAAAGATTAAACTTTTTCTTAACTATAGCTATTTGACATGAGGACTCATTTTTCCTTTTGGTTTTGGTTCAATTAGAGCAGAAGAAGGGTGCCAGGGACAGAAAATAAGTTAAATTATACAAAATGAACTTCCTAATGCATTAGTCTAACTATTTTGATCAAGAAGTTTCTTTGGTTTCCTATTCCTCTTAGAACAGAATTAAAACTTCCTATCTAAAACCTGTGTTTGATTTCTCTCAAATTGTTTCATGCTACTAACTTTTCTATTCTAAATGCTCCGACTTGCTTATAGGTCTACTTGCTGTTAAATAAATTCAGTATTCCATTTCTAGCTTTGGTGCCTTCATAGCGATGCTCTTTTCTTATGCTTGAAAAGCATCTTTCCTTGCTTCTGTCTCTTATAATCCTCTAGCTTCCTTCAAGATTAACTCAGGGCCACCTGCTATAGAAAAACCTTTCCTGATTTCCCTAGTTGTCAGCAGCTAGTGTATTCCAAAATCCTTCTAATTAATCTACTTGCACTCAAAGCCTCTACTCTCCAATTCATTCTCCATACACCTGCCAAATCAATATCCCTAAAAACAGAAATCTGACCAAGCTATTATTCTGCTAAAGAAACTTTAGTGGTTCCCTTCTGCTTTTAGGATAAAATAAAAATTCCTCTATTTCGCAATTAAATCCCTTCAAAATTTGGCACAAGCCCATCTTTCCAGGATAATTACACATTGCCATTCCCCTTTATGCTGCCTATACTCAAAATATCATATTTCATTTCCTGCCTTTGCTTCCTGTGCACCTCATGTTCTCTATGCCAAAATAACTCTGCCTCTAGGAATTCCATGTTGCCTTTCAGGGTCAGCTCAAGTGTTTCTTTCTTCAAAGCACTCTTTGTGATTACCCATTTAGTGCCCCCAAATACATTATATTTATTTTTAATATTTCTTGTATTTAAACATATGGGTACACATTGTATCTCTCCACTAGATAATATACTCTGAAATCAGAGACCATTTGGTTTTTGCCTTTGCATTCCTAGCACTTAGGAGAGTACCTAGCACACAGTACTCACTTTTAAAAATGCCTATTTTATTAAAAATACATGTATATCTCCATTCTAATCACTGATCAGTTATTCTTGCTTTCTATTGAGGGTAGCCAAAACATAAAATCTACAAATGACTTTCCTACATTTCATGAGGTTTCCCAGAGAGTAAACAGGGAGATTTTTAAAAGAATACAAGATACCTCTTAGTGAGATGCCCCATGTAACATGAAATCTTTCAGAGAAATATGGGCAGGCAGATTCTCTTGTGGACTAAATGCCTGCTTTCATTAAGTCACACAGCAAGAAACCTAGGCTCTGCTGTGATGCAAGTGCTAACATAACTTAATAACCACAGCTTGCAGTCTTCCTCCCGGGTCCTTTTCTACTCCTCCTTATTCCAATATAATCTAAGGTAGGGAAAGGGGTTATGATTTATATACCTGGTTAATTGTTCACTCAGACCTGAGCTTTTCAGTGTAAAAATATCAGTCACTAATAAGTCTATAATAATAAGCCACTAATAACTAATAAGTAGTAGTTACTTTTCTATAGCAACTGGCAGTTCTATCATAGTTAGTCTCTCACTACCAAATTGATATGATTTATACAAGCTTGCACGATTTGTAAGAAGTTTATCCTCCTTTCATATATCAGAAATGTAAAGTAACAAGATGAGAAAGAATTAAAAGCATCAATAAGGGGGGGAAATTTCCTGTTTGCAAATCATTTGATGGTTTACTTAAAAAACATCAGAAAAGCTCTGAAGAAATGGATCAAGTCAATTAATAATTTCAATAGAGTAGAAATATACAAAAATAAATTTTCTACAGCAATTAGCATTCCTATAAAGTACTAACAATAAAAAGAGATAATAATAGAAAGAGAAATTCTATTCAAAAAGGCATAAAGTATCAGGACACTAACCTAACAAGTAATACTCAGTTAAATATAACTGCAGAATGCTCTTGACAGAAGCAAAAGCCAAAATGAGTGGAAATATTCTCATTGTTCCTGTTTGAGCTGTGCTAATATCACAACTATATCAACAATCCCTAAGCTAGTATCATTAAGTCATTCAATAATTTTCTATTATGAATCTGCTATGTAACAGAACTATGCTAAATGTCAGAGAGACATAAAGAGGCAAAGAACAGTTTCTGCCCTCAAGGAGCCGACAATTTAAGGGGAAGAGAAAAGAAGCAAATAAATATATACAAACAAGCTATATACAGAATAAAAGGAAATAAAAGAGAGAAAGCACTAGAATCAAAAAAGAATTGGAAAAGGTTTCCTATAATAGGTGAGATCTTAGCTGGAATTTAAAGAGAGCCAGATAAACCAGTAGGAAGAAGGAGAACATTCTAGGCATGAGAGAGAGCCAAAGACATCCAACATGGAAGTATCTTGTTCATGGAGTAGCCAGGAGGCCAATGTCACTCACTAAAAGTACTATGGTTTTCAAGGCCAAGCAGAAGATTTTGTATTTGTTCTTGGAAGCCATGGGGAGTCACTGGAGTTATTGAGTAGGGCTGTGACATAATTGGACCTAAACTTTAAGAAAATCACTTTAGTGGCCAAATGGAAAACAGATTGGAATAGGGAAAGACTTGAGGCAGGAAGACCCACTAGTAGGTTATTACAACAGTCTAGACACAAGGTGATGTTTACCTTGTGATGAGAGTTTTATTTCAATAGTAGTAGTTTCAGAGGAGAGAAGGGGGCACCTATAAAAGATGTTGCAAAGGTGAAATGTTGTAAAAATGAAATGTTGCAAAGGTAAAACAGGCCTTGTTATAAGATTGGATTGGGTGGGGGAGTGGGAGAGGACTCAAGCATGACTCCTACTTTGTGAGTCTGAGGGATTGGGAGGATAGAGTTGCTCTCTTCTGTAATAAGGAAGGTAAGAGGAGAGGAATATAACATTTTTCTTATAAATAGACTTATCCAGGTGATTTTCCCCTGAAACAGCCTGATAGAGCAAGACTTTTGGACAAACTAATTTGATAATTATGTTTATTTATAAAATGCCAGATAATTTACTTTAAGTGTATTAATTCTATAGCTTCAACACAAAATAAACTTTGGGTAATATTTTTAAAATACACAATGAAATTATTATTATTTAATGTGATAAATATTTTTGGAATGAAAATAATTGTAATAATACTACTTAAATTACTTTTTGACATTATTATATAGTTTTTCAAAGCATTACAAAAACAGTCATGAAACTTATTAGCTATATTGCCACTGCCCCTAGAGTTCTCTTTGCATCACATTTTTGTCCATCTCTAAAATAAAATTAATAATATTTGCCTTCTCCATATTACAGTGTTCTCAGACAAATAAAAATATGAAAAGACTAAAAAGAACTCTGAAAATCTAATAATGATTAATCATGATATTTTACTTTTTAAAGTCATAGAATGTTAGAGCTAGAAAAAAACAGGCATCATCTGGTCCAGTCATTTTACAATTTAGGGAATGATTAAGTGACTTGCCTGACAGTTCCTATTATAAAGAGTCTTCCTTAAATCCAAGTTTTCAACCTATAGTTCTTATGTAATTTTGTTTGTCAATAAAAATAAGCAGGGATAATGCACATTCCAAACTTAGCCAGCTCCCATCTCTCTGGCTCTCAAGCTAAACAAGGTATTTAGCTATTATTCGGCTGTTTCTGCAAGCTTCTCAGCTTCCTTCATCAGGTATAGGGCTTATTTTGTTGGACTGCCTGTATCTTGGAAATTGTCCAGCATGTCCCCCTTCAAAGTGTAGTGCTTCTCTGATGTTCTGAAATGGAGGCAACAACTTCTCACTGGAGGCGTCTAAGGCATGTGTGAGTTACTCAAATTCCCAAAGAACAGCTCCTAATCAAATGGTATATAACAGTATTGAAGTGTGATTGTCTTGGTCTGAATGTAACTTCAGCAATAAACTCAGGAGGAACTTGATAACTTCTTTCAATATAATCAATAAGTTAGGAGATTAACTTAGTAGAATCTACAAATGTTTTCTCAACACATTTTTCATCTTTTAAAAAAAAAAGTCATTATTTTTTTTTCCTTTCCTGATCTGTATCTTACCTTGATGACACCTTGCATGGTGTCAAGAAAAGCCTATTTTAAAAAAAGTATTTGAAACTGGCCAAATCTATACATCATCCCTTTTCTTCTACTAAAAGCAACAGAGAGTAAACCACCAAGTCCCTACTAGGTGCAGAAGTACTGTGCTAAGCATTATTAGGAGTAGAAAAGTATAAGAAATCTTTTCTTTCCTGTGGGCAGGGATCTTAGCAGCTACTCAGACAAAACATGAAGTAAGAGAAAGCAATACAGGATATAAACACTAAACTGTGAGAGACTAGAGTAGTTCAAAAGAGAACAATTCAGAGAAAAAAGCATAAGGACTAGGAATCAAAAGACTTGTATAGCAAAGGACCTGGGTTTTACTCTCAGTTCTGCCATTAATTTATATAATCTAGACCAAATGCAGTTATCTACTGGATTTCAGTATCCTGATATGTAAAATCAAAGGCATTGATCTGATGAACTCATAGATCCTTTTGAACTCAGTAAATAAATGATCCTATTAATATAAACTTTAGATGATATTAACTCAATCAATATCTAATTCATGAAAACTGATTTTCTACCATCTATAAATTATCTTTTTCTTTATTAGGAAAAAAACTGAGGCATAGCTATTGACCAGCAAGACTTAACCAGTATAAAACATGCATCGATGCTTTCATTGAAGTCATATGAGGTTTTACCATGAGGTGAAGGTGGCCCTGGGTTCTCAAAGAAAAGCACAATGGAGCAAGCACAAATTCTGGATGGTCTTGTCAAGGTAGAACAGATTTGAGTGTGGGACTATGTGTCCATTGTCTAAGAATCAGCCTGGAAAAATTCAGAGATTCATCACCAATGGGTGATAAGAATTTGTTTTAAAATCACAATAATTTATCAAAACTATAGACTAAAGCTGGGAATCAATAATCTAAGCATAGAAGTGGGAGGGCAATGAACTTGTTTGTTTTTTAAACATATGGATAACTGTATTTTGATATATGTGGTTTTCTCTTAATCCTATGCATGCTCTCTCATGAATTTCAAAACCTTCTGAGAAGGGATCAATAGGTTTCATGGGACTGATAAAGGGAGTTCATTACTATACAAGTTAGGAATCTCTGAACTAAGCAAAAGAAGAATTGTAAGCTGAATTGGTAGAGAATAATATATGAATGATGCTACATAATTTCTGAAAATATTGATGAAGGCATGGGATAAACAAAAGTCAAAGTATTCTGAAAATTGCAGACTTTTAGACTTGCAGTGGAAAGTGAACCTCTGGCTTCCCCTTTGTTTTGTGTAGATCTGGTGCCAGTGATTTACTCTGGCATAATTGGTATACAGAAATACCCATCTCATTTCCTTTTTTTCTCTGAGGAAAGAAATATGCCTCTTTGAAGGGAATAGTAATGAGTGCATTCACTTAAATGACACACTCAGCATATTATATATTTCTAATCAGCTAAAGCAAAGGATATTAAAAAAAAAAAACAAGCACACTATCTGATGTAAAGAACTGGACTGTGGTATTTTAACTGAATTTTTAGATTGGAAAAATATTCCAATTGATGTTTTTAGGCTTAAAAAATTCTGGCAGTACATAATTGGATCTTAAGGCTTAAATGGAGTCTATCTGCATGCAGTTACGATCGTTTTTTCATTAGGAATAGATTCAAGGAGCCAATTTCATTAATAGACAATTCCTAGAGGGCTGAATTTGGTGAATTTACTGTGGTAAATGCTTGAAGTTTGAGCTTCTTTAATGATTTGAATTCCATTTTAATTTATAGGAATACTTTTTTTCTAAAAAAATCTTACCTCCATTTTTGAAACTTTTTGTTTTTTGTAAGTCATCCTAGCCCTGCTCCAAACTGTTAGTTTTATAGTTTAAAATTAACTGGTTTGATGTTTTAAACTGAAGAAGGCTGAGGATATTTTAAAGCTATATTGTTGTGTGTTTTTTTTTTAATTGAATGTAGTTACTCTAAGTGCAAGACCTGCACTGGAGGCTTCTGAAGAACTCTTCCATTTAATTAGAGTAGATTTCAGTAAAATGTTTACATTTTTATCTTCATCTGTCAAATTCCATTAAGTTAGAGGAGAATGCTCAGGAATTTCATACTTTCAGTTTAATAGTAGTTGATATCTTGATTATTCAGTTTCTCTCAAAGGTTTTATGAAACACCACTTATAAAAAGGGGTGAGGAAATGGAGGGGGGTCAGAAATAGTCTCAATCCAAGGCCAGTTTCAAGAAATGAAGACTACTAGTATGATCAGTAAAAATTTACAAGTAATCAAATTAATCCAAATGCAGAACTGACACAGACTTAATAAGTGAAAGAAATGAGTCATTTTCTCCCCACAAAAGAACATTAGATAAGCAGCTTCAAACAATGAGTCAACAAAAAAGTAAGCAAACACTTAGAGTCTTTAAGTATTTAGTTAATGTAAGCAGCAAGCAATATTTCTGCTTTAATATAGATTTTTTAAACCAAAGATAAAGTTGAAAAGATGAGAAAAACTTCTAACAGAGAATGCTTATTAAATTATAGAGTATTTCCTAAAGATAATGCTCTCTAAAGTTACGTAACCCTTGTCGAATAGAGAGGCCTAGAACAATGTAGTACAGTCCAAAGGGAATGAATACATGCCTATTAATGTTAGTCATGATTCAATTAGCTTTTCCTTTATTTTCTGCATTTAGTAAGGATAGGAGCTGGACAAATATTGATATCTGTTGAGTAAATTCCCTCTATGATCATAGATCATCATATTCTCCGTAGTTTATAGTCTTAGAGAGTTGTCTAAAGCATCGAGAGATTACGTTGCTGGTATGAGTCAGTCTGGACTTGACCTATCTCTTCTTGTAGCCAATAGTAGTGCTCTATCTCCAGTGTACACATATAATTTTGTGCCTTAAATTTACATATATAATACATTTGTGTGTGTATATGTATGTGTGTGTGTGTACAAATGTACATATACATTAACACACATCTAAATCTGGAGCAGCTAGGTGATACTAGGCCTGGAGTCAGAAAGATATATTCCTGAGTTCAAATCTGGCTTCAGATACTTCCTAGCTGTGTGATCCTACACAAGTCACTTAATTCTGTTTGCCTCAGTTTCTTCATCTATAAAATGAGCTGGAAAAGGAAATGGCCAAGCATAGAGTCCTGAAGAGTTAGGCAAGATTGAAGTAATTGAATAATCTTAAATCTACCATTTCTCTGTAATGGATACCATACTTCATCACTGATTCTCTAGAATTGTGAATGATTATCATACTTATCATAGTTCTCAAAATTTTTCAAAGTTGTATATTTTTACAATATTGTTATTATGTAAATTGCTGTTCTATTTCTGTTCATATCTCCTCTTCTACCACTACCATGAAAATCACTCTCTCTCTCTTCAGCTGTCACCTGAACCATACTAAAGAAAGCCCACAAACTACTTTTCCCCACTTTTTCCCCTCTATTATTCCTTCCTTTTCTAGCTTTTTCATTCTTTTCTCTTATCTTGCTATCTGACTTGAAATCTGCCCAGGTCTTCCTTATGTTGGGGAAAAAAGTCATTAGATCTGTTGTCCAAGGTTCAACTAGCTTCGTATTTCTTCCCAGCCATTTAATACCTTCAATTTTCTCAAATATTTGGTGTATATATATATACATACACTCAATTTCCTCTCCAGGGCTTAAACCCATCTCCTCTGGACCCATATCCATTTCATCACGTTGTTTTCATCAAGACTTCATAGTTCTGGACATTGAATGATGGATAGGAATTAGAGATTTCTAATGGAAAAGATTCAAGGTGAGCAGGATAAGCAAAGGAATAAGGAAAAAAGGGAAAGAGTGTAAAAGGATAAGAAGTTTACTGGGAGAGAAAAAGGGTTAAGGATACCATCAAGGTTTGCAAGCAGAGTCTATGAGAATTGTGACCTTATTGACAGAAAATAGTAAGGATTTGGATGGTTTCCAAGTGCGCAGTTGCAGTTCCTTTTCCCCTCAGTCTCTAGTCCCATGTGTCCAATTATTGGTTTAAAAATTTCCAGTTGGATATTCTCAAACCCAAAGCCTAAAACCAAATCAAGTTACTGACCAAACTGGATCCACTCTCTAATTTCCTTATTTCTATTAATAAATAGTAGTATCATTCCTCTAGTTACCCTGTTCCAAACTTAAGAATCATTTTTTAATCCTCCCTCTCCCCTTTTCCTTGCAACCAACAAATTACTGAATCTTGATTTATTCTTCTCACACATCCATTTTTTTTTCTTTTCCATTCCCATAGCCACCATCCTCTTTCAAGAGCCTATCATTCTCTTGCTCAGGTTATTTACTACAAGAGTTCCAATTAGTCTCATTCTCCAGTTTTCCACAACCTAACCACTTTGCACATCACAGGTAGAAAATTTTTCCTAAAATACCTCTATGTTACTCTTTTGCTCAAATACCTTTAATGCCTCTTAGTACCACAAAAAGTTCAAACTCCCATTTAAGTATCTTTGCAACTTGGCTTAAATCTACCTTTGAAGCAATAGCTATGCTTTTCCCCACTGAAGTATCCTTTGCCTTCATCTTTCTTTAGACAAATCTATCTATCAACCAAAGCTAAATTTAAGTCCCTCTTCTTCCAAAATTTCTTAGTCCAGTCAGTCAGCTAGTATTTATAAAGCAATTATTGTGTGACAAGCATTGTGCTAAGCCATGGGCATAACAAGAAAGGCAATATAAAATTCCTGCTCTCAAGGAGTTCAGAGTCTAATGAGAGACAATATGTAAACAATTATGTAGAAACAAGATACTTAAAGAATAATTTTGTCTCAGCAGGAAGGCACTAAAATTAAGAAGTACTGGGCAAGGCTCTTTATTGAATATGAGCCTTTGAGTTCCACAAATGCTAATAGCCAGTGAAAAATCTCAGAATCTGGAGATGGCATGTTCTGTGTGATTACCAGCAAGAAGACCAGTGTCATTGTTTCATGGAGTACATGGCAGTAATGTATAAGAACCCTGAGAAAGGTAGGAAGGATTCAGGTTATAAAAGGCTTTAAAAGCTGAACACAGAATTTTATGTTTAGTCTTGGAGGTAGGGAGCCATTAGAGTTTGTTTAATAGAGACTGAGAGAGGTAATATAATCAGAAAAACTAATCTGATAGTTGAGTGAAGGATGAATTGGACAGAGGCAGGCAAACCACCAAGGAGGCTAATTCAATAGTGCAAGTATTGGTTAATAAAGGCCTCCAACCAGGATGACCAAATATTTGGTGTCAGAGGACAAAAGAAAATATATTCAAGACATATAGTAAGGGATAAAGGAGTCATCTTGGGCCCCACCCTGGGTGATGAGCAAGGAGGAAGTTCAGAGGCAATCAGCAGCTGCATGGCTCAAATCCCAGGAACAGTATAGGTTCTCATTTTCAATTTCTAGCCCAGTTTGAAGCTTATAGCAGAATAACCAAGGCAGGAATCCCAGACGAAAGGGAAGCCATACATTTCTATGACAATAAACCAGTAAAACTTCCCAGGTGGTTAATAGTGGCTGAATCCAGCAGCTGTATGCTGTTGTTTAGATTGATGTCCAGGTCAAACCTACAGAACTAAAACCAGGAGGCTACAAGATTTCTTCTTGCATGAGAACATTTCAGAATACCCCAGCCTAAACTGTCCCAATTGGTGTTGATGTTCAATTATTTTTTTTAATTGTGACCTACTCTTCTTTGGAGTTTTCTTAGCAAAGATACCTAAGTGGTTTGCCTTTTCCTTCTTCAGATCATTTTATACATGAGAAAACTGAGGCAAATGGGGGTGACTTTTCCAGGATCATATAGCTACTCAGTCTTCCTGATTCTGAGGCCAGCCTTCTGTGCCACCTAGTTGCCCCAAAAGCTATCCCTGTGAACCTACAATAGCTTATGTTCACAATATCCCCAAGAAAACAACAATAAAATAAACTTACACCTTCCAGTCAGAAAAGGCCTTAACAGGAAACAAGCTGGAAGAATAAGCAAACACCCCCCCAAAAAAATTCTGCAATGAAAAGATATGGTAATAGGCATTCTCAAGATCCAAATCCAGAATAAGAAAATGACTAAAATAACATAAAGAAGATCCAACTCACTTCCAGTTGATCAATGATGGACAGAAATAACTACACCCAGAGAAGGAACACTGGGAAGTGAATGTAAATTGTTAGCACTACTGTCTATCTACCCAGGTTACTTATACCTTCGGAATCTAATACTTAATGTGCAACAAGAAAATGTTATTTACACACATATATTGTATCTAGGTTATATTGTAACACATGTAAAATGTATGGGATTGCCTGAAATCAAGGGGAGGGAACAAAAGGAGGGAGGGGAAAATTTGGGAAAATGAATACAAGGGATAATATTATAAAAAATTACTCATGCATATATACTGTCAAAAATTATAAATAAAAAAATAAAAATAAAAAATAAAATATATACAAGTCAGGTCTAAAAAAAACAGCATAGGCAGAAATTAAATTAGATTTCCTATATGAAATGAAGCAGACATTTTTCTTTAAAGATACTAAACATGATGAAATGAATATGTTAGAGGAAAATACTGAAAAATAAATAAGAGCCATAGGGAAAATATTAAAAGGAAATTAACATTTTGGCACAAGAAGTATAAAACCTTGCCAAACCACAAAGCCACTGAGAATCAGAATGGACCAAATAGAAGCAAATGACTCCATGACTCAATAAGAAATATTAAAAACAAAATTGACAGAATAAAAAAATAGAAGAAAGTATAAGATAACATAATGAAAAAAAAAACTAACCTGGAAAACAAATCAAAAGAAAAAAAATTAAGAATCATCATATTATCTGAATGCCATTATCCTCCTCCCCCCTTCCCCCTTCCTCTTTCCCTCCTCCCCTCCCCACCCCACACACATATACACAGGAAAATATGATGAAAGACCCCAGCTGTGTAAAACCTTTGAAGTTCAAACTACAGAGTTAAGAGAAAAATAAGAACTAAAGAACTAAACAAAGAACTAAAAGATAAATTGCTTATATTTTTATATTCTAACATGGTGAGGTAATATATATTCCTTCTGAACCCAATGATCATCAGGATTGAGAAAGGAAGCTTCAATTAGACAAAAGGCCTAAAAATGGTTCTGTTATGTCTTTATGTTCTTAAAAGGACAGAAAGTGAAGGGAAAGGAATACATTGGGTCAGGGGATGGGAGAATAGAAGAAAAGAGAAGACTAGGGAAAATTCTCTCATATGATCAGAGTATCACAAGGAGAAATCTGTATAAACAAGGAGGAAGGATTGATATTTTAACTTACTTAACTGATTAACAGAAGAATAAATACATAAGCACACAGATGGTTACAGAAATACATTTCACTCAGAGAAATGGGAGGGAAAGGGAACATGGGAAAAAGAAGAATTAGGTTGCCTTAAGATAAGTATTAATTCTAAGAAAAAACACACCTCCATGAATATTAAAAAATATTTGGAGCTTTTGTTGTGATTGAAAACAATTGTAATCTAAAATATGCTCATCAATTAGGGAATAACTAGATTATATAATATATAATTGGGGAACAGCCAAATCATGTAGTATAAGGGATGATTTCGGAGAAAATAGGGATTAAAAAATACAACTAATACTGAAAAGGAAATCCCACAATTATTCTTCTCTGCTCTAGGCTCAAATTATTAATTTATTATACTACCACTTATGCTATTAATTATATACTGTCTTGTTACATCTCTTGTATTTCCATCTTTCTTATTAACTCTGGTTTATTAACTTTTCATTAATTTATATCTTGTCTCTCCAACTATAGAAACATCTCTACATCCCTGATAGCATCTAACATAGTCCTTTTCCTAAAGTAGGCATGCAAACATTTGATTGCTTTATTAGCTTTTCAAATATCTCGCATACCTCCAGAGAAAGCATTTTAAAATGAAACCATTATAATAAAAAAACCTGTTATATAATGAAATCTGTGCTTATGTCTCCAATCTTAATTCAAAAAATTACAAATTATAACAATCAATTCAACCAAAATGCTTAATGTCTAATAGGAACGGTAGTACCCATTACAGCCATGTTGTTAAGCCAAAAGAATCTAGTCTCTGAGAACCAATTATGCCTCTTATTCTGAAGGATATTTTACTTTACCAATCTCCTCTTGAAATAGACCCATCAATGTAGAATCCAAATCATCACTGGTACCATCTCAGGAGTTAACTGTCAGAATGTTAACAAACACCATTTTCTCAAAGAAATAGAAACTTGCTTCCAAGTTCAACTCTTTGGACCTAATTTGGCTCTCAATCTATTGCTAGTACCGCTGAGATGCAATAACTTTGGAAAACAGCATGATATAGAGAAAGGCACAAGACTGGAAATCCAGTGACTTGATTTCTAAATCACTAATTGTCTGTTTAAAGTTGGGCAAATCTCTTAATTTTTAAAATATTTTATTGATTATTGTTTTTGATACTACTCTCACTTTTTACTGGTTTAACCATTCCTTGGTCCTTTCCTTATATGAAATATAATCAAGAAAAACAAATTAATATTTGATCCATATCAGAATATGTAAAACATTCCATATTCCTGTTTACTTTATCTGATGAGAAGTAGGTGCCTGGCTAGTCCTTTAACTCTCTTGGGCATAAGTCCATAGTGGAGTTGAGCCAGATGTCCTTCCTGTTTTGAAATTCTAACTTCTTATACTAAGAATCATGGAAATTACCAAAAAAAAAAAAAAAAAAAAAAAAAAAAGAAAGAAAGAAATCTTATCTTCAAACCAGTTTTAATAAGTGAAAATTTGAAACACCATTTTATCCCGATAATAAGAGGACTTAAAATATGGAGGGAATTTATTTGGTTTTCAATAAAGAGAAATTTGGAAAATGTACTGTAGAATGGGGGTGGGGAGGTAGGAATACTCTATCACATGAAACACCTTGTGAAATTGTCTCCTCCTCCCTTGAGCTTTTTGTCTACCAAGAATATGGCTTGTGTTACTCTAAGGTGAGTTAAATACAACTGTTACTTAGCAACCCCCCTCAGCAGCCTGTACTTGCTCTCTACATGGCTCAACGTCTATTCCAGATCAGAGCATTTGGAAAAAAAGAAAGAAAACTTAATGAGACTTCTAAATGGAGATTCAGAGAGCTCCCTCCACTCTGCTACCCCCATCTTTCCACCTGCTCAGTCTCTTTCCTGTAAATACTTTCAAGTCTCCCAGGGCTATTTGCCCACAATATTCTCAATGGTGTTCCCAAAAGTAGCAGAAACCAGTTCCTCCCATTAAGTTTATGTCAAAGGCTCAGATTAAAAACTCCAAGCTTCAGGGCATCTCATTATTTTATAGAAGGAGTGTTATCAGATTTAATTTTTAAATAATACTAATTCACATTTAAGGCTTTAAGGCTTTACATCACTTTAAGGTTTACAAAAATACTTAAAAACAACAAGCAACTACCTAATATTTATAGCTCTTCTATATTTGAACCAATGGGATTATATTTGTTTTCCCAAAAAAAGAAAAACAAATTAATCAAATAAAAGAATCAGGAGTTCTCTGTCAAGTTATCTTTAAGGCCTATATTCCATTGACTCCCTGCCATCCCCCTCTTTAGGATGCCACTTTCTCCCTGATTCTGCCCCTCATTCCCACCAATACTCTATATGTACTGTTATATGCTCTCCCATGTTCATGTTGTCTGCCTCACCACACTCCCAACAGAATGTAAGGTTAAAGACTGTTTTATTTTTGTCTTTATCCTGGTATCAACATAGTGCCTGACACATAGAGAATGGCTTGTACTTATGATTTCTTTGTTACAGAGAATTCCTAGCTGAGGAAGTCCCTTCTTTACCAGTACAGTTTGATCCCTTCTTTGCAAATTATACTCATAGAAAATTACCTAAAGCAGAGCCAAGATAGAAGAATAAAGGCAGCTACTTGCCTTAAATTCTTTAATTTCCCTTCAAATATCTTAAAATAATGGCTCCAAACAAATGCTAAAGCAGCAGAACCCACAAAAAGGTGGAGCAAAGCAATTTTCCAGCATAGGATAAAATGGAAGGTTGGCAAGAAAGGTCTGTTGCACCAAGGTGAAAGTGGACCACAGTCCAGCACAAGCTGCACCCATAGCCCTGACCCGAGCAAACCAGGAAAAGGCCCCATGTCACTGAATTCATGTCAGCAGACAGCTTCCAGAGCTCTCAGTCCATAGACAGCAAGGAAATCAAACAGCACTGAAGCAAGACTCTACTGCTTTACTCATACTCAGACCAGGGTCAAAAACCCTAGATGAGAGTCCCAGGCCTAGACACATCTCTGGAACATCACAGCTTGTAGCCACAATTGAAGATTATCTTCCAAACAGTTCCAAGTCCAACAAAGAGTACTTTTGGTCATTCAGATCAGAGCATAGTCTGGAGAGTAATAAGCATACCTTTCCTTAGATCTAACCCCATGAAAGAACTGAAAACTTACAGGTCTCTAGAAATATCTCTGAAAATAGCTGCGAAAACTCTGAAGCTTTGGACAGTGCTCCCTCCATTCTGGAAGCAGAGCCTTATTTTGATAAAGAGTTAAAAGACAAGTAATAGGCTGGGGAAATAAGTAAACAACAGGAAAAGATTCTCAGAAGATTCTGAGTAGAACATAACAAAGTTAAAGGTCCCACAACCAAAACCTCCAAGAAAAATATGAATTGGTCTCAGGCCATGAAGATGTCAAAAAGGAATTTGAAAATCAAGTAAGAAAAGAAGAGGAAAAATTGAGAAGAGAAATAAGGGATGCAAAAAAAAAAATCATGAAAAACAAGTTATATTGGTAAAGGGGATGAAAAATACTGAAGAAAATAATACCTTAAAAACAAACTAAGCCACGTTGTAAAAGAAGTACAAAAAGTCAATGAGGAGAAGAATGCCTTGAAAAGTAGAACTGGCCAAGAGGAAAGAGATATACAAAAATTCATTAAAGAAAAACTTTAAAAAGTAAAATTGTACTAATGGAAAAAAAAGATGGAAAAGCTCACTGAAGAAAATAATTCCTTAAAAATTAGAAAAGAGAAAATGGAAACTAATCACTTTATGAGAAATTAAGAAATAATAAAACAAAACCAAAAGAATGAAAAAAATAAAAGACAATGAAATATCCCATTAAAAAAAACTGACCTAAAAAGTAGACACAGGAGAGACAATTTAAAAATTGTTGGACTAACTGAAAGCCATGACCAAAAATAGAACCCAAACATTATCCTTCAAGAAATCGTCAAAGAAAATTACCCTAATATTCTATGACAAGAAGGTAAAATAAAAATTAAAAAAAATCCATCAATCACTTCTGAGAAAAGATCCCAAAATGAAAATTCAGAGGAATATTATAGTCAAATTCCAGAGCTCCTGTGTCAAGGAGAAAACACTGCAAAAAAAGCAGCTAGAAAGAAACACCTTCTTGGAGCCACAGTCAGGATAACACAAAATTTTACAGCTTCTACATTAGTGATTTGAAGGGCTTGGAATATGATATTCTGGAGGGCAAAAGATGTAGTATTACAGTCAAGAATCACCTACCCAGCAAAATTGAGTGTAATCAATCCTTCAGGGGGAAAAATTGAAATTCAATGAAATTTCAAGAATTCTTGATGAAAAGACCAGAGCTGAATAAAAATATTGTTTTTCAAATACAAGACTCAAGAGAAACATAAGAAGGTAAACAGGAAAGGGACTTAATAAGATTAAACTATTTACATTCCAATATAAGAAGATGATACTTCTAACTCATAAAAATTTTCTCATTATTAGGGAAGTTAAAACAATTATATATAGACAAAAGGCATAGGTACTAATTAAATAAGAAGAGATGATATCTAAAAAATAAAATTAAGAGTGACAGAGTAGGGTGTACTGAGACACAAGAAAAAGGAGAGGTAGAATGGAGTAAATTATGACACATAAAAGAGGCAAGAAAAAGCTTTAAAATGGAGTAGAAGAAGGAGGAGGAAAAGAGAGTGAGTGAATCTTATCATCAGAAATGATTCTAAGAGGAAATAGCATATATACTCAAATGATTATAAAAATTTATCATACCCCAAAATAGTAGGAAGGAAAAAGGATGGGGAGGGAGGTGATAGAAAGAAGAGCAGATTAGGGGAGGGGATAGTCAGAAGCAAAATATTTTTGAGTAAGCATAGGGTGAAAGGAGACAGAGAAAATGATAAATGGGAAATACTGTTAGCAAGAATAATTGTGGGGGGAAAACATTTTGAAGGAAGTTTCTCTGATAAGGTTTAATTTCTCAAACATATAGAGAATGGAGTTAAATTTATAAAAGTAAGACCCATTACCCAATTGATAAATGATCAAAAGATATGAACAATTTTCAGATGAAGCAATCATAGCTTCCTACATCCATGTAAAAAAATGTTCTAACTCATTATTGATTTAAGAAATTCAAATTAAAACAGTTCTGAAGTATTACCTCACACCTATGAGATTGGTTAATAAGACAAAAAAGAAAATGACAAATGTTGGAGGGGATGTGGAAAAATGAGAAATTAATGTACTGTTGGTAGACTTGTGAACTGATTCAACCATTCTGCAGAGCAATTTGGAACTATGCCCAAAGGACTATAAAGCTATAAATAACTCTTTGACCTAACATATCCACTACTAGGTCTATATCTCAAAAGAGATTAAAAAACAAAAAGGAAAAGAAACCATATGTACAAAATATTATAGCAGCTCTTTTGGGGGCAAAGAACTGGAAACTGAAGGGTTGCCCATCTGTTGGGGAATGGCTGAATTAATTGGTGGTACGTAAATATGGTGAAATACTACTGTGATATAAGAAATCAGCAGCAGGATGCTCTCAGAAAAACCTGGAAAGACTTCTGTGAGTTAATGCAAAGTGAAATATACTGTGTACAAAGTAACAGCAATATTGTAAGATGATAGCTATGAATAACGTAACTAGACAAATTTGAAGGAGTTATGATGAAAAAATAATTTCTATATTAGAGAAAGAACTGATGATGTCTGAATGAAAAACTGAAGCATACTTTTTAAAGTTTATTTTTCTTGAGCAGTTTTTTGGTCTATTTTTTCATAATATAATTGTTATAGAAATGTTTTGCAAGATTATACACGTATAATCTACACTAAATTGCTTGCATTGTCATTATGGGGGCAGAAAAGGAGAAAGGGAGAGAATCTGGAACTCAAAGTTTTAAAAATGAACATTAAAAATTGTTTTCATATGTAACTAGGGGAAAATAAAATAATATACAAAAAATTAAATAAGTTACCTAGAACACTGAGAATTGTCTAGAACCTGAGGGTTCCACTGATATCTTTCAAGATATAAGTCAAATCCCACCTATCTCTCCACCTAAAAACGGCATCCCTTTTCAGAACTTCTTTCATATACTCTTGTGTATTTTGTACACATTTAATTTTTTATATGTTGTCTTTAAATTTGAAGGCAAGGACTAATTTTTTGAGTTTCTTTGTATAATTGCCATTTAGTATGTACCTGGCACACAGTAGGTACTTAAATGTTTGTTGGCTATATTGGGGAGCTTGTGACTTGCCTAGGATCATACCGTCAACATGTGTGAGAGATGGGAATTAAAAGCAGGTATTACCATCTTCAAGGCCAGCTCTCAGTTGGCACAAAGTAAATGCTTAATAAATCTCTGGATTGAATCTCTAGCTTTATTTAATACAACCCATGTCCCAAATTAGACTCCAAGTTATTTCCCAAATATCATATCTCACTTGGCCTCCATCTTCTTACACAAGCTTTTTTCTATACTGGCAATGTCTTCGTTCCTTATCTCTCTGAATTCTCATTTTCCTTTGAGGCCCAGGTCTCAAGCTATGTCCTATGAGAAGTCCTCCATGACAGTCTTAGCTACTAAGTATTGTCTCTTTCCTCAAATATTTTTTTCTAGAAACTTTGTTTACATATTAAAACTATGTAATTTAAACTTTCCTGACAAATTGGGCTATGATAGCATAAATACTCCCAACCAGGGAGATGAAGTAGGTCTAGAAAAATCAGATTAACTCACTACAAGTAAACAAATGTTATTTTTCATATAGAAATTTGCCTGGCAGCCAATAGAAATTCACCAAATTTCACCATCTCTCTTCCTCCTCAAATTGGATTCACTGGTTACTGATATTCTAACCAACTGATTAACTCATCAGATGAATCTAGGCAAGACAGGTGGCATGTGACATAGTACATGTAATTCAACTCAATCTTCAATAGTTTATCAAATATTCCTTGTGAATATTGATGAACTAACAAAGTCAATCAGGAAGAGAACTATGGACATTGTTTTTAACACTTAGATCAGGTTTCTCTCACCTACAAAGTGCCAAAAATGCTACTTATTACTTTCCTCTTCTCTGAAATCAGATCCTCTACACGTAAATCACAGTACAATCTAGAAATAATGAAGAGGAAACAAATAAGACTACAATTCCTATGGAATGAATGGCAACTTCAGAAGAAAAGAGTTGTGTGTTTCAGTATAATATTGAAATGGAATATGTATATGCCTGAAGTTGGAGAAGGGGATAGACTATAATAATAGATTTTATCCTTCCCATCACCAAACTCACCAAATACTATTGAACTGCATGCAGATATTTGACACTTAATTTTTCATATTAGAAGAGGAAACTGCAGGTGACACAAGCTATTTACCATGTTCTCACTATCACTGAGTTTCCTAAAAGGTTTGCATGTTTACTAGTTGTTGAAGAGATACTGTGCAAGTTTTGCTATTTCGCTTATGTTTTTTTACCATGCAGAGTACACAATTTTCCTTAGAAAGTTTCTTAAGCTCTGGTTATATATTTATTTGTTTGTTTGCTGAAGCAACTGGGACTCACCCAGGGTCACATAGCTAGGAAGTGTTAAGTGTCTGGGGTAACATTTGAACGCAGGTCATCCTGACTTCTGGGCTGGTGCTCTATCCACTGCACCACCTAGCTGCTCCCTCTCTGTTTATTTTTAATAGCTTCTGTGCTACCTAGAGTCATACTGGTACTTCTAAAAAAGTAATTCAAAATTAATACAAAAGAGGAAAATAATCACACAGAGGGACTGAAGATCTAAAATCCTATAGAGAAAGAAAAGTTTCATATAGCTACCAAATAAGACAATATTCAATTTCAGTTTCCATGAATAAAATATTGGGGTTAAGATTTTTAAAAGGCTTACAGACATTTAAGTTAAAGTAGGACTTTGAACAAAAACTACTTTTTAAAATTATCTTAATGACAAAGTAAGCATATAGAAAGAGAGAAAAAAAGAATGAGAAAAACAAGAAATAAAGAAATAGAAGAAAAATGAGAGAAAAAATGAATTACAGAATGTTAGAGCTAGAAGGGAATTTACTAACAAACTCATGTTACATATGAAGATATTGAGGTTTAGAAAGGCAGCATCAAATATAAAGTCTATGGAACCCATACAGCCCCAAACACTCCCAAGTATTGCCCAAACCCAGATTAAAATGTAATTAGTAAATATTTAACTAAATAAGTCATTATGTGGCATGCAGCAATCCTTTTGTAATATTTTTGCTGTTGTTCAATTATTTCAGTCATCTCCAATTCTTTGTGACTCCATTTGGGGCAAAAAAGATTAAGTGGCTTGTTCAAGGTCACTCAACTAGGTCTCAGTATCTGAGACCAGATTTGAACTTAGAAAGAGAAGCTGTACTGACTCTACTCTATCCCCTGTACTACCTAGCCACCTGACTAATGTTTAGTGACTCACTATTATGTGAGTTCAATATCACAAGTCTAGGGCATACAGCCAATTAATAACAGATGTAGGACTAGAATCTCTTGTCTCCTGATTTCTAATCCAACAGTTGTTCTTATTACAATACTAAAGAGAAAAGAATTCTAGAACAGAAAATGATAGCAATTTATTCTAAATTTATATGGCTCAAAAGGCCTGTATTTATAATTTCATGGGAGAGATTAGATTCCCCTTTCCTGATGAGGTTGTTACCCTTTTAAGAAGAAAAATCTCTCTTTCAATTCAACTGCTTGGCATTTCATATATATTTGTTTATAGCACAATAATTTTAGGATAACTAGATTTTTTTTAGCAAATTTGATATTCTACCAAAAGCTAGCAAAATATACTTTAAGTTTAATTTGTGGTCCACTCCACTATTTTGAAACAACTGTTGGGCAATGTTTCCAAATGGTTATTTCATCTAAAAACAAGCTGTATTTCAGTCACATTTGGTATATGGTGGGGAGATTACAGAAACATGTGATTATATGAATTACCATTAGAGGACTTAAGACACAGAAGAGAAATCTGTGATCATAAAGTCAGTCAATAGCAGTTGCAAATAAGACTTACAAATCCATACTCCTAATTTTTGTAATTAATCAAATAAAAATACAACCATGAATCATTTTATCAAGTAGAAAAAAATATTAAACCACATGCCAACTATCTTTACTCTGTCCAGAAAATTATATTGCCATAATAATAAAGTTCAAAATGATTCAAATAAAGTAATTAATAAGTAGTTTCTAACATATCAAGAATAAAAAAAGAAATTTCATTTCAAAGAAACCATCTTCTTTCTTTCTTACCTGTAATTGAGTAGTGTGGGTAATGCCTTCAAAAATTTCTTGACAATGAAACCTTCCTGGAAGAAATTTTAAAACAAAGAATTACTTTCGTTTTAGAATACTGATATAGGATATTTAATATCAGCTGAACATTTTAATTTGAAAATTTAAATAAGTCATTGCTTTGAATTATTTTAAAATGAGAAATTCTAATGAGATGAACAGAAATCACTGTGGACTAATAATAATAAAAAAAGTTTCTATAACCATTTATCATATAATATTGTCTTAAGAACATTGATTTGCCAGTGAATTTGTGCATCAAAATGGACCCTTATGAATATGTATGTTCCAAAAATAACAGAAGTTAATGCCCCAAGCCTAAACTCTATTTTGCAGGACTGTCAAGATATGGAGGAGAGGGAGAAAATGAGGAATGAAGTCATCTTGTCACTTTTTTTCAAGAGATTAAATATATTCTGACATTTTTCAGTGGCACTTAGCAGTCACAGAGGGACATTTCTTCCTTTCCCTCTCAGAATTACATTTGATTCTACTGACATATAAGGAAGCAACCAATTATAAGTCTGGGCAAAATGGCAGCAACAATAATGATGCTAATAACAATAAATTGTATTGATAGAATGTTTCAGGGTATGAAAATATTGTCTCACATCTATGGGTTTTTGCAACTAGAAACTTAGGAAAAAAGATACCAAATTTCAATTTTCTCAAAAATTTCTGGTGACTAGCAGTAAGTCTTTCTCATGAAGTCCTAAAGAAAATCATAGGACTCATCCTTCTGGTTGGCAAATGAATTATTACACATTTGGAAAAAGTATGCTTAAGACCTGTCACTTCTCCCACAGAGATATTCATTCAAACTTGCCAATTCTGACTTGGTCACTATAGGGAAACAATTCCTCATAACCTTACTGTTCTTGGCAAGGAAAAAAAAAATTGAGCATTTCATCTTGTAACTGAAGAAAGTGGTCACATATCAATTAAATTTTAAACCTGCTCTAAAGTATTTGTAAGTTTCACATAATCATAGAAACAGCATTAAAGATTATGGAGACAAAACAACTTTGAGAAAGCGTCCGCTTCTGATGATTTTTTGTGCATTATGTATTTATGCTCCTTAAATTCCCTCAGCGAGATTTTATCTTAGAAGCAAAGTCACCTATTACTCTGACTCACAACAAAACAATGCTATGTTTCTCTCTAAAGCAACTAACTTCCAAAAATTAACTTTATTTTCAATACTGTAAAAACCGCTGCTCTCTTTACTTAGATCTTCTTGTTGAGATATTTCCTATATAGGATCATACTATCTTAAATGACTTCATGTTCTCAATAGAATAATAAATAAAAATAAGCCAAATATTATCTTACAGAGAAATACAGATTTACAAAATTGAATAAAAATCACACTTTTCCATCCTAATATTATTTTTTCAACATATGTCCCAACAAGGATATTATAGAAGAAAATTGTTTTATATTCCTCTTATCGTTCAATTATTTCACTTGTGTCTGATTCTCTGTGACCTCATTTGGGGTTTTCTTGGTAATAAGTGGTTTGCCATTTCCTTCTCCAGCTCATACAGATGAGGAAACTGAGGAAAATAGGGTCAAGTGATTTGCCCAGAGTCATATAGCCAGTAAGTGTTTGAAGCTGAATTTAAACTCAGGTCTTCCTGAATCCAAATCCAATACTCTATCCACTGTGTCATCTAGCTGCCCTAGAATTACATTAGATGGTGACTTAAAAGATTAGGCATACCTTAGCTTCCATTATTGGCTATTTATGTATCTTTCACTCACAAATCCCCTTTGAATAAACATATTCATAACATGAGACAATGAATCTCAAGAGTTGGACAGAAGCTTAGCATATACTTAGTATAGCCTGAACCAAGCCAAAAATCCTTCTATAATCTTTAACATCCTCAATTTTCCCTTGAGGATCTCAAATAAAAGTTAACCTACTGGGAACAGCTAAGTGGCCCAGTGGATAGAGCACCAGCCCTGAAGTCGGAGGAACTGAGTTCAAATATAGTCTCTGTTAATACTTCCTGGCTGTGTGACCCGGGGCAAATCACTTAATTCCAATTGGTTTAGCATAAAAAAAGTTAACCTACTTACTCCCTAGGTAATCCATTTCACTTCTGGATGGTTCCAATTATTAGGAAGCTTTTTTTATATCAAAATGAACTTTTCCACTCCTACCCCCTTCCTGTTTCTCTTAAAGTTTCATAAAACAAATTTAATTTCTCTTTGATATAATAATTCTTCTTCAAAAAGTTGACAGTAAATAGCATGTCCAGAGCCATAATTAGAATTTTACAACACAAGCAAAAACAGTTGATCTAAGGAGATTTGGGGAGTGAAAGTAAGGTGATCACACATCAGTGGTTGCATTAAGGATACTCTGTAGATGTAGCCAAGCTGAGAGAGGGTGAGTAGCTTTTTAAGAGTTTAATCCCCCTTCCCTCAGGGACTGATAGCACCCAAAACTGAACATAATGCCTCAGATGCAGTATATTTATATACCAGAATATCACCTAGTTTGTTCAAAGCCCACTCTCTCTCCTCTCCTAGTCTAAGACTGTATTAGTTTCTTTGGCTGCCATATTACACTGTTGACCTATATTAATCTAGAAGTCTACTAAAATGCCTAAATCTTTTTTTCCCCACATTGTCTTTAGTCTAACTGTACCTTTCCCACACTATGCTAGTGAATAAATATTACCTCAGCTTTATAAATTTGCACTTACCCTTATTAATTTTTGTTCAACATGTTTTTATTGTATACTCAACAATTATCAAATATGAACATTTTAACATACAAAAAAAAATTTAAAAGAAGCCCCCTATTGAATTTTATCTTGTGAGATAGCCTACTCTGGATCCTGACTTTTGTTATTCAGTATGTTAACTAATACTCCTAACTAAAAATTTGATAAGTATGCCTTTTATTTTTTCATCATGTTACTGATTTTTTAAAATGTTAGCTAATACAGGGTCAAAAAATAATTATGTTCAGTTACAGCCATTAAAGACTACTTTTTGGCTCCCAGACATAGTGGTATTACCAATATCAGTCTGGGATAATGAGTTTTACAATTTGTTCTCTACTGCATAAAACAGAACTTCCTACTTTTTGTTTTAACTTTAATTCACTCTCAAGTTCTGAGAAGTATCTATTTTACTGAGATGGATGTGACAGAGCTAAAATTTTCTCTGATTATATGAGTGAAACTCTATATAAGCTGATGATCCATTACTGACACCTATGGTCAACATTGTTCTGCCCTGGCATTTAAAGATCCACTTGCAAGACAGAAGTAGATACTAGGGAAAGAATAAATTAATAAGTCCCAGAAAGAAAAGAGAGATAGATGGTTGCAGGAAAACTGACTCCCAACATAGAGGCCACAGTCACAGTTAGAGCTGAAGTTAGAGCTGAAAGTGACCTTAGGGATCAATTCATCTAATCTCCTCATTTTAACAAGCAGGAAACAGACCCAGAGAAGATTAAATGACTTGACTGAGACAATTTAGTTAGTAGTAGAAGTGGGAATGTGCACTGTATACAGAATGAATTGAATGTTTGTTTGGCTTTTTTTCCTGGCTAATAAAAGGACATTAAAATTGATTTAAATCAACTTAAAATTTAAAATGACACAATGTATCTGGTCAAACTGAGACTTATTGAAGACCCTACCTTAAAAAAAAACCCAAGATATCCCATTTTATCCAGGACCCTCTCCAGATGGCCCTGTATATCAGATGGCTCTGGAGGAGAAAGTAAGGCAGGTAACCTTTGCACAGCCCTCCCTCCTTTAAATTCAATTCATTTGAAAGTCAAGGCATCACTTCCCTTGCTGGTCCTCTTCAAGAACAAAGGACAAATAACAATACAAGATACTTAATTATTGTAGACATTTTGGACTTCTGGTCATTTTCCTTGTGAAATGGTTCCAGTCTGTTTCCTTGTAAAGAGGGTTGTGGTCCCTTTAAGAAACTGTATTACCTATTGATCTGAAATTCCTTTCAGATTCTGAGGCATATCCTCCCCAGTCAAGTTGTCTTTCCAGGATGCCAGAGCCTTTGATTCAATTACAAATCCTGGTCAAAAGGCATCCCTTTGAATTCCAATAGGAGACTTGGGCTTGTCCCAGCCCCCCTGGTTCTGATATGCTCAGGCTCTCCCAGCCCCCACTACACTCAATATAAAAGAGCCAAACTAAAATCCTCTCTTTGCAAAGGTTCCAAACATGCCAGCTATGCCATGCTTGGGATGCCAAGGTCCTCTGTCCACTGGAACATTCTTTTCCAGTGTTATCTGCTCTTTATCTTCACCTAGTTCCCTAACCAAACTTTATGCCTCTCTGTCAGGATTTCTAACCTTACTTCCCAATTCTTATAATTAATATCTTTGATCAATCTAGGTTTTGGGGTCTGTAAATTGCTTTACAGAGAATCTCTGTGCCGCCATAAGGGAGTCCCCAAAACTCCCTACCCTTGCACTGAATCCCAAGGGGTACAGAGGAGCCAAACCTCTCTCTTTGGTTCCCTGAACCCCGAACCTGCCACTAGATTTTATCATTTAACTCCCTGACCACCCGAAGCCCTAATCTCATTTTGGTTCTTTAAATCTAAACTTTATTACTTATACCCACTAACAATAATGTAATGGGTTTAAATTAAAAAAGACCTGGGTTCAATTCCTGTCTCAGACACTTTAGTAGCTTTGTGATTCTGGGTAAGTTATAGAATTTCTCTGGGCCTCTGTTAAATCATCTGTAAAATAAGAGTGCTGGACCCTATGACTTCTAAGGTTTCTTCCAGCTCTATACCTAAAAAAGAGTCATGGGCTTCTTAAGGAAGCAATAGGATAGGGAAGAAATAAGGAAGCTACAACCCATTCTGCAGTGAATCTTAAATGAGGGGAAACCAGTTAAAAATTTAGTTGCAACAACAGAAAAGCACACATCGATTAAATCTCCTTAGAGTTTTAGGAAAGAGGAACAGAAGTGGACCAACAGAAAACAGGCCTGGAACTGCAGAGGATCCTTTGAGGATTTAATTGACATGAGGCTGTACTTCCCCATAATCTCCTTGTAGTATTTTTGAATTCTCTAAACACTGCCAAATTGTCCTTGCTCATTCCATTAGCCATTTTATAGAATTCCTTGATGTGTCTTCTTCATTTAAGCAAAAGCAAACTTCTTTTTCTTGATAATACTGTTTGAAATAACCTTCTAATTTTTATAATCCCTAAAATGAGAACAAATTAAAACTTCCTTCTCTCCATGTTTTGCACATTCTAGTATTCTCTTCCTCCTCCTCCTCTTCTTTTTTATTTTCTTCCTCCTTCTCTTTCTCTCTATCCCTCCCTTCCTTCCTTGTGTGTGTGTGTGTGTGTAAATGAAGTTCCTGAGATTCATCCATTTGAAAACTCTTATCCTGTTAATTCTCTCTGTGTACACAAATAACATTCTCTTAACCAAAACACATACTTATTACAGCACAGGGGGGCACATTATTTAAAAGGCTAGATATTTGAAATATAAATTTATCTGTTCAACAGAGGGCTCCCATATTCCTTGCAATTCATGAGATATAGTAAGCACTAAGAAAATACCTATTGATAGACTTAAAGAACCAGGTCAAAGTCCAACTCTGATATTTTTTATCTGGTTACTTCAGTTTGCTCATCTGCAAAATGAGAGGATTGGACTAGCTAGCTTCTGTGTTCCTTCCATTTCAGCTCAAGGTATGTGAGATTTGTCTGAGATTCAAAGTGAAATAACTTGCCTATGATTCCATACCTAATCAGTGTTAAGAGGCAGGCTTATATTTGGCCCTCCTGACTGAAATTAAACTCTCTAGCCATTATGCCACATCTTTGTCATGTCAGAGGAAAGTTCTGTGGTCAAGCAAATTCCTTGCCCAAAGCAGGCTAAAACTTTTCATGATCTAAAAACTAACTAGATTAGATAGATAGATAGATAGATAGATAGATAGATAGATAGATAGATAAACAAACATACAAGATGCCCAGAGATTAAGTGACTTGCTTAAACACAAGTCTTTGGATCATAGATGTAGAATAGTGTTTCTTAATGTGAAGCCCACACACCAGGTACAAGGGGGAATCTCAGGGAATATCTGAACTTGGATGGGGGGAATGTTATTTTCACTTTTCCTAACTTCTAAATGAAATTTAGTATTTATTGTGAATGTAAGCAACAAACCACAACAGCAGTAGGTTCAACAAGATTGACAATGACAGTGATGATATACGAAAAAATGTTAAGAACCCATGGTTTTGAGCTACTGTGGCTCACCTCTCATTTTACAGAGGGGGAAACTGAGGACTGAGAAAGGTAAGTGATTTGTCCCTAAATATCATAGTGGGCTTTGAACACAGATCCTTTAACTTCAGAATTACAGGTTCTTCTATATCATATTGCCTCCTCTAAATCCAGGTACTCTACTACACTAAGCTGCCTATGTAGCTTCTTGAAAAAGAGTGCCATTATTAAAACTGCAGGGTCAGTCAATCAAATAATAAATATTTATTCAGAGACTACTATGTGCCAGGCACTACACTATGCATAGAACCTTTATAAAGAAGGCAAGAGGCAGTCAGTGTTCTTGAGGGCTCTAGGTGACTTTTGCATAAAACCTTTCAATTCAAATGCAAACAAGGAAATTTGCCAAGCAGGTGCACATGCAGCAAACACACAACATTCAGGGCTAAGAAGGGGGAAAAGGTAACTTCTCATTTAGGGTATTGTATTCAAAATGCAATTTACAATCAATTCAAAACACCCAAATCCATCCGCTGTATGACTTAAAATATCACAGGGTTCTTTTTAATTTCAAACATTGTTTGCTAAGGCAGTTAGCATTTGATTTCAGCATTAATTGACTTTTTCACAGGATGTCATTTAAAATGTCATAAGTTTTATATCATTGCACTGGCACATCTCTGGTAATAGAAAGAATCCTCAATCAAAGTTTTGAATCAAGCTCTTTATTTCTCCAAAACATCAGATCATCAAAAGCTACAGAATATTATCTATAGCTTGTTCATTGATTCTTTATGTATACAAAGAACTGACTTCTAGAAATAGGGAATAAGTGGGGAGGACTGACCACTGACCCAGGAAGAAAGATTCTGAAGACACCTAGCCCTAAAATGGGCTGGAGAAAGACAGGACCTAAGACTCTTCCTTTCCCTGTAGTTACATCAATTACTTCTCTGATCTAAACCTGATGATTTAGTTCCAGATTTTCTAAAGCAGAAAATGGTAGTTCTTTTAAAAATATGGAAAACCTCCAAAGATGGAAGGGGAAGAAAGCTTCCTACTATTCAAAGTAGTGCCATAAAGTTTTCAATTCATTTTAGGAGGCCTAGGATCAGAGACTTAGAATTGAAAGGTCATCTAAACCAATCTCTTCATTTTATAGATGAGAAAATAGAGTTTAAAGGACTCCCCAGGTTACTGAAGTAATAATCAGTAGATAAAAGTTGTGAAACCACTCAAATCTTTGACTCCAAATCTAGTATTCTTCCTCTGCATAATGTCCCTTCATCCTTGAAAAAGCTTCTCCTGGAGCTTTCAAAACTTTTAAATTTTGGATTCCTAACTCAATCCCCAATTCCCTGGAACTTTACCTTCCTTGAATCTTGCCTTTCTTAAAATTTCTGCGCTTCAAGATTACTGACTTGACCTCCCAGCCTTAAATGACCAAAAATACCTCAGTCAAATTTGTCTATTGCCCACAACCACCCATGATTACTTAAGCCTCAATCCTAGCAACAAAGAACATAGTTCTGACTAGCCTAGCATTCTACCTATGAATAGGTCAGTGAAGTCTAAGGAGATAGAAAAGGTTGATTCTAAAAGAAGTCTTTCAGTCTTTTAAAAAATGATTCAATACCAAAAAAGAGTTGCATTATTTTATATGGTTCACTGCTTAAAGGAGTTATTGTTCTCTGTTGCTAGTCTGGGATTTAAAATTTTTCTTGTTTGGAAAGTCCTGCCAGAATTTATTTGGTTTTTCTTTGGGAACTATCATGGGCTGCATGGTTCCTATGGAATGGTTACAGTTCCATCATTCCTCCAATGTGGGAATACCTTTCTTATAAAGATGATTTTTGTAAAGAAATGGGGGATAGCTTTCAAAAACTTGAGTGTTACAATCTGAGTTGGTGGCTTTAAATTTATACACTAAGAAAAAGATTACAATTTAATTAAAGTCACCATTTCCAGTATATTAGTTTTAAAAAAATACTCTTCCTTTCCCACTCCTAAAATAAACTCTACAATTTGGTTATTTTTAAAAATCACTTCTTAAGAGTCAATACGGAATTTGTAAATATGTAATGTGAAATGTGAAATTTGGATTAGAAATAAAAATACATCCATTATTAGACACCTAATTCTACTTGGAGAAAACTCTCAAGGTTCAGGTATGCAACAATTTTTTTTTAACTTCCTTTAGTCCATAAATAAATGATCATGGTTAAGTGAAACCTAATTTTCCTTTTGAGAAAAATTTCATTTAAGTCACTCATTTAGAAAGCAGTTCAAGTAATGTACTTTGTCCTTGGAAATTGACCTTGTCTTATTGTAGGAAATGATTACCATCAACTTGGTTCTATTTCTGAAGGTTCCCCTACATTACTTTATTACTTACAAATATATTGGGTCAGCTTTCCTGGGTTATGGGCACAAAAGCAAAAAAGTTCTTATGAATATGAAAAATGACAACAGAAGAAGTAGGCTATTAATATGTATAATAATGAACGTTAATATTATTAATATAATATGGCATGTGCTTAAAATGGCATGATGTTGAAATAAGAAGTCACCTGGAAACCTTGAAAAAGTTATGTGGGCAATGGTTTTATTTCAGTAAGGAGAGAATCATCTTCTGTCTAATTCTATTAAGTTTGAAGGATCATTTAAATTATGTTAGTTAAATTAATGAAAGCAAAGTTTCCTTTAAACTTTGGAGTTGTAAGACCAAAAACTCTAGGCACACCTTTTGTTGGCACAAAGAAAGTTAAACTTTGTCCAGAAGGTAAAAGGCTTATGACTTGAGACAAAAAAAAGTTCAACCCTCTCTACCCTCAAATTCTACCATCAATCTGTCATGCTCACCCTCTGATACTCCAAAAGTGTTTCAGAATATAATGAAAGAATAAATAGGGCTGTCTTCTCAGGCTCCATTTTCTTAAGACAGAAGCAATGCAGTCATGTATCTTTCCCCAAGTCTCCTGAAAACAAGTGATTCATGGGAGTATTTGGAGTAAAGAATAAGAACAGGCAAGCACTAGGCAAAATTCAAAAGGACTGATCTCTCATTCTACTGTTCTCTCATCTACTGTTGCTTCCCTATTTTCAGGTCTTCAATTCTAATGTACTAATCTATGGGTCTAAAGGCTTTGAAAAATTCTATATAAGGGGGCAAAACCAATATGGGAGAGAGTAGACAGGTCTTTATCTGAGCTATTCATGGTGTCCCTCAAATAAACACCAGAGAAAGCCTCTGAACTGGTTTTGTAGTGACAGGACCCACAAATATTTGGAGTATAACACATTTACAGCAGAAGATATTTTGGAAGAACTTCAGAAAAAGTTGAGCTGGATGGGGAGTGAGGTAGAAGAGCACAGGCACAGCACAGGTTCCTAGGGCAGTGGGGAGTCCACACACTGGGGAAATCTACCAGGAGGCTCTCAGCTAAAACATAGCAGCATTGGCTACTCTGTCCTCGTTAGAAGCCAACACATTAGCAAATTAGCTGTGAGACATTCAACACAAATACCTAAGGCAAATAGAGAGACTCTCAACCCCATAATAACATGGTACCTGGCCACACCTATCCAGAACAGGAGGAATACCAGCATTACCAGCCCCAGAGCAGCATGGACAGAAGCTGGGGACAATTTTCTCTTTGCCCTAAGAGCAAACCTCAAACTTTAAAAATGAGCAAAAAAAAAAAACAAAAAAAACAAAAAGAGCTCTGACCATAGATACTTTTATAGAGATCAGACCTCAAACCCTGATGATACTAAAGGCAAATCATCTCCAGATGAAGCCCCAAAGGATGCCATGAGTTGGTCCCTATCTCACAAGGCTCTTTTGGAAGAATTTAAAAAGGACCTTAAAAAGAATAGAAGGAAAATGGAGAAAAGAAATGAGAATATTGCAGGAAAGTTTGAAAAAGGAAACAGAAATTATTTGAAGAAAACTTTAAAATTGATTGAGTGAAATGGAAAAATCATATAACTCCTTACAAAATAGACTTGACAAAATAGAAAAAGCATATAACCCCCTACAAAATATATTTGAAGAGGAAAAGGAATTCTACTGGAAGAAGAGGAAAATGGAATTAAAATGGGGTAAATTACATATCATGAACAGACAAAAAGACCTGTTACAATTGATGGAAAGAAGGGAGAGGGATGAGCATTGTGTGAATTTCACTGTCATCAGACTTGGGTCAAAAAGAGAAAATCAGACATATTTAGCATCACAGAGAAACTTGTCTCCGCCTATGGGAAGGAGGAGGTGAAAGATATAAGAAAGAGGGAAGGGCTATAAAATGTGAGGGATATTTGAGAGAAGTGGTAGTCAGAAGCAAAATATTGGGGAGGAGCAAAAAGGGGAAAAGAAAGAGAAAAGTACAACTAGGAAAAAAACATGATGGCAGAAAATATAGTTATTAATTTTAACTGTGAATGTGAATGGGATAAACTCTCTCATAAAACAGAAGTGGATAACAGATTAAATTAAAAGCCAGAATTCTACCATATATTGTTTACAAGAAAACACATTTAAAGCAGAGTGACACATTCTGAGTGAAGATAAAAGAATCTATTATGTTTCAGTTGAAATAAAAATAAATAAATAAATAAAAAAGCAGGGGTAGCGATCCTGATCTCTGATCAAGCAAAATCAAAAATAAAGGGTACCATAGATAATGAAGTAATAATATCAATACAAACATATATGCACCAAATGGTATAGCATCCAAATTCCTAGAAGTTAAAAGACAGATGCACAATGAATTAGACAGAAAAATTATACTAGTAAGAAATCTCCATCTTATTTTCTCAGAATTAGATAAACCAAACCACAAAATAAATATGAAAGAAGTTAAGGAGATAAATAAAATTCTAAAAAAGATAGATATGATAAGCCTTTGGAGAAAATTGAATGAGACAGAAAGGAATATACTTTTTTCTCAGTAGTACATGGAATCTATATAAAAATTGACCATGTATTAGGATGGAAAGCCCTTAAAATCAAATGCTGAAAGGCAGAAATAGTAAATGCAATAAATGCATTTTTCAGATCATGATGCAATGAAAGTTACATGCAATAAAAGGCCAGGAGAAAATAGACCAAAAATTAGGAAATTTAATAATCTAATCTTAAAGAATGAGTGAGTGGGTGAAACAACAAATCAGACACAATAATTTCATCCAAGTGAATGACAATAATTTGACAACATACCAAATTTCTGGGATGCAGCCAAAGCAGTTACTAGGGGAAGTTTTATATTTTTAGATGCTTACTTGCAAAAAATAGTGAAAGAGAAGTTTAATGAATTGGGCATGCAACTGAAAAAGTTAGAAAAATAACAAATTAAACCCCCCCAATTATATATCAAATTTGAAATTTGGAAAATAAAAGGGGAGATTAATAAAATTGAAAGTAAGACAACTATTAATTAAAAAAACAAAACTAAGAAACCAACAAAATAGATATATCTTTAGTTAATTTGATTGGAATAAGGAAAGAAGAAAATCAAATTGTTAGTATCAAGTTATTTTGCCCAACTATATGTCACCAAATCTGATAATAAGTGAAATGGAGGAATATTTACCAAAAATATTTACAAAAATTTATGAAAAATATTTATAAAATAAATTTACAAAAAAAAAAAAATTAGGTTGCCCAGATTAACAGAGGAGGAAATAAATTACTTAAATTGTCCTATTTTACAAAAAGTAATTGAACAAACTTTTAATCAAATCCCTAAGAAAAAAACTCCAGGGCCAGATAGATTTACATGTGAATTCTACAAAACATTTAAAAAACAATTAATTCCAATACAATGTAAATTATTTGGAAAAAAATAGGGAAAGAAGGAGTTCTACCAGATTCCTTTTATGACACACAGGTAAGGTACTTTTACCTAAACCAGGTAGGGTCAAAACAGAGAAAGAAAATTATAGACCAGTCTCCCTAATGAATATTGATGTTAAAATCTTAAATAAGATATTAGCAAAAAGACTACAGAAAATCATCCCCAGGATAATACACTATGACCAAGTAGGATTTATACCAAGAATGCAGGGCTGGTTAAATATTAGGAAAATTATTAGTATAATTGACCATATCAATAACCAAATTAACAAAAACTGTAATCATCTCAATAGATGCAGAAAAAGCATTTGACAAATCCAATACCCATTCCTATTAAAAAAACAAAACAAAACACCATAGACTACAGGAATAAAGTTTTGCCTTAAAATGAGCAGTAGCATCTATTTAAAAAGCATCATCAAGCATCATATGTAATAGAGATAAACTAGAACCATTGGAAATAAGATCAAGGGTGAAACAAGGTTGCCACTATCACCATTACTATTCAATATTTATTAGAAATATTAGCTTTGACAATGAGAAGAAAAATAGATTAAAGAAATTAGAGTGGGTCAAATTCTCAAGAGCTAGAAAAAAACCATTAACAAAGTTCATCTGGGAGAATAAAATGTCAAGAAATTCAGGGAATTAATGAAAAAGAAATGCAAATGAAGGTGGCCTATCTATACCAGACATAAAACTTTATCATAAAGCAGTGATCATCAAAAACATTTGCTACTAGCTAAGAAATAAAGTAGTCAATCACTGGAATAGATTATATTCACAGGACAAAAATAGTCAATGACTATAGCAGTCTGGTGTTTGACAACTCAAAGACTCTTGTGATAAGAATTTGCTATTTGACAAAAACTTCTGGGAAAATTGGAAATCAGTTTGGCAGAAACTAAGCATTGATGCACACCTAAAACTCTATACCAGGTTAAGGTCAAAATGGGTTCATGATTTAGACATAAAGAATGATATTATAAGCAAATTAGAAGAACAAAGCAGAGTTGTGGAGAAGGAATTTGTGGCCAAAGAAGAACTGGAGCACATTATTGAATAAAAAATGAATAGTTTGATTATAACATATAAAAAGTTTTTTATTCAAACCAAATCAATGTAGACAAGATTAGAAGGAAACCAATAAACTGAGAAAAAATTATATTCAAGGATTCTCATAAAGGCCTCATTTTTAAAAATATATAGAAAATTGATTCAATTTTACAAGAATTCAAGTCATTTGGTACAGTGGATAGAGTATTAGCCCTGAAGTTAGGAGAACCTGAATTCAAATCTGGCCTCTGTTACTTTTCACTTCCTACCTGTGTGACCTTGTGCAAGTCACTTAACCCCAATTGCCTCAGCAAAATAATAATAATAATAATAATTCAAGCCATTATCTAATTGATAAATGATCAAAGGATATGAACAGACAATTTTCAGATGAAGAAATTAAAACCATTTCTAGTCATGTGAAAAGGTGCTCTAAATCATTATTGATCAGAGAAATGCAAATTAAGACAACTCTGAGCTATCACTACACACTACTCAGATTGGTTAAAATGACAGGAAAATATAATGATGAATGTTGGAGGGGATGTGGGAAAACTGGGACACTAATACATTGTTGGTGTAGTTGTAAACCATTCTGGAGAGCAATTTAGAACTATGTCCAAAGGGCTATCAAATTGTCATACTCTGATCCAGCAGTGTTTCCACTGGGTTCATATCCCAAAGAGGTCATAAAGGAGGGAAAGGGACCCACATGTGCAAAAGTGTTTGTGGCAGCCCTTTTTATAATGGCTAGAAACTGGAAACTGAGTGGATGCCCATCATTTGGGGAATGGCTGAATAAATTATGGAATATGAATGCTATGAAATAGTATTATTCTGTAAGAAACGACCAGCAGGATGATGTCAGAAAGGCTTGAAGAGACTTATATAAACCGATGTTAAGTGAAATGAGCAGAACCAGGAGATCATTGTATATGGCAACAGCCAAATTATACAATAATCAGTTCTGATGGATGTGTCTCTTTTCAACAATGAAATGATTCAGGCCAGTTCCAATGGCCGTGTGAAGAAGAGAGCCATCTGCACCCAGAGAGAGGACTCTGGGAACTGAATGTGGATCACAACATAGTATTTTCACTCTTTTTGTTTGTTTGTTTGTTTTTCTTTTTCATTTTTCCCTTTTTGATCTGATTTTTCTTTGCAGCATAATGTGGAAATATGTATAGAAGAATTGAACATGTTTAACATATATTGGATTACTTGCCATATAGGGGAAGGAGTGCACAGAAGGAAAGGGGAGATTTTGGAACACAAGGTAAGGGTTAATGTTGAAAATTATCCATGCATATGTTTTGAAAATGAAAAGCTTTAATAAAAAAAAAAAGTCTACCTGATTAGGCATCTGGACTATTATATAAAATTCTAAGCATCTGGCCTGCTGGGGAAGCTCCAAAGGAAAGTGACCAGAATGAGAAAGGACTAGAAAATAGGCCATGTGAAGGTCAGTTGAAATAATGGGAATATTTAGCAGAGAGAAAATTTAGGAGAGACATGACAACTTTCTTCATGCACCTGAAAAATTGTCATTTGGGAAAAGGATTAAACTGGATCCAATTCTCTGCTTCCCCAGAGTGAACTAAACATTCCCATGAAACCTTATCCTTAACAATTAAAGCTATCCCTAACATAAACTTGTTCCAACTAGGCCTTATAGTAGTTGGGTTTGTTTCTTGAGAACTGGGCTACCAATGTAGTTAGGTCTCGGATTGAATGTAAATATCAATCATTTTTGTTTTGGCCAAAAATCCTTAGTATTTTCCTCTTCCACCTTCATTCATTTATTCATTTATTTATTTAGACTTTTTTGGACTAGGTGAAAGAGGAGATTCTTTGCCTCAACTGCTACATTAACTTACTCAATGGGTGAAGAAGTTTAAAAAGGCCAAGGTCTCCCATTTCAACCTTGACCATCTCCAGTCCTCTTTATCTGTATTTTGCCACTGGATCCAGATGACTGGAGGGGAAAGTGTAGCAGGTGACCTAGGAGAGCCCTCCCTCACTTAAATATAATTCACTTGCACATTATGGCATTACTTCCCTGGTGTCATGGTCCTCTTCAAGAATGAGGAACATACAACCACCTCTGATCATCCTAACTTCACTAACTATATATTCAGACATTTTCAGTCTTCATAGAGTGCTAGTCATGTAACACCACAATCTGTTTTCAACTTAAATTACAAAAAATATTGCAAAGGATTTCACAAAACATCATACTTAAAATTATTGACCAAAACTTAAGACTCAATAACATCATAAATTAGCTTTTCAAAGGTTAAAAAAAAACTTGGGTAGAAAACCTATAATCAGCTTCTAAATAGTGGCACCTTTGGAAAATCAGGAAGATAAAACATGAAACTGTAAAAGCCAGAAGTTGAATATTATGCATGATCTTAGAAGTGTCAACTATTTCACACTAAAACCAATTATTCCCCACATATACAGTACAAATATAAACTCTCTCAACTGGAAAATAAAGTGGAAAAATGGATTTCATTTTCAAAAAATGATTTTCTTCAAGCAGGTATCACTTCTCACATAATTTTTACATTTAAAGACTAAGTAAAACAGGGAATATTCAATGCTCAGAATAATGCTAAATAAGAATGTTAAGATTTTAAAATTATGTTTCTAAATTTTTGAATTTCTAAGCAATAAAGAAATTATTTCAAACCCAACCTGTATACAACATTTCCTCCTACAACTTATATTTAGATTCACAGGTTTCAGAGAAGGAATGGCTACCTCAAGTTCTAGGAACAACTCTGAGGTGTCTACTCTTAACACTGAAACTCATGAGCTTCTAAGATGAACTTTCTGCCCATTGGGGATGGCATCTCACCTTGATGGATGACATGGTTCAGCTGGGCTTGTTTCTTGCAAAGAATGACATTTCTCTTTATATGTCAATTCATGCTTATACTTAGCCAGATAGATTACTTATTATTGTTTTCAGTCATGTCCAATTCTGTATGACCCCATTTGCCATTTTCTTGGCAAAAATACCACTGGGTTTTGTCATTTCCTTTTCCAGCTCATTTTAGGGGTGAAACAGAGCCAAACAGGGCAAGTGACTTGTTCAGGGTCACACAGCCATTAAGTATCTGAAGTCAAATTTGAACTCAGATTTTCCTAACTACAGGATACCGCATCACCTCATAGAGCATAATATTTCTATTAGACAAATCATTCTATTGCCCTACTTCTTTGGTGACCAACTATAATCTCCAGTTCCTTTAGCCTTAGGGATGATTGGGTACTGCTATACATTTACATAAAAGGCAGAGACCATTTGCCCAGATATTGGCTCTCTAGTTCTCAGGATCAAGGCTTTGAGGTTTTTTACTTCTCGTTTATGTCTTGGTGTGTGACTTCTTCTAAGAAACATTTCTTCCTGATCTAAAAATGCATTCCCTTTATGGGGAAACTTACCTGCACTTATGGTGGCCATCCTGCACATTTTGTAAATTCCTATTCGATTTCTGTAAGTAAGTATAAGAAATACTAAGGTAGATTGTGCCCTGGGGACAAACAGGCTGTTTCTACTAATCTCTTTATCACATGAAAGTGAGTTATTCAATTCAATCAGTTATTCAAGGTCTCTACAAAGTGTGGAATATTTCACTTACACCTAAAATGGCCTAACTCTCACATTTCAGTTTTGTTTTTAATTCGATCCCAAAGATTTACATTAACTTTGCTGAATTCTAAACATAGCATATTCTTACACTTGTGGAATACTCCATTTACACCTGAAAAGACCTTACCCTAAATTTCATCATGTCTTTTTTTGATTCTTACAATTGTATTGCCATATACAGACTCTTCCTTGTATGTGTACTGGTATAGATGCATACTTCCTGGTATATGTGGGTATGTATGTGTATATGTAATTATATATATATATACACATACATATATATATATGCAAGATACATGTATTCAAATTTCTAGTTTCAAATATCCAATGTATTTTCCAACAACACAATATAGATGCAATTGTATTTCCTTCATTGGTTTTGATTTGATTTATTCCTCCTCCTCCAGGGCTGGTTCTTTTGCTGCTACCCTCAGAAGTCAGCCCTAAGTATCTCTTCCTTGTTGAGAGCAATAATAGGTGCTAAGTTTCCACTTAGAGTGGAAAAGTAGATTTTTCTCTCATATGATCAGAGGAACTGAAAGAGTATGTACATACATACACACACGTACACAAAGGAGAGCTCTTAAGAAATGTGGATTACTATCTAAAGCATCTTTTTGCTAGGAACAAATACTCAAGTATTTGATAATTAAGGGAATCTTTAGAATATGTTTCCCCAAATGGGGAGGTATCTTTTATGTAAGAATGTGATGATACATTTTCCTGTTTAACATTCCAGATAGGGAACTATAAAACCAGTAATATTGAAGATAGGTAATAGCAAAGTTTCTGATGTGAGAAAAAGACTAACATGGATGAGAAATATCAAAGATATGTAATAGAATGTTTTGCACAGAATCAGGAATCAATAAATACAATCTGAGAAAGCATTCCTTGTGATAAAATTCAAATGAAATAAATGTTTAGAATTTTCTCTTTTTGCATATATTCTCTTGGGTAAGCTTATAGATAAAGTATAATAATATTCTAAACTTTTCTCTACATTTTCAGGGATACTCCCATTCTATAGTGTAACCACAGAAGCAAAAAAAAAAAATACCATATTAGCCATCATCTTAGTAACTTTTGGCAAAACCCTGCTACTCTGGATCTTGTATAAAGTTATCTTAGTCCCACACATTGCTACAGAGATGACATGCCACTAGATACGTCACAAAGCAGATTAAAGATGAAAGAGAAAGTCATTGGGGGGACTTTCATCCTATTATTAATGTCTGAAAAAAAAAAGCCTGAATTCCAGCAAATTGAGCAAGGAGATTTTTTAATGCAAGTTGTATAATACAATAACACTCCAATCCATATATATATTTTTAGTTAATCTTTCCTTTTTTGTATGGGGTACTGAAATTAGGCCAAGGATAGATGACATACTGATTCTTATTGGCTAAAGGCTGTTTTAATGATTTTTACTTATCTTCTAATGATCTAATTTTGGAAAACATTAAAGTGGAAATTAACTATATATTTCACCGCAAAAATTAGGAATGTTTTAAAAGAAAATATCCCTATTAACATAAAAGTATGCTTATTCTCAGGGCTGAACTAACAACTTTGTCACTCCAATGACCTGTGCAAGAATCACCATTATTTGGCAAAACACAATCTCATTGTGCCTCAATTTTATGATATATAAAATGAGGGGGTTGGTCTAATTGGTCTAAGAGGCCCCTTGTAGCTCTAAAATTCTTTGATTCTTTAACTCTACTTAGGAATTTAGTTCTCTCTGCATTATAATTAGTGAATGGCAAAATACTTTAATATTTGCAAAAAATATGTAATCTCATCAATGTGGTCACCCCTTTCCTTAACATAAATTGCCTTGTAAGATGTTATGGATAAAAAAAATTCATCACCCTAGAGGTCATCTGGTTATGAGTCTCCACACTTAGCTAGACTGATTCTCTGATAACAGGAAAAAAGTTAATCACTGAGTCAGAACTTAACACCTATCTAGTTTAGACTTATCAGACCTTAAATTCTACTGAAATAGCCTTTGAGAACACTGGGTCATCTCTACTCCATAATGAGATAGGAAAGTAGGATTTTGGTGGATGGTGATAAAATAAATATTGTAGAAGAGATCATTTGTATTTATTCAAGGTAGCATTGTTGCATTGGCCTCTTCAAAAAAAACTTATACTGTCCAAAGAAGTAGTTCTTTATACTTCTTTCTATATATTCCTTCAGAACCAAACCAAAACAAACCAAAAGAACCAATTTTCAATTATTTTATAAAACAAAAATCAAATATGGATCTGATGTCATTAGATATATATAATTTGATATCATGAAAAGTATAATATTCAATGATAACTAACATTTAAAGAAGTATTCTTTAAAGTTCAATTCTATTTTCTATTCATTCCTCTCAGTCAATCAAAAAGTATTTACTAAGATACTGTGCAAGGTGCTACAGATACAAAGACAAAGGCAGAAATACTACTTGCCTTTTTAGAATTTACATTCTACAAAATTTACATATATGCATATGCGAAGTTTAGTAGGAAGCACCAGCAGTGAAAGGAAACAGGAAATGTTTCATGTAGAATATAATGTTTGAGCTGATTTTTGAAGTGAAACAGGGATTCTGAAACATGGAAATGAAGATGCATTTCATACATGTGAGAGAAAACTAGTGTGAAGGTGGCAGATGGAATGTTGAATGTATATAATGGTAAGATAGTCAATTTGGCTAGACTGAAGCTTTCGTGGGAAGAAATAATGTGTAATAAAGATAGAAGGCAGGTTGGGCCAGATTTCAAATGTTTTATGAAGGTAAAGTTGTAAAATGCTTTAAAATATTTTATTTGATTCTGTAGATAATAGGGAGCCACTAGAGTTTAACAAATAGAAGAATTAGATGATTAAACCTGTACACTAAGAATATTGACTTGGCAGCTGTGTGAAGGATGAATTGGAGAGGAGAGAAGTTGAAGCAGAGAAACCATTAAGAAAGCCGTTATAATAGAGACCCTATGAGATAGAAAAGACAAGATTTGGCAACTAGGTGAACATGGGATAAAATAAATGAGGAATCAAGGATGAAACCACCAGAAGGAATAGTAATGTCATAAAGGAAATATGAAAGTTCAGAATAGGGGTAAAATTTTAGGGAAATATATTAAATTCTATTTCACCATGTTGTATTGAAGAGATGTATAAGACATCCATTTTGAAATTTTTAGTAGATGATTAGTAATGTGGATTTGAAGGTAGAAGAAAGAATAGGGCTAAAAATACAGAACCAGAAGTTATAAGCATTGAGATAATTGCTAAACTCATGAAAATTAGTCACCAACGTATTTAATAGAGAAAAGAGAAGGGACCAATGACAGAGTCTTGGAGCATATGCACAGTTATGAGGCATCTCATGATGATGATCCAAACATGTTCAAAACTAAACATGTTAGAAAGAGTTGCCAAACACATAGGAGAATCAAGAGAACCCAAAGAGGAGAAAGTGAATAAGAAATTGTGATTGATAATGTTAGATCCTGCAAAGAGGTCAAAGAAGACAAGGACTGGGGAAAAAAAGGATATCAAATTTTACAACTAGAAGATCACTAATTGCCATTAGAAAAAGTGGTTGCATTTGAATGAAGATGTCATAAACTAAATTATAAAAAGTTTAGATGAGGAGAGAGAGCAAAAATAGTTGGCTTCTTCAAGGAATCTGGCTGAAAAAAAGAAATGATTACTCATGGTGGGGAAACCTGGAGTCAAAAGACTCATTTTCCTTAGTTCATATCTGACCTCAGACACTTACTAGATGTGTAACTCTATGCGAGTAACATACTCTTGTTTTCCTCAGTTTCCTCATCTGCAAAATGAACTAGAGAAGGAAATGACAAACCGCTCCAATTTCTTTGTTAAGAAAACTCCAAAGGGAGTTACAAAGAGTCAGATACAACTGAAAATGATTGAACAACACCAAAAAAAAAAAACTTATGAGGATGATAAGTTTAGTGACGGTTTATTGAGAATGAGGGACAGTTGAACATGTTTGTTAACAATGAAGAGCCCAACAGATAGGAAGGAACTGAAGATTAGAGGAAGCAGGGATGATGGTAAAGGCAATCTAATGAAAAAAAAATACTAGGAGCTAGACACAAGGGTACATAGAGATGGCCTAGGCAAGACAAAGGGCCACTTCTTCATCAGAGACGAGAGAAAGGCATAATGTCAAAGAGTTATGAAATAAAGATGATGACAAAAGAGCATCCATAGAGAATGACTTCTATTTTCTTAATTAAAGATAAGACAAGAACTTCAACTGTGATGGTAGAAAGACCGGATGCTGTGTGTTTAAATGAAAAACAGTTTTGAAGTTTTAAACAGAGAATCAACTAAGGATTCATAGATTCTGCACCAAGACCCTAGATAAGATTATATAACTCTAAAGGAGTCCCAGTCAACATGGCTGCATTACCTTTCTTCAAATTTCCTTCAGCAGCAAGAAAATAGGAGCAGAGAAGACGAATGAAGATGTATTCTGACTGATATTAGAATTAAGGTGTCAAGGAGTTCAGGGAGAAAAATTTTTAAAAGGCTGAAAGCAATACTACAAAATAAGGTCATGAATGTTTTGTAGAGGAAGTAGACCTCCAAGAGACATAGACAATAGGAATACAGAAGGAAGAAGTCTAATCAGGGGAAATTTAATTATGGAGTGGGAATTCTAAGAATTATCATTTTTAAATGTATGATTGAATACTTATAACTAATTGGCAATTAATATCTTTGAAAGTAATTTTGATTTTTAAAATTATTCAGAGACATACTAGTATAGTTTTCATAAGCATCTCTTACAGTTGAAAGTATATGATCTTAGCCCCTGCTTTTCAAAACTACAGTTTTCTTGTAGGTTCTTGGAAAAATGTATTTTTACACCAGTTTCAAAATTTCAAGATAGCTACTTAGCTAACTTTATATACAACAAATATAATAACTATCTCTCATATGGATTTTGCATTATAAAGTGAAAAAGTAATTAACTTGCAATACTGCATCCAAGTTATTCTTCTATAGATAACATCAGAGAATAAAGCATTAAACAGAATGAAATGAGAGCTTTCTCAATCTGTAAAAGAGTTACAATAAATATTCACAGTTAATAAATTTTTATACCAAAAAGGCTATGTTAGATATCAAAGACCACCAATTCATTGATCTATTTTTTAAGAGATCATCTCATTCAATCTCCTTATTCTACAAATAAGAAAACTGACTTGACAAATGAGAAATGTGCTTGAAGATATGCAGCTCAAAGTATAGCTGCTGCTCATAGGCCCTAAAATACTACTGATCAGTGTGGAATCTTTGACCTACTCCATTTGCAATCTGGGCTGGTTCCTTCTTGGGAAGCTTCCTTAATCTCCTATACAGGGATTTATATTGGTGCCAGACAGTATAAACCAAGTCAATTTTAGACCATCACATCTCTAGAGCTTAAAGTGGGCTACCTAACTCAGCTTTCCCAGTAGCAACATGCTTGATCATATAGCTAAATTATTGGTGTAGCTGAGACCAAAATGCAAATTTCCTAAAACCCAAGTCTAATAATCTTTTTTTTTTAATTATAACATTTTTTACAATATTATCCCTTGTACTCCCTTCTGTTCCAAATTTTCCCCTCCTTCCCTCCACCCCCCTCCCCTAGATGGCAGGCAATCCCATACATATTAAATATGTTATAGTATATCCTAGGTACAATATATATGTGCAGAACCAAATTTTGTTGTTGTTGTTGTTGCAAAGGAAGAATTGGATTCAGAAGGTAAAAATAACCTGGGGAAAAAAACAAGAAAATGCTAACAGTTTACACTCATTTCCCAGTGTTCCTTTTCTAGGTGTAGCTGATTCTGTCCATCACTGATCAATTGGAATTGGGTCAGTTCTTCTCTATGTTGAAGATATCCACTTCCATCAGAATACATCCTCATACAGTATCATTGTTGAAGTGTATAGAGATCTCTTAGTTCTGCTCGTTTCACTCAGCATCACTTGATTTAAGTCTCTCCAAGCCTCTCTGTATTCCTCCTGCTGGTCATTTCTTATAGAACAATAATATCCCATAACATTCATATACCACAATTTACCCAACCATTCTCCAATTGATGGACATCCATTCATTTTCCAGTTTCTAATCACTACAAAAAGGGCTGCTACAAACATTTTGGCACATACAGGTCCCTTTCCCTTCTTTAGTATTTCCTTGGGATATAAGCTGAGTAGTAGCACTGCTAGATAAAAGGGAATGCACAGTTTGAGAACTTTTGGGGCATAATTCCAGATTGCTCTCCAGAATGGTTGGATTCTTTCACAACTACACGAACAATGTATCAGTGTCCCAGTTTTTCCACATCCCCTCCAACATTCATCATTATTTGTTCCTGTCATCTTAGCCAATCTGACAGGTGTGTAGTGGTATCTCAGAGTTGTCTTAATTTGTATTTCTCTGATCAATAGTGATTTGGAACACTCTTTCATATGAGTGGAAATAGTTTCAATTTCATCATCTGAAAATTGTCTGTTCATATCCTTTGACCATTTATCAATTGGAGAATGGCTTGATTTCTTATAAATTAAAGTCAATTCTCTGTATATTTTGGAGATGAGGCCTTTATCAGAACCTTTAACTATAAAAATGTTTTCCCAGTTTGTTACTTCCCTTCTAATCTTGTTTGCATTAGTTTTGTCTGTACAAAAGCTTTTTAATTTGATGTAATCAAAATCTTCTATTTTGTGATCAATAATGATCTCTAGTTCTCCTTTGGACACAAACTCCTTCCTCCTCCACAAGTCTGAGAGGTAAACTATCCTATGTTCCTCTAATTTATTTATAATCTCGTTCTTTATACCTAAATCTTGGACCCATTTTGATCTTATCTTAGTATGTGGTGTTAAGTGTGGGTCCATGCCTAGTTTCTGCCATACTAATTTCCAATTTTCCCAGCAGTTTTTGTCAAATAATGAATTCTTATCCCAGAAGTTGGGATCTTTGGGTTTGTCAAACACTAGATTGCTATTTTTATTCACTATCTTGCCCTGTGAACCTAACCTATTCCACTGATCAACTAGTCTATTTCTTAGCCAATACCAAATTGTTTTGGTGACTGCTGCTTTATAATATAGTTCTAGACCAGGTACAGCTAGACCACCTTCATTTAATTTTTTTTCATTACTTTCCTTGAAATTCTCGACCTTTTGTTCTTCTATTTGAATTTTGTTGTTATTTTTTCTAGGTAATTAAAATAGTTTCTTGGGAGTCTGATTGGCATAGTACTAAACAAATAGATTAGTTTAGGGAGTATTGTCATTTTAATTATATTTGCTCGGCCTATCCAAGAACACTCAATGTCTTTCCAATTATTTAAATCTGACTTTATTTTTGTGGCAAGTGTTTCATAATTTTGCTCATATAATTCCTGACCTTCCTTTGGTAGATATATTACCAAATATTTTATGTTATCATCCATTATTTTGAATGGAATTTCTCTTTGTAGCTCTTGCTGTTGGATTGTGTTGGTAATGTATAAAAATGCTGAAGATTTATGTGGATTTATTTTGTATCCTGCAACTTTGCTAAAGTTCTGAATTATTTCTAATAGCTTTTTAGAAGAATCTTTGGAGTTCTCTAAGTATACCATCATGTCATCTGCAAAGAGTGATAGTTTGATTTCCTCATTGCCTACTCTAATTCCTCGAATCTCTTTCTCCACTCTTATTGCCAAGACTAGTATTTCTAGTACTATATTGAATAGTAATGGTGATAGTGGGCAACCTTGTTTCACTCCTGATCTTACAGGGAAAGGTTCCAGTTAATTGCCATTACATATGATGTTTACTGACGGTTTTAAATATATGCTCCTTATAATTTTAAGGAATAGTCCATTTATTCCTATATTCTCAAGAGTTTTTAGTAGGAATGGATGTTGGATTTTATCAAATGCTTTTTCTGCATCTATTGAGATGATCATATGGTTTTGTTAGTTTGGTTATTGATATAGTCGAATATGCTAAGAGTTTTCCTAATATTGAACCAGCCCTGCATTCCTGGTATAAATCCCACTTGGACATAGTGTATTAACCTGTGGATGATTTTCTGTAGTCTTTTTGCTAATATTTTATTTAAGATTTTAGCATCAATATTCATCAGGGAGATTGGTCTATAATTTTCTTTCTCAGTTTTCAGCCTACCTGGTTTAGGTATCAGTACCATGTTTGTGTCATAAAAGGAATTTGGTAGGACTCCTTCAATCCCTATTTTTTCAAATAGTTTATATAGCATTAGAGTTAGTTGTTCTTTAAATGTTTGGTAGAATTCACATGTAAATCCATCTGGTCCTGCGGATTTTTTTCTTAGGGAATTTGTTAATAGCTTGTTCTATTTCTTTTTCTTAAATGGGACTATTTAGACTACTTACTTCTTCCTCTGTTGATCTGGGCAAGCTATATTTTTTAAAGGTATTCTTCCATTTCATTTAAGTTATCGAATTTATTGGCATAAAGTTGGGCAAAGTAGCTCCTAACTATTGTTCTAATTTCCTCTTCATTAGTGGTGAGTGCTCCCTTTTCATTTTCAAGACCAACAATTTGCTTTTCCTCTTTCCTTTTTTAAATCAGATTTACTAAGGGTTTGTCTATTTTGTTGGTTTTTTCATTAAACCAAATCTTAGTTTTATTAATTAATTCAATAGTTTTTTTACTTTCAATTTTATTAATCTCACCTTTTATTTTTAGAATTTCAAGTTTCGTGTTTGTCTGGGGGTTTTTAATTTGTTACTTTTCTAGCAATTTTAGTTGTAAGCCCAATTCTTTGACCCTTTCTCTATTTTATGCAAGTAGGCCTCTAGATATATATAAAACTTCCCCTTATTATTGCTTTGGCTGTATCCCACACATTTTGGTATGATCTCTCATTATTGTCATTTTCTTGGTTGAAATTATTACTGATGTCTAAGATTTGCTGTTTTACCCAATCATTCTTTAGTATAAGATTTTTAGTTTCCAATTAATTTTTGGTCTATTTTCCCCTGGCTTTTTATTAAATGTAATTTTGATTGCATTGTGGTCTGAAAAGGATGCATTTACTATTTCTGCCTTACTGCATTTGATTTTGAGGTTTTTGTGTCCTAGTATGTGATCAATTTTTGTATAGGTTCCATGAACTGCTGAGAAGAAAGTGTACTCCTTTCTGTCTCCATTTAGCTTTTGCCAAAGATCTATCATATCAGACTTTTTAGTATTCTATTTACGTCTTTGACTTCTTTCTTATTTATTTTGTGTTTTGATTTATCTAATTCTGAGAGTGCAAGGTTGAGATCTCCCACTATTATAGTTTTGCTGTCTATTTCTTTTTGCAGCTCTCTTAATTTCTCTTTTAAGAATTTAGATGCTGTACCACTTGGTGCATATATGTTTAATATTGATACTGCTTCATTATCTATGCTACCCTTTAACAGGATATAATGCCCTTCCTTATCTCTTTTAATTAGATCAATTTTTGTTTTTGCTTGATCTGAGATGAGGATGGCTACCCCTGCTCTTTTGGCTTCACCTGAAGCATAGTAGATTCTGCTCCACCCTTTCACTTTTATTCTGAATGTATCACCCTGTTTCAGGTGTGTTTCCTGTAAACAACATATAGTAGGATTCTGGCTTTTAATCCACTCTGCTAACTGCTTCCTCTTTATGGGGGAGTTTACCCCATTCACATTTATGGTTAGAATGACTAATTCTATATTGCTTGCCATCCTGTTAACCCCTGCTTATGTTTTTCTCCTCTCCTTCCCTCTTACCCCCCTCCCCAGTATTAAACTTGTGAGCACCACTTGTTTTTTCACATCCCTCTCTTTTAATATCCCTCCCCCACCTTAAAGTTCCTCCCCCTATTTTACCCCTTTTCCTCACAATTTCTGTATTCCCTTCCCCTTAGCTTACTCCTTCCCTCTCACTTTTCAATGAAGTGGAAGAAGTTTCACCATAAATCGAATATGTCTATTGATCACACTATGTTCATCCCCCTCCTTTCTTTCTCTCAGATATAATAGGTTACCTTTGCCTCTTCATGAGATATGGTACCACCACTTTACCCTTTTTTATGATATAATTTCCTTTCCACCTCTAGTTTCTAGGACAAATTATACATGTGTTCCTTACATATCTTTATGGCAGACATATAGTTCTCAAGATTTCTTTTTTACCTTTTTAGAAATCTCTTGAGTTCTGTATTTGAAGATGAAATATTTTGTGTAGATCTGGTTTTTTCATCAAGAATAAATGGAATCTTCCCTGGAAAATGATGCTCATTTTTGCTGGGTAAGTTATTCTTAAGCTGCCTACCAAGTTCCTTAGCCTTTTGGAATATCATATTCCAAGCCCTTCATTCTTTTAATGTGGATGCTGCTAGCTCCTGGGTTATCCTTATTGTGGATCCTCCATATCTGAATTGCTTTTTTCTAGCAGCTTCCAATATTTTTTCCTTCATCTGATGGTTCTTGAATTTGGCCAGTATATTTTTTGGCATTTTGATTTTAGGGTCCCTTTCAGTAGGTGATTGATGAATTTTTTCAATGTCTATTTTACCCTCTGTTTCCAAAACGTCTGGGCAGTTCTCTTTGATAATTTCCTGGAAAACAGTGTCCAGGCTCTTTTTTTTCCTCACATTTTTCAGGGAGTCCAATTATTCTCAAATTGTCTCTCCTGGATCTGTTTTCCAGGTCTTTCTAATAAGGTACTTGACATTCTTTTCAATTGTTTAATTTTTCTGGTTTTGCTTGACTACTTCTTGGTTTCTCCTTGAGTCATTCACTTCTACTTGTTCCATTCTAATTTTCAAAGATGTGTTTTCTTCACTCACTTTTTTTATATCTTTTTGTAATTGTCCAATTGAATTTTTATCTTCTATGGAATTTTTTTCCATTTTATCCATTTTATTTTTTAGAGAGCTGTTTTCTTTTTCCAACTCACTTATCCTGTTTTCTTTGGAGTTGTTTACCTTTTCCAATTCACTAATTTTGTTTTTCAATGATTTGATTTCTTTATCCACTCTGTCTTTAAATGTGTGGAATGACTTCTCCAGGCTCTCTTCCCAAGCTTCTCTTTCCTTTTCCCATTTCTCTTCTAGCTCTCTTGTGAAAGCCTTTTTGATTTCCTCTATGAGATTCTTTTGTATTGAGGAGCAGATCATATTTCCCTTAGGGGATTCCTCTGGGGACAATCTGTTTTTAGTCTCCTCAGTATTTGAAGTCTGCTCTCTCTCCATACAGAAGCTGTCAATGGTTAGAGCCCTTTTAAATTTTTTGTTCATTTTTTCAGAGTGGGAATGGAAGAAAATAAATTGACAAAAGAAACAATTGGTCTGTTTCTGGGGGGTGGGGGTGGAATGGGGCTAAATGGTGTTACCGGGCCTCCTCTACAAAGTGCGGGAGACAGCAGCAAGGCACTGACAGGACAGTGATGGCTGCGCTGTGTCTGCACTCTGAGGCTCTAAGAACGTGCTGAGTCACACTGGGTGAGGGTGGGGGTGGCCAGGTCCTGAGAGGCTAACTTTCTGGGGTTTTATTCTTGACCTCCAGTCTTTACACCTTCTCCGCTTCTCTTGGCTTGCTGCCAAGATGGAGTATCCACACTGGGGTAAAAGTCTTTTCACAGAAACAGCAGAGATCACACCCCTCCCTCTCTGGTCTGCAGTGTAACCTGCCTGTCTCGTTCTGGCTGCCTGCCCTCAGTCTGAGCCCAGTCTGTTCATCCCCTCCCCCGAGCAAACACAGACCTTCTCTGGCTAATTTCAAGGTTGTCTTCTGTTGGTGATTATTTGTGGGTTTCTTTTCCAATCAAGCATTAATTCTGAGGCTTGTCATGAAGTAAGTCCTGAGAGAAAATGCGGAGCTCAAGCAGCTGTCTGCCTCTATGCTGCCATCTTGGCCGGAAGTCCCCCAAGTCCAACAATCTTATAATTATATCATAAAGTAGTCAATCCAGCAGTAACAAAACAATCTAGTAATAATAGTTTAAAAAGTAGTAATAACAAATTAAAAAGATAAATGATTTAATTTAACTTTTAATTGACTATAACAATTAGAACTTATTATTCAACTGTATCATCATTTAAAGCAAAAATGAGTAGATTTGATTTTAAATAGACATATCTAAATTCAACAGACATCTGTGATTTTGCATTCCGGGAAATTTTGACATTTATCTTGTATATGTTTTATCTTTTTTATTTGATATAATCTACAAACTTTCTTTTGAAAGTTTTGCTCTCTTCTACTTTCTTGTACTTATTAAAAATCTCAAGAAAAAAATGTAAATAGAAATTTCAATTGGAATTCCCTGGGAGGGCCATTCTCAAACTCTAATATCTAGGAATCATTCAAATTACATTGGGGATAGATTCTGTGATTATCAACTGACCATAGATTTTCTTCTTTGTGATTACTGTTTACAGAATCATAGACTTTTTAAAACTGAAAGTGTGCTTTGGAACTTTTTATTTATTTGAACCCTCAATTCTGTATCCTGTCAGTCACCATAAATTTCAGCCTTTCCCGCTACTGAAATCATGTAGAGGTAGCATTACGTGTGAGGTATCTTGGAAAACATCATTTATAGAGACATCATGTCACCATTCTAATTAGGGTTTTATCTACTAACTTCTCCTTAAGTTGGTGTTCTCCCTGTTCTCTGACTAGAAAATGCCTATTTCTTTCCATTCTGATCTCTGATTCAATGCCATTTTCTGTAAAAACAAACACCTTTTTCCTACACAATTATTTTCTCTGACTACTTCCCTTGCCCCAGTTTTTATCTTTTGCTTAATTATTGACAAACGCTCCCTCTTCTCCTAGATTCCTTCCTTTTGTTCTCCTTCCAACTCTTGGCACTCATTGAAACCTAGCTTTCTCCTGAAGACACCTAGTTATTATACACTCTAATGTTGTGATTCCTTCACTATTTTCTCATTAATCAAGGTAAAAAGAATTTTTCCTACTCCCCTTCACCAAATAAAAGTGAAGTATCCCTATAAAGCCAAAAAAGTATCCCTTTCCTTCTTCTTGATAGGAGAGGGAATGGGATAAGAAATGATGGCAAAAGCAGATACAAGGAAAACAAGTCAAACAGTCAATGAACATTTATTAAGTGCCTACTGTGTTAGGCTCTGCATTAAGTGTTAGACAAATGTCATCAAGAGACAAAGGACAGCCTTTGAGGTATGAGTAGAAACAAAAACCATGAACATAGATTTCAAGAGAAAGTGCAAGGTAGAAGGATCTGACATATGAGTTAATGAGTTAAGAAGAGTCAGACAGGATTGAATAGTAGGAGGTATGAGTATAACCAGAAGGCAATGATGATGTGAAAACTGGTATAGGTCAAGAAAGACATGAATCAAGAAAAAGGCCTATAACTCATGATTTTAAATATAGATTCCAAGTCTGTCTCTGAGCATTCATCTTTCCCAATGAAGTGGATTATGAGACATCTGTCCCTTGTTGTAGCTAGGACAGTGTTGGAATAAAATTAAAGGAAAGGAAAACAAAAAACTATGAGACATATTAAAATCTAATATCTTATGTACCAGAGTTCAAAGCATTGTAATGGTTCATTATACATGCTTTCAGGACTATTAAACATCTAAGAATCTAGACTTAAGGTATTGTTTGGAAAACACAATTCAACCCCTGATGATAGTAAAAGTTTTTTGCTACAAATTATATTTGAAAAAAAAAATAAACAAACAAATCCATACACATCCACACAGTATTTGTAACATTTGTTGAATTATTACAAAGAGGTATAAACATCATTCCAAAAGTTTTTTTAAATAAATTCCTGATTTGTTATGGGTTACAAGGAGTTAGAATAATTCTATTCCTACCTAGAGGAAATGAAAGGTGGTGAATTCTAGAGCTATTCCCGCTGTATAATATTAAAGATTTAAAAAACAATTGTTAAGCTCTATACTAAAAACAGTACTTGATCTTGTTTGCTGCATTATGGAATAGGCAAAGGCTAGAGAACTAGAAAATTTGCTGTTGAAAAGTGACCTAATTATGTTTACACCTCTACTGTGAAAAAATGACAAAGTTTTCAATGTGTAATGCCACCTCTGTAACAAAACAGAAGAAATAAACTTCACCAGTTAATCTCTTCATCCCCTCAACTCTGTTAAGCATTTCCTCTCTAATTCATCAAAGAATCATTAGATGTACTTGTGAACACCCATAGCTCTCAAACACTAAGCTAAGCCCACTTTAGATGAAAATTCACAACAGGGCATCTTCCTATTTGTAATGGCATAAGGTTATTAGACCTAAATGGCAGTAAATTTCTCCATAGGGGTTGTGGGATAAGACCACAAAAAATGTTTTGTTATTAAATACACAGACTAATGTGCTCTTGTAGTATTCATTGATACAACACTAAAATGAGTAAGAAATCTGGATTTCAGATGAAATGACCTTGGAGATAAATCTCTCTCAGCTTTGGTCTCCTCATTTGTATAACAGCAATAGTTAAGAACACTCACCTCATAATGTTGGTGTGAGAATCAAATAAGTTAATAGATGTAAAATCATCATGAAAGCAGCAACTTGGTGAAGTAGATAGATAACTGGTTTGGGAGTAAAGAAGATGTGTGTTCAAATTCTGCTTCTGATACCTACTGATTTGTGACACTGGGCAAGTCACTAACTAACCCTCTCAAAGTCCCATGCAATTATAGAAGACTACAATTTGCAGAGACAGCACTAGACTTGCATTGGTAAAGGAAGTTCTCTCATAAAAAGTTCTGCTATATCAATAACACCATATTTTTTGTTCCAAACCATGATGATGATGATGATGATGACAATGACAACTATAATGATGATGACAATGAAGATGGAGGAGGAGGGGAAGGAGGGAAGTACCAGTGACAGAGAAAGATAAAATAAATAGCTCACTCTCACAAATATTTTAAATTTCTCTTCTATTCACATCAACATACCCACAAATTATATTGTTAAAATACAAAGAGCCAATAAGCCTACCATTTCTATGCTGGCCTCAAAGCTTCTATGAAATATGAACAGGAAACAAGAATGGCTCTTCCTACATTTAATCCCTAGAACATGGACCTCTACAGGAAGAAAGGTAAATAATTAACTGCACATTTCTCCCAATTCTAAAAATCTTTAAGACTGCTAATGTAAATAGCATATTTATTAATTCAATAATAATTAACAATTCATTAACATATTAATTGATAATAGGAAGCAGAAAAGACAATGAAAAAGGTAGAACTATATAATAACTGAAGTTGATATTTTTCTTTTAAATTTCTTCAGTCTTGCTCAAAACATTAATTATATTTGTAGGATTTTCCCTAAGGCTGAATCCATCAAATAGAATTAGGAAATCTCACTTACCATAACAGCTTTTGTTATGCACATAACACATTCTAACCATTTTGGAAGCAAAAAAAGCACAAAAAACAAAACAAAACAAAAAAACAACCTCCTGTCATAACTGATTATGAGGTTTGATAAGTGCCAAATATTAATAATTATGGTGTGATATGATTATGAGGGAAGAGAAAGGGACAAGCATATATTAAGTGTCTACTATATTCCAGGAATTTACAAATATTATCTCATTTAATTGTCACAATAATCCTGTGAATTAAGTGCGATTGTTATGTTTACCTCTCTCTCATGAAAAAGTAGGCAGACAGATGTTAAATGACTTGTACAGGGTTACACAGCTAATGAGTTACAGAGCTATTTAATTTTAGATCAAATATGAAAAGCCTGAAGATTGCATAGCTTAAAATTTGAAAAACACTGTTGAGTCTGGGTAAATAGGTTAGATGAATTGTCCAAGATGAAAAAGAGACAGAGACAGAGAGAGACAAAAACAATGAAAGTGAGGCAGAAAGAGAAGACAGAGACAAAGAGAAGGGGGAGAGAGAGCAAGCTTATTATATATATATATATATATATATATATATATATATATATATATATATATATATATATATATATGTGTGTGTGTGTGTGTATATATATATATAATATCAATATATGTAATATTAACATATAATGTATGATATACATTATATAATGTTTTTATTCTTTTCTGTGTCTCAAAAAGACTTAAAATAGCAAGGTGCTGGGCACATACTAAATGACTGCAAAAATCTGCTGACTTTTGAATTACATAAAAATGTTTACCTCCCTTAGTTTTCAGGAAATGTGACCTGATTTTAGTGGTGCATCTCTCTGAAACTGAATCAAACAAATCAGAAATAGAAAAAAAAGTGAACTTATGACACCAATTCTACCTAAGGAATCCATTGCTATCTGCCTTTAACACAAAAATCTTGCACTTTTTTCTACCCTCATGGAAGAATAGGTAAAAGAAAATATACTATGCATATGATTTCTATTGTATACAGGAATCTAGGCTTGAATTGATTTTGTATTCGAGTTAAAAGTTTTATATCCATTCCTGTCTGGAAAAAACATAAATGATTTTTCTAGACCAGAGGTAAGACCATTTCATCTCCAATTTTTTAAATTGTGGTTGGCAACCCTCATATAGAATCTTAAAACTGAATGTGGAGGATCATAAAATTATGATCTGGAATCACTAAATGTTTGATTTGTATACCTATTTTATATATCTGGGATCATGTGCAAACTTCTCAAGCAAATAGGGGTCATGAGTGGAGAAAGTTTAAAAAGTCTTGACTTAGTCAACAAGCCATTTAAATATTTTGGATTACCTAGTAGTAGGCAACCTCTAATAATAGTAGAACCCAATGATAATCACAGAACAACAAAGAGACTATATATTACAATCAGAACATCACCAAAAATCTTCTCTACAATTAAGAATTAAAGGTACAACATTTAAGAAATATATAATGAAATCCAACTGTATGCTTTGCCTTGCACTTTCTTGGTCATCCCAAAAATAATTGCAAACAAAACACAACACACACACACACACACACACACACACACACACACACACACACACACACAAAAAAAAAAAACTCCTTTCCAATGGGGTACCTGAATGTTAGACTTATTCATGTAAACACAAATATAAATTTATTTAATGATCTATCTAAATTTAATAAAGACATAAAAATCTGTTGCTCTCTGACATCATCATTTGAACCTCTTTCTCTTCTTTATTTTTTGGTACCCTCTCTCATTTTTTTTGCTACTCCAATTCTGTTTTCCTTTCATTCATTCTTCCTCCATAAGATATTTTTGTAACTTTCTGGGGCACATTAATATGCTAATACTTTCAGAAGATGAAATAGTTGTTAATTCTTGCCAACATATAGGATTTTTTCCACATCATAACAAATTAAATCTAGTAGGATGAACTGAGTTTTCAATGAACTATTGCTATAAAAAATAAAGCTAGTATATACACTCAATTGGAGTTTCTTTACCTTTACTGTGCCATGAGGACTTTTAAATAGGATATTTTTGTGAAAATACTCCATAAATTTGAAAGTATTATGCAGTCTTTAGTACAAAGTGTTGTACTACACATTGTGAGGATTGTTAAAGAATAGTAGATATGTGTAGGGCTTTGATAAATGCAAACTCCTCAAAGTATTAATATATCCAAAACTCTAGCCCAACTCAAGATAAGAAGACAAAAAGGTTCACAGTCAAAAAGAATCTTAGAGACCATCAGGAGGTTCTGAGCAGGAATCCATGAATTTGCTTTCTTAAAAAATTATACAACTAGATAATTGGATTTCATTGTTATTGGTTTTATTTGTAATTTCTGTATTTTTTATTTTATATATTTAAAAAGATTATCTTTACTTGTTCTTAAGTGACAAACTGTTAAAGAGGTGTGTGATAGAAAAAAAATTATGAAACCCTGATCTGGTCCAGTTCAATTTTGGAGAGAAGGAAACAGAAGGCTGGAGGTTAAGTAACTTATTGAGAGTCCCTTAGGCAATAAATAACAGAGTCTGGGTTTGAACCGGGATCTTCTGATTATATGATATAGTCTTATTGATCCTCCTTTTATAACTTATGTAATCGGTCATTATTCTAATCAAAAGCTTAAAATGGCTCATTGTTTCCCATTCTTTCAAATATAATTTATTCCACTTAGTATTTAGAGGCTCCCACAGACTCTAGTCCAACTTTTAAAAGTTATCATTTATTTCCTCAACCCTCCCCTCTGGCCAAGCTTACCTACTTTTCTCCCCTCCACATAACTTTCTCATTCTTATCTCTATATCTTTGCTTCCAAATATATAATTTATGTTGTTTTATATACAATACCATAAGGTCAAACAAAAATTTTCCCTCCTCTGAGGTCTGCTAATTCTGTTCTTCAAGCCAAATTCAAAATTCAATTTTCCAGAAATTTTTTGTCTAATCTCATGTGGTTTGACAGTGAATTTCCTTCTCCCTCTAAAGGGGAGAATATCCTTTCAGTATGTTATTTTCTACATCAATTACAAGATTCCTTCCAAGTACCAAGATTCTATAATTTATAAATAGAAAAAAATCTGGCTCTATCCTCTTCCTCTGATGTTTATCTTTTATTCTCAGCTTCTGTCCTCATTTTGTAAAAGTAGGAGGAGATTTAAAGAAATAAACCTGCTGTTGGTAATTGGTGATTTCTGGAACAGCAACTTTCTAACAGGAGGTGACAGCCCTTTGGCCAGATTCTCTAAATCTTTAACACTAACAATTCAGCAATGCCATGTTTTCTCTTTATTAGCTTGTGTTCAAATTTTTAAAGGCATCCGTAAAGTAGATCATTCCTACAGAAATGATTACAGACTAGAATTTAAGAAAAATATAGATACATTAAAGAGCAGAAAGATGCTTCTGCTATGTTGCTGATAGGGAGTATACATTCTCAAATCCTGTTGTCCCTTTGTCAGCGGGAAGCAAGTCCAGGTAGAGTAAAGATTGGCAAAGTCTATTACATCACTTCTCATTGCTTCTGCCACAGGCAATGAAGAAGGTAGAAATGAAGGTCAGTGAAAAATCAAAATAAAAATACATGCTATCAGGAAAATGCAAAAAAAGAAAAACATCATAGGAACCCTTGAAAGCTATGATCACTGACAGTGGAACACATCAGTGTAATTCCTATGGTTTACACACTAAAGAAAGCCTTTTGTTTAAAAATAATTATGTATTATCTACTATTCTTCAAAAAATATCTGAAAATAATATTTTAATAGTATCATGAATATTGGTCAGTTACATGAACTAGCAGAAGGTAGAGACATTTTCCTTTTTGTCTTTGTATTCAAACTGTGTTAAACAATTCCAGACATATTATAATTAATTAGTAAGTTTTCAATTGAACTACATATTTACACACACTTACTATTCTAGGTGCTAGAAAGGGCATAGTATTTAGATAGAAGAAAGAAATTCTTCTATCTGTGAAGTTTACATTCTAGACAAAGTATAAGACAAGCAAAGAAAATTATATTATAGAATAGCAAATGATAAGTTTATGATATAGTTGCAAAACAAAGTCTAAAGGGAGGAATCAGTTCTAAATGATGATAGGGAAGAGCCCCAAGATGAGGTGGATCCAAGAAGGCTTCATATAGAGAGTGGCATTTAAACTAGTTAAAAAGATCTTTGACAATAGTGAAAGTTCTGTCTTAATCTGGTGATAGAAAATATCACATTGTCTCTAGTAGATCCCACAATTATACTGAGCACCAAACAACAAAGAAAACATAAAGCATTTTAACATTTTAAAAACCTTTACCAAGTAGCACTTTCACATTACTTTTTATATTTTATTTTTCCCAGTTACATGTAAAATTTTTTCCATTTGTTTTTAAAACTTTAGAGTTTCACTATGCCTGAAGAGCTATAAAACTGTGTGTGCCTTTTGATCCAGAAGTGTCTCTACTCAGTCTGTATCCCAAAGAGATCATGAAAGATGAAAACGAACCCACAGGGACAGAAATGTTTGTAGGATCCCTTTTTGTAGTGTCAAGGAACTGGAAATCGTGTATGACTATCAGTTGGGGTCCTATAAGAAATGATGAACAAGCTGACGTCAGAAAAGGCTAGAAAGACTTATATGAACTGATGCTGAGGTGGAGTGAGCAGAACCAAGAGAACATTGTATACAGTAACAAGATTATATGATGATTAACCAGGATGAATTTCTTTTTTTAAGCTTTTTATTTTCAAAACATACGCATAGTTTCAACATTCACCCTTGCAAAATTTTTTGTTGAACGTTTTTTTTTTCTCTGTCCCTTCCCCCATCCCTGCTCCAGACAGCAAGTAATCCATTATGTTAAACAGGTGCAATTCTTCTATACATATTTCCAGAATTATCATGCTGCACAAAAAAAAATCAGATCAAAAAGAAAAAATTAGAAAGAAACAAAATGCAGGCAAACAATAACAAAAAGTGAAAATACTATATTGTGATCCATACACAGTCCCCTCTCTCTGGATGCAGATGGCTCTCTTCATCACAAGTCTATTAGAATTGGCCTGAATCATCTCACTGTTAAAAAGAGCCAAAATCCATGACAGTTGAGCATCACATAATTAGTTGTTGCAGTGTACAATATTTTTTTGATTCTACTAACTTCATTTAGCATCAGTTCATATAAGTCTTTCCAGGTCTTTCTGAAATCATGCTTCTGATTATTTATTATATTTTTCTATAATTTTGTAATTTTGTAATATTCACATACTATAACTTATTCAGCCATTCTCCAACTGATGGGTATCCAGTTTCCAGTTAATTGACATTTACAAAAAAGGCTGCTATAAACATTTTTGCCCATGTGGGTCCTTCTTCTTTTTTATGATTTCTTTGGGATACATGCCCAGTAAAGGGTATACCCAGTTTCATAGTTCCATATTGCTCTCTGAATGTTTTGATCAAGTCACAATTCAACCAACAATGTATTAGCATCCCAATTTTCCCACATCCCCTCCAGCATCCATCATTATCTTTTCCTGTCATCTTAAGCCAATCTGAGAGGTGAGTAGTAGTACCTCAGAGTTGTATTTAATTTGCATTTCTCTGATCAATAGTGATTTAGAGCATTTTCTCTGCAAGACTGGAAATGGTTTTAATTTCTTCAGTTGAAAATTGTCTGTTCACATCCTTTGAACTTGGTTCTTTTCAACAAAAATTCTAATAGACTTCAAATAGAAAGTGCTATATGCATCCAGAGAGAATTATGAAGATTGAATATGAATCAAAGCAAAGTATTTTTATCTTTTTGTTTGCTAATTTTATTTCTTTCTGATGTTTTCCCCTTTTGATCTGATTTTTCTTATTCAGAATGATGAATACGGAAATATGTTTAGAAGAATGGCACATGTTTAATCTATATTGGATTGCTTGCTGTCTTGGGGAGAGGGGAAGAAGGAGAGAGGGAGAAAAATTGTAACACAAGGTTTTGCAAAGGTGAATGTTGAAAACTATCTTTGCATGTATTTGGAAAAATAAAATGCTATTAAAGAAAAAAACAAAAAAATTTGAGTTCCAGATTCTCTTCCTTCTTTTCTCCTCTCTACCACCCCCCCATTGAGAAGGCAAAACATTTCTATAAAAGTCCTATGGTGAAAGAAAACATAGATCCCCCCTCCCAAAAGAAACCCTCAAAAATAGAGTTTAAAATGTTTCATTTTCTATTCAATTGGTTCTTTCTCTGGGTATAAAAAGCATTTTTCATTATAAGGCCTTCAGACTGTATTGGTCTTGGATCATCATACAGTCATTCACGGCATATTGTCCCACAATATTGCTGTTATTTTGAATGAGCTCTTGGAGGACCTTCCAGGTTTTTCTGAGAGCACTTTGCTCAGCACAAACCATAATTTATTCAGCCATTCCCCACTTCATGAGTATCTCCTCAGTTTCCATTCTTTACCCTGAAAAATATCTGTGCATATGGACCCTTTTTCTTTTTAAATCTATTGATATTTTTAGGTCAAAGGATGATTTTATAGTCCTTTGGACACAGATTATATCTTAGGATCATTTATCAACTGGGGAATAGCTCTTTTTAAAAATTTGACTCAGTTCCCTATACATTTGAAAAATGAGGCTTCAAAATTCTTTTCACAATTATTATTGCTAACTGTATTTCCCCTGCTTATTGTCTTCTTTCTTTCCTTTCACCTTGTCCCTCCTCAAAAGTGTTTTGTGTCTGACCACTTCCTCCCCTAATATGCCCTTTCTTCTATCACTCTTCCCCTTTTTGTCTCCTTCTTCTACTTTCCTTAAGGATAAGAAAGATTTCTAAACCCATATTTAGTGTGTATGTTATTTCTTCTTTGAACCAGTTGTGATGAGAATAAGGTTCATTCACTCCCCCTACTTCCTTCTCTTCCTCTCCATTGTAAAAGCTTTTTTTTTGGCCTCTTTTATGGCAGATAATGTATACCATTCCATCTCTCCCTTTTCCTTTCTCCCAGCACATTCTTCTCTCGCCCATTAATTGTATTTTTAAAGATATTGTCCCTTCATATTTAACTCACAACTATGTCCTCTATCTGTATATACTATTCCTTCCTGCCATAATAATGAAAACGTTTTTATGTATTATAAGTATCATTTTTCCATGTAGGAATATAACAGATTAACCTATAAATCATAAATCACTTATGATTTCCCTTTTCTGATAATCTCCTTTATTCTTCTCCTGAGTCCTGTATTTCAAAGTCAAATTTTCTATTCAGCTTTGGTCTTTATATCATGAATGCTTGAAAGTCTTTTATTTAACTGAATGTTCACCTTTTTCCCTGGGGGATTAAAATCAGTTTATTCTTGGCTGTAATTCTAGCTCCATTCTTCTCTGGAACATCACATTCCAGATCTTTTAATGTGGAATCTTTGCCTCTACTATATCTGAATTGTTTCTTTCTGGATGCTTGCAACATTTTCTCCTTGACCTAGGAGTTTTCATCTTGAGATCTCTTTTAGGAGGTAACCACTGGATTCTTTTGATTTCTATTTTGCCCTCTGATTCTATAATATCAGAAGAGTTTTCCTTTATAATTTCTTGAAAGATCTTGAAAGATAATATCTAGGCTATTTTTTAACATGGCCTTCAGGGAGACCAATATTTTAAAAATTATTTCTTCTGGATCTATTTTCCAGATCAGTTGTTTTTCCAATTAGATATTTCACATTGCTTTCTATTTTTCTATTCTTTTGTGTTTTTTATTGTTTCTTGATTTCTCATAAAGTTATTAACTTCCATTTGCCAACTTCTAATTTTTAAAGTATTATTTTCTCCAGTGAGCTTTTGTGCCTCTTTTCCCATTTGGGCAAATTTGCTTTTTAATACAGTCTTCTCCTCATTGACTTTTTGTATTATTCTCATTTCTCTTCACAACTTTTCCTTTATCTCTGTTACTTGATTTTCAAAATTCCTTTTGTACTTCATGGCCTGAGACCAGTTATTTTTCTTGGAGACTTTGGATGTGGGAGCTTTGACTTTATTATCTTCTTCTGAGTGAGCATTTTGATCTTCCTTGTCACCACAGTAATTTTCTATAGTCCTGGTTTGCTAAGCCTAGAACTGCCACAGGCTGTGCTGCAACTGTACTCTAGTTCCATCCTGATAAAACAAACCTTTCCTGCTAACCTTAAATTGGCATTGCTGGAAAATTGTTTCACTCCATCTTTTTGTGGGTTCTAACACTGTAAAGTTTGTTTAGAATCATTATTTAAAGGTATATGGGAGAGAGCTAGAGGAGTCCCTGACTTTATTCTGACATCCTAGCTCTGCATCCTAGACTAAATCACACTTCCACATTTCTAAAACACAATGATAAATATGTTCACAAAGATGAATCATAAGTACAGCCAGATCTCTGAATGCCTTCTGAATCATTAAGAAGAAATTAAATTTTTTGTCTAGTCTTTAAAAAACATTTATTTTATTCTGAACTTAAGAAAAAAACAAAACAATCATTTTCATAACATAGTAGAATAGAAAAAAAGATGATTAGGTATGAAACTGTAAATCTTTTGTGCATAGCTTGCTATTCCTTTTAAATATATAATAAAGTTATCATGTAACTCTTTTTTTTCTCTTTTTCTTCCCTCTCCACACCCTAAAAATGGCTACTATTAGCCAAAAATACATGTGTACACACATTTGTATTTGCATTAAAAACCATGACATGCATAATTTCTTTCTCTGATGCTAGTAGAGTCTTCTTTTATATGTCCTTTATAGTTAATCTGGGTATTTATAATAGTCAAAATGACTGGAGAACAATCTGGAATTATGTCCAAAGAGTTAGCAAACAACCTTTGACCCTTTTGACCCAGCAATATCACTACCCTTACTAGGTCTTTTCCCCAAGATGATTAAGGAAAAAGGAAAAAATATATATGTTCTAAAATATTTATAACAGGTCTCTTTGTGGTGGCAAAGAACTAGAAATTGCAAGGATGCCTGTCAATCGGGGAATGGCTGAAAAAATTGGTATGTGATTGTGATGGAATACTAGTGTTCTATAAGCAATGATGAGCTCAATAATCTTAGAAAAAACATGGATAGACATATACAAAATAATGAAGATCAAAATTAGCTGAACCAAGACAACATTGGATACAGTGTTGTAACAATGTTGCTTTAAGAAGAGCTCTGAGTAACTGTCAGTCTAATCTTAATGATGTATACTTTAGTGTATCCCAATTTTTTGAAAATTGGTAATTCATGAACAATATAGTCAACTGATAACTGCAGAGCCCCTAATACGTATTTAGCTCTGTGGGGGGAAATTATATGTGAAAACTACTATCAAAAAGTTTACAATCTTATTAAGGAAATATGCATAACGCATACATGACCAACCTAATCTACTTTCCCAATTACGCACTTCTTCAGAGATATAATTTATATCACTTCTTATTACAGAGGCAGAATAATGAACCTGGAGTCAAAGAACTGGCTGTAAATACTGCTTCTGAAATATACTAACTGGCTGGTCATAAACAAGCCACTTTAACTTTCTCAAACTATTTCTTTTCTGCAAAATGACAATTACACCTTTAGTACCTGTCCCACAGAATTGTTGTGAGACCTAAATGATGCAAGTACTGAAATGCTATATAAAATAATCAGTTACCATTATCAAATATTAATCATTATTATAAATGAGCTGAAGGTTAAGAGCTGACATAGTGGCTAGAGAATTGGACTTAATCAAGGAAATTAGAGTTTGACTACTTTCTTTGACATTTACTAGCTTTAACAATTCTGCACGTTATTTACCTCATCTATAAAATAAAGGGTTTGGACTCAGGAGTCTTTAAGGTTCACTCTAGACTTAAGTTTTTTTTATTTTATGGTTCTCCATTGGTCTTGGGATCATTGGCAACTTTAATTCCTTAAACACTGTAGTGTTCCAATAATTGGAATCCCAGAATATTGCCAGAATATTTAACATTTGGGTTAAGAAGAAGAATGTCAGGGGCAGCTAGGAGGCACAGTGGATAGAGCACCAGCCTTGAATTCAGGAGGACCGGAGTTCAAATCTGGTCTCAGACACTTAACACTTCCTAGCGGTGTGACCCTGGGCAAGTCACTTAACCCCAGCCTCAGGGGGAAAAAAAGGAAGAATAATGTTGTAAATTTGGATTATTAAAAGAATTTTCCCAAATTACATATAGCCTATTTTCTTTTTATTATTAAATTCTGAGCCCAATTCAATGTCAATGTGCAAGGCCCATCTTGTTTGTATGTACTAATTCAATTGACTGACCAATCTAGGAATAAAAACAATTTTATTGATTTAGTTTTCCCTATGTATCTCATCAATCTATATCTCTTAAAGAGACAAGAATCTCACAGAGAAGGTCCTGTACTATTCTAGAGTTTGAGGCAATCAGTGCAATATCAGTAAATAAGGAAATCCAATAATCAGAGTCATCTTACAGTTTCCTCCATAGTTTCATTTATTCAAGAATTATGTATAATCTTAATATAAGCATTAGATTATATGTCTGAGAAGACTCATTAAGGCTACATTTTGCTCTCCTTTTATTTTTTTTCTCATCAACAAGTAATAACACAATAGCATTGTGTATTCTTACATCTTTCAGTCAACTATGTGATTCTAACAATGCATAAATTCAAATTCACGTATGAGCAGAACCAAGAGAACATTATACATAGTAACAATATTGTTTTAAAAACAAAGCTGTTCTTAAATCATTTAAATCACTCAGCTTTGAGTGATTGTTGGTCAAATCTTAATGCTGTATGTTTTACTGTATTCCAGTCTTTGAAAACTGGTAATTAAAGAACAATATATTCAATAGGTATTTTTGGAGCACTCAATGTGTATCCAGCTTTGTGGAGTAACTGTAAACAACATCATGTAAATTGTAAACAAAATTCTGTAAACAACAGAATTGTTTGTGATAGGGTGCCTGTTTCATTCTCATATTTTCATTATGGGAATCCTGGAGATCCAAGATCTTCTAAGTAAAAAATACTTACATTGCACTCCTCTAAGAGCATACTTATTACCTTCCAACCCTTCTCAGCCTGTCATTCTTTTTTGTCCTTTCATAAATCTTCTGTAGAGAGTTCACTAGCTACAATGGATGGTTTTAAAATAATGTTTTATAAATGCCAGTAAGGAATAGTGGTTTTTAGTTTGTTATTCCTACTTTCACTTTATTTGTTCACTTGATTTTGTGTAATAATAATTTTACATTTTTTACCAGTAAATCATCATAGGTAATATGCTATAATTTATCTAGGCTTACCTTGTGTCTCTTTATTGTGGATCACCCATAAATTTGATTCTTTTTTTAGATTTTGATTCCTAGCTATTCAATATTACTAAGAAAATATTAGTGACAATAAAGCTGGATTTTTATGTCAAGGAATCTCTTGGAGTTTTTTTTTTTTTTAACTCGCAGTTTGTATATTTGTTTCCAGATGCAATGTATCCCATATTCTTCTTCCTATTTGATTCTGGGCCAAGCTCAATGCACATTTTCATGTTCATTGTTCATATGTTCAAATGGACTATCACAAAAGATAGTTTGTCTAGCCAAAAAACATTTTTCATCCATTAGGGGTTTTGTTTTTTATTTTCCTGTATAGATCATTAGGATGATCTCTTTTGAATAATGAACAATTTCATTATTATGAGCTGTCTGAAATTCTCTAAGTCTTGAATCAATCAGCACAAATCATTTGCCAACAGGTACATTTGGAGGATCTCATTAGCTAAAAAGAATATCTCTTCCTTTTTGGATCTTTGACAGACACTCTCCAAAGCAATGGTAAATACTTATAGAAAGGATACATTTCCCTGTTTTATGCTTCACTTGAAGGTGATATACAAAGGATCATTTACTAGGTGTTTCCCATACCTATGTCAAGATCCAACAAAATTCTCCAAACAAACTGACCACAAAGATAACTTTGTTCAGAAAATCCTTGTTGATCTATAAAGGTTTTTTTTTTCAAATGAACAAATACTAAGCATAATATCATCTTATATTATCTACACTTTTAAGTCATTTCTTTGACTATGATTATGTGATCTCGTGTAGAGAATCATTTATGGAAGTTTATCCATTCCTTTTCACGTAGATCATTCTCCTAAAGATTTAATAGAGATGAGAAAAGAAGACATATGTGTGTGTTTGTGTGTGTATGTATATACATATATATACATACACACATATGTATATACACTTATTTGTGTATTAAATACCTTCTCTGACTTTTTTCTAGTTATTTATTATTTCTCAAATATTTTAGAAACTAATATTTAATGTCTCAAAATTGCAACATCTTCAGCATAGATTTCTTCTGCCTGCCTTTGGTATATAAGACCAGCTGCTCTTACTGACTTCATCTTCTTGAAAATCATTTTCATTTTTGGCATATTTAACATTTATATTTATATAATGCTTTTAAATTTGCAAAGCACTTTATCTCAGCTATTTCTTTTAATATGTTCTTTAACAAGAACAACTATGTGAAGGTACTATTATTATACTGATTTTACAAATAAGAAACTGCTGCTGAGAGAAATTGATACTTGTCAAGGATTATGCAGTCAGTAAATGTCAAAGACACAATTTGATCTCATATCTTCCTGATGCAATCACCCTGTTCACCTTGAAGATGTCCCTGAAATGCTTAGATATACAAAATAAGAAGATCCTAAGTATGTACCTGCAAATGGATTTAAGGGGCCAATATGCTAAGAACCAGGTTTGCGGAGGGGGTTGCAGGAGGACAGGGGTGGGGGGGGAGTGAGAAAACTTTAAAAAGTTGTAGTTGGAGGCCAAGAATTTGAACTTATACTACTTCTGTTATAAAACAGAATCTTGCAATTTCCCACCCTAGGGACCAAAAGTGCCAAGATGAAGTTAGTTCCAAGAGATTGCCATCAAAGCAAGGGACAACTGGAGATGGTACAGAAATTAGGAAAAGGAAGTAGAAGGAGGCAGCAGGCATAAAACAGGTAAAAAATGGGAAGCTGTCAGCCAAGCTGATATAATAAGAAAATTGCAATGTTATATATTTGTAGATACCTAGTCCTATGAGACCATTGTAAGAAACTTGCTCTCTGTTTGCAGAGTTTCCCAGTAATTAATCACAAATGATCTTAGTCATTGTTCAGATGTTTAAAATTATGATTCCCTAATTGTACTGTTATCTACAGAGCCTATACATAAGTAGTTCAAGCAAAGAAGGCAAAATCCTTTCTGATTTACCTTGATGATCTCCCTACAAAGGAATTTTAATTACAGTCAGAACTACCCATGGAGAAGAAAGGAGGAAAACTTCTAATGGGGCTCATCCAGCATCCTTTCAAGATACAAATTATCTGAAGCTGAGAAACTATCAAGCCAATAGCGCCACTGTTTTAACAACCAAACCAATCCCAAATTAATTAGCAGTAGAGAAGAAAATGTATCTAAAGTTAGGTAGGTATGCAAGTAAATCTTTGATTTTACAAAATCCCTAACACTAACCCTAAATGCACACAGATACAATCATAGTTCAAACTAGTTAATACAAGCCAATTTTGTTGCACACATAAACCAGTTAATAAACGATGGATTCTTTTTGTTTTTTTATAAATCAAAATCCCCAAATTTTTTCTCCAACAATCTGAACCAGCAAGCACTTACTTACATAGCGCCTACAATGTGCAAAGCAGGTGCTGGGAATATAAAGATAATATGAAAAGCAATATCTAACCTCAGAAAGTTTACATTTTACTAGAAGGAAAATCCACGTAATCTTATTTATTTGTTGTGCTGATCACAATACCTGTCTAGCCTGTTATACTCTTCACCATGTCTAGGGATTAGTGGCAAATATCTGTAGTGAGAAATTCATTTGCCTATTTTATACCTCCTTTGATGTGGATAAACAAAGGATCATTAACTGTTTCCCATACCTCTGTTAAAATGAAATAAAATCCTCCTGAAATCTGAAACAATTTCTCAACAATGTCCTATAAATAAAAACTATTGAAAAAATGTGATAAAAAAATCTAAAAGCAGCCTGGTATTCCTCTGTCCGGCCAAGGTTTTTCATGACTCACTCAAAAGGCACAGGATCTTGAAGGAAGAAGAATCTACTACTAGGGGTATCAAAGTAATCTCTGGATTTCATTTCAGTTAAGTCTGAACACATAGCTCTACAATTTTTTTTTCCCTTGGATCTCGAGTGTGTAAAAACTTGGCTACGCCCAGGAGGATGACAAACACATTGAAGTCTGGAAAGAAACAAGAAAATCTGAACCTTGGCCTTATAAAAAAATAGATTTCTATTTTAAATTTTATATTATTGTACATCACAAAGAGAATATGAATCCACTGAAAACTTTAAAGGCAAATTATGTATGTGGAATACTTTACTCTGCAAAGCTAAGAACCCAAGAGTAACTCAAAAACAAACAAACAAACAAAAACAAAACTTTTGAAATGGTGTATGAAGGCTTCCAAAAAAGTTAATTTTCTACAGAGATGGGGCCCATTGCTGCTTACTGATTAAACTTCCCACAAATACTAACAGTTCAACTCCTTACTACTCAGAGTATCTGCAGAGGTGTTATTTCTTCAATAAGCAATAGTATTTTCAGGCATCAGTATGCTTCAGTAGAACAATTAAAATGGCACAAGGTTGGTTGCCACACAGTAAAAGTCCTTTAGAAATAAATGACAACTTCAGCAGTTCTCTGTTGTTATTACTCAGCTGAGCGGAAAGTCAGAGAAGATATAGATTGGTTCTCAGGGGTTAGAAGATTAAAAACAACATGTCCTCTTTGCAATCTTTAGAGGCCAAATCCCCTTTATAACATACCCCATTTTGGTACTCCTTTTAATACAATGTTCACATAAGCATATTATTGGACATTTCTTTACATGCTGGGAACACAGTATTATAGATGTTATCTGTATTGTAACAAGAAAAAATGTTCAAATTGGATATGGTAGGGAATAGTCAATATAAGGTTTTCTAAAACATTTAATCCTAAATAGCAAAAGCATTAGACAAGATAAGAAGATCAGGATTCTAGTCACTGTTCTGTATTGTCTATGTGACTTTAACCACATCTCTCAATCTCTCTAGTCTTCAGTTTCCTAATCTTTAATGCTAAGTAAAAATACTAATATACAAATTACAGAACAAGAGACAGAGAGTTTAAAGAACCTAATCTCAGAAAAGTAAATTAAACAGGTAACAGATGAATTATCAAAGGATGTTTTTTTTTAAATTCCAACTGGATTTAAAAGTAAATGTTATCAATAAATTAACTCTAATACCATATAAATTGCTTGCAAAACTAGAAAAATATGGTATTCTAAAAAGTTCCTTTTATAATATAGATATTGTCTTCAACATAAAGAAGATCCAACTCACTTCCAGTTGATCAATGATGGACACAAACAACAACACCCAGAGAAGGAACACTGGGAAGTGAATGTAAATTGTTAGCACTACTGTCTATCTACCCAGGTTACTTATACCTTCAGTATCTAATATTTAACGTGCAACAAGAAAATGGTATTTACACACATATATTGTATCTAGGTTATCCTGTAACACATGTAAAATGTATAGGATTGCCTGTCATCTAGGGGAGGGAGTAGAGGGAGGGAGAGGAAAATTTGGAAAAATGAATACAAGGGATAATGTTATAAAAAAAAATTACTCATGCATATATACTGTCAAAAAATTTTATAATTATAAAATTAAAAATAAATAAAAAATAATATATATTGTCTGATTTTCTAAGTTGAGAAGACATAAAGCTGAAAATAATTCTAAGAATTATGGGCACAAAAATGTTGAATAAAATATTAGCAAAAATTTACAACTATGAACTATACAACTATAGGAACTATAAGGAATTGTGGCTCTGGTGAAATATTAATATTCTTACTCCTGTAATTCCCATTAATTCATGCATAAGAGAAAAGTAATATGTGGATCTTCTATACTACCTGATATAATCTAAATTAACAAGGTCAAATTATCCTAATCTTACAGAGATAAGCCTTCCGGAATCCTCACACTTTCCTAAAAGGTCTCAAACTGGAAGCAACTCGAACATATCTCTCATAAACCTTTTTTGGTGCAAAAACAAAATAAATAAAATATTTTCCTTGAGAACCCAGTAATTTGCACAGCCAACAAGTACCTGAATATTACACTGAACAAGATGTGTAATTTATGGGTTTTCTGAGGAAAAGGAAATGAGCATTCTGTTTTTCTTATTGATAGTTAGCTTTATTGACAAGTGACAAGAGACACAAGACAGGGAAGAAGAAAAGCAGAAAGAAGAGGAGTTACATAGTTTAGTAACAGATTATTCAAAAGGTATTCATCAAGAATAAAGAATGGAAGCTAGAAGATACATAAAAAGTACAGAAGAGGAGAGCCAGAAATGGAAATTCTTCTCTAAATCAAAATTGTCAAAAGCCATTTTTTTTCTGTCGTCTTTGAAGGCACAGGGTGGAGAATTTCTTCTGTGTGAGTATGTAAGTCAGACACATTCTTGTATTTCTGTAGCCCCTAAAAGCATCACTGTAATACCAGTACAGTTCAGGGATGTGGGCATGAAGAAGGAGAAATTACTGTTTGATGGTATAATGACAAGCTGTCAGTTTGGTTGTTAGCCCCATGCCTGGCTCATATCTACATCTGTATCTTCCTCCAGCATGATAATAGATTCTTACAAACTGAGCCAGTCTCAGAAACAATGATAGATGAAAAGGATCCTATAGAAAAGTATAGATCACTTAGTCATCCTCTTATTCATAAAGCAAGGGGATAGAAAAATAAGTACCAGAATCTGGGACTTCTGGGCCAAAGCTTTTCAATACCCAAAGAATAAAGTTCCCTTAATTTAATGTTGTACTATACTATCAGTAAGTCACAAATATATTGAGGTTTTTTTTAAAAAGGCTAAACCATATTTAAGAAGGCAGAGAAGTATATATATTTAGCAAGATTTTGATTAAAACTTTACATTGCCAGTATTTAAATGATTAAGCCTCACCTTCTATAGAAACTTCAGCTCTCCAGATTTCATCCTATGGACATCTGGTTAGTAAATACTTTCTATGATTCATAGTGGCTTTAGGATAGTATAATTAGTATGTAATAAGATGAAATAAAGGAATATGGTAAGACAGGACAACATATATTCCCTATTTCAAAATAGAAGATGAATGAAAGTGAGGTTGGATGAATGCTATAATGAATGATTTTTTTAGAAGTTCCTAGAATCTTCTTATTTACTTTTTAAAGCAAGAATTGGATTTAATTCAAAATTTTATGATGAAGCCTGTCTAAGGTGTTTCCAGTCTACAAAGGAAGTGCCAAAAATCTCTCAAGTGAGTCTGTATTTGCAAAACCTACAAACCTCCTGCCCAGTTTTGCAAAATCAAAAGTTTCAAAAATGCATCAAAGCTTTCAGCAACTCACTCAAGCTGAAATATAATTTTCAGAGAGGGCAGGTTCTTTTATATTTCACACTCACATTTCTTTGGTAAAGTCTCTTTTGGGGACATAGGGGAAGCCATTCTCTAATATTTATGAAAGTCTGGATGTGATGGTTTTCTAGGTAGCCTGACAAAAAACCTCAGAAGGATGTGTCAGTCATTTTGCAAATAAATAGACTACATATTTTTTGGATCTTTGTTTTTCCTTTTGTATCTTGAAAATATTATAATTAAGTAAATGTAGTGTATTTCAGGACTAGAAATATAACTAAACTATAAAAGAGAATTGCAAAATTCATTATAATTTCTTGCATTTCTTCATCTAAAGTCACTAGGGAATTTAAGAGAGAGAGATGTAACTGAGAAGGGATTAGCCAGGGCTTTGTCTAATCTGTATCAGTATATATGAGAAGGATGCCTACTCCCCATGGTGGCTTGGAGAACATTGGATTCATTCATTGTACCTTCTGTGTCCTGCAAGCTTACGCTCCTGTAAATGTTTGATTCAAATTATTGAAGGGAAAGGTATAGGCCACTACCCTCTTCTTCCCTTCATTATATCATCCTCTGTGCTGCAAATCCTCCTAACTAAATCAATCTCTATGCTATTATTGCCTTCTGATAATAAAACTATTCTATTTTGTGTCCCCTTCTTCACATTTTTGTTATCTTCTATTTATTTAGAAATGTTTTGTTTATGCTTTTTTACTGTCAATAATTACTCATTAGCTCCCCTTTCTACGCTTCCAAGTAGAACAAATATGGTTAGTAAAACATTTTTGAAAAATTAATACAAACACTGGTCACATCTCATTCTGGACCTCTACCTCCTCTTACCTATATCCAAGAAGTGAGATGTATATATTATCATCAGTCTTTTGAATTCATGATTGATGGCTTGCTTTGTTCAGACCTGTAAGGTCTTTCAAAATTGATGGCTTTCACTTTATTTTTGTAGCATTTTAAATTGCTCTCCTGGATCTCTTTATTTTACTCTATATCATCAAAGACTTTGCTAATATTTTCAATTGTTTCTGGATCTTATTTATATAAGTAATTTCATTGATCAACACTTTTTTTATTTTTAGTACTAAATAGTCTTGATGACTATTATTTTATAGTACAACATGCAATCTGATTCTGTGGAATCCTTTTCGATTTTTCCCCTTTATTTCTTTTGAAATTCTTGATCTTTTCATTCTTCTGAATACATTTTATCATTTTGTCAATTTCTATAAAGTATTTCTGTTGAAAACTTGATTGATTATGACATTAAATCTTTAAATTAATTAGGTAATTTTTATTATATTGGCATAGCACCATCATAATCAATATATCTACAATGATTTATCATCTATTTGTCATCATTTCTATAAATCCTTCTTAGAAGAATCCTAAGATATTTCATATGGTCTTGTGGAAAAAAATGAAGCCAAATAAGTATAGGGCCCAAAGCATAGGTGAACACAACAACTAAGCTAAATGATTCTCATTCAAGCCCATGACAGATGCACTTATCTACTGTCATCCCCTAAAAGTTCTCTCAAGGATAAATCACAAAATTTGAGAGTTGAAAGAGACTTCACTGATCATTTAGTCTAAGTGATATGTGAAAGTGTTCCTCATTATATTTAATGGTCATCCAATCTCTTTTGAAGACTTCCAATAACAAAGAATCCACCAGGCAGACTGTTCAACTTTTGGATATGTCTAACTGTTAAGAGGTTTTCCTAATAGCAAACCTAAATTTGCCTCTTTGCAACTTTTGCCTAAAGAATCAGAACAGGGAAAAATCATGAGAAAGAAAAAACAAAAAAAGTGAAAATATTATGCTTCAATCTGCAGTCAGACTCCATAGTTTTTATCTAGATGTGGAAACCATTTTCCATAATGGGTCCTTTGGAATTTTCTTTTATCAATGCATTGCTGAAGAGAGCTAAATCTTATCAAAGTTGATCATCACACAATATTGCTATTACTATATATAATGTTCTCCTGGTTCTGCTCATTTCAAACAACATTAATTCACGTACAATGACATTTATTTTCAAGAAAATGGTCTGGAATTAGGAGTGCAGATTATAAATGTGGAGCAGGTTTTTTTTTTCCTTTCATAACAACTTATTTATTTTGGTCTTAGCATTATGCCAATAGGCAGTATTTTTTATAAATACTGAATATAAACTTAAAATAAACAGCTACCCATCTCACTTCAGTTTAAGAAAGTCATCTCCATAAATTGGAGAGTGTCCAATGAAGAAGAACCACAATTGTGAAGTTCCTTGAATCTATGTTCTATAGAGGTTAATTGAAGGGCTTCAAAAAAATAAAGAAGATTCAAAAGAAAATGATAACTGTTGTCAAGTATTTGATTTGTTGGCCTACGCAGAAAGGATCAGATTTGTTCTCTTTGATCTTGGTAGTTAGAAGCAATAGTTTTTGGTGGAAGTTGCAAAGAAGCAAACTTTTTAGCAGTTATATCTATCCAAAAGTTGAACAGTCTGCCTGGTGGATTCTTCTCCAATGGAGATCTTTAGCAAGAGGGTAGATGACCACCAACTAGATATTTTATAATATCTTTCACATGTTACTTAGACTAGATGGCCAGTGAAGACTCCTTTAGCACTCAAACGCAAAATGATTGTACATATATAGCCTATATGAGATTGCTTGTGGTCTTCGGGAAGCAGAAAAAGGGGAGAAAATATGAAAATCAAAATCTTATAAAAGTGAATGTTGAATACTATCTTTACATGTAATTAAAAATTGAATTAAAAATGAAAAAGAAAATATGTTCTTGGTCTGGAGGGAAACTAGACAATATGTGATGAATTTAAATAAAAATCTAATGCTTTCGAAAAAGAATTTAAAAAATATATCCTATTGATTGGTTATTGCCAGGTAGGCATTTATTTTATGCAGGAAAGAGAATATACTTGCTATTACTTTCTTTTCCATTTCCAAGATTTTTAAAATATATTAAAAGGATTCTCATTCATTTCTTTTAAGTAGCAAGCTTTCTAACAAAATGTTTTTAACTTATGACTTTTTTGGAAATATATTGTTTTTTTTAATTTTATTTATAAATTTTTTGATAGTATATATGCATGAGTAATTTTTTATAACATTATCCCTTGTATCCATTTTTCCAAATTATCCCCTCCCTCCCTTTACTCCCTCCCCTTGATGACAAGCAATCCCAGACATTTTACATGTGTTACAATATAACCTAGATATAATATATGTGTGTAAATCCCATTTTCTTGTTGCACATTAAGTATTAGATTCTGAAGGTATAAGTAACCTGGGTAGATAGACAGTAGTGCTAACAATTTACATTCACTTCCCAGTGTTCCTTCTCTGAGTGTAGTTGTTTGTGTCCATCATTGATCAACTGTAAGTGAGTTGGATCTTTATGTTGAAGATATCCACTTCCATCAGAATACATCTTCATACAGCATTGAAGTGTACAGCGATATTCTAGTTCTATTCAGGAAATATATTGTTTACAGCAAAACAATAGTTTGAATAGTATAATTTGGCCTTTTGAGCTTAGGGCATGTTTCTTTTTAAAAAATGGCTTTGGATTTACTGGATCATCATGAGCTAATGGTTTCACCTATGTCAGTCATTGGGAAATCCCAAACTGGGATTTTTGTGCCTTTTTATCAAAATGAACACTATTAATGTCTGATCATTAACTCTTTCCCAAGAGACTTATGAAAAAACAAAAACAAAACAAAACAACCAACCCATTATTCCAGTCATAGAACAGTTCTGCTACATTTAAATTTATTGTTATTTCAGGATATTAAAAAGCAGATGGTATTATCTAGAAATCTAACATTTTAATCTTTAAGCATTGTTTTGCTTACACCACTCTGGTTCCCTCTCAGGACTAAGTGCAACAGCAATAACAATAGAAAATAAATAAATAAATAAATGAAAACCTCTTCAATGGCTTCAACACCCTTTTTTGGCTCAAGTAGATGGAACACAGTATTAATTGGGCTATGAAAATGTGTCAGCTTTGGCCTATTTCATATTTTGCACCCTTTCTTGTCAGTCTTGGCAAAACTATTATGTTTATGATCACAAAAAGTATTACTAGAGAATGTCACAGTAGAAAAAAACTAGATTTGGAGTAAGAATATCTTGATTCCAATCCTGACTCAATTACTAAATATCTATGTGACTTCGGGCAAATTATTTAACATCTTAGGGCTTCAGTTCCCTTACATATAGGACCAAGATATTGGATTGGATGTTTAAGAACCTGATCCCTTCCTACCTTTCAAGGTTTTTGTTTGTTTGTTTGTTTGTGTTTTAAACACCTGACTTCCTTCCATATACAATCCAGTAGTTTTCTTCACACAAGATACTCCATCTCCCCAGTACTAGCATTTTCATTTGCTCCCCATACCTGAAATTGTCTCCCTTCTTTGTCGTCACATCTCAGAAATCCTTGATTTTTAAAAAAATTCTCAGCTAAAATTTTCTGCAAAAAGTCTTTTCCTATCCTCTTTAAGGCTTAGAGATTATTTTTGAGATAATATTTTATTCCCTTTGAGATTATCTTTAGTTTTACTCTATATATTTTGTATGACCATACTTGTCCTTTTGGGACTATGAGGTCCTTGAAAACAGGAACTGTTTTTACTTTTCTTTTATGTCCAACTATACTGTTTATTACCCCTCTTCTATGGCTTCTTGAAAACAGGGATGGTGCCTAAGACTCCTTCATAGCTAATATGGCGTCAGAGTATGTGCATAATGTATTATGCTGATGATTATAAGCTTTAAGAAACCTCCAAATCTAGCATTAGAAATTCTGCAGAGCATAAGAGGAAAGATACTATCAACATCTACCTAAAATGCACAATAAATCTGCCCCCCAAAATGTATGATAAAATACCAACAAATACAGTGTATATACAGACAAATATAGTGTGTTCTGAAATTCCAGCTCTGTACTGAGCTCTAAAGTGCTCCAATTGAAACCCTCACATGGAAACAGTTGCAGTAGGAACTGATCTGAAAACTTCTCAAGTTCAAAAGTTAATATACTAAGCCTCTCAACCAACAACATGTTTAATACTTAGTTTGAATGCCTTTTATATTCAAATTAATCATATTCGATTGGAACCTTTAATTTTATTACTTATGCACACAGAAATGGGCTACAGTAAAATCTAGTTTCTTAAATCTTCCTAATTATCCAGAAGAAATCATAGATTGGAGCAGCTAGGTGGCGCAGTGGATAGAGCACCAGCCTTGAATTCAGGAGGACCGGAGTTCAAATGTGGTCTCAGACACTTAACACTTCCTAGCTGTGTGACCCTGGGCAAGTCACTTAACCCCAGCCTCAGGGGAAAAAAAAAGAAATCATAGATCACATGCCCATTTCTTTGACCTTATAAGGTCTATAGGGACACTGAAATTTAAATAAATAAAAATAAATAATGAATAGTAAACAAACAAATAAATAAATTATATGCTTCTGGCACTGCATAGGATTATATTAGCATCATAATTAAATGGAGAGATTCAGACAAAAGAAAGATTCATGAACAATTTTGTTCTGGGTCTCAAGATAAAATGGCATTCATCCAATGATCTTTTTCTTTAGGGACCTGTGCCTAAAACAGAGATGTTAAATACATGGCCCATCAAGGGCTCATCATCTCAAGTACAGCCTGAATCAGATTAAAATGTAATTGGAAAGCATTTAACAAAATTAATAAAAATACAATAGAATATAGATAATGTTAGTATGGAGTTTTCTAAGTCAATATATGTTCTCTCAGGAACCTAATGAACAGTATGGTGCTCCTAATTTAAGGTTTATACCACAGATTTAAACAATCTCTCTCTCTCTCTCTCTCTCTCTCTCTCTCTCTCTCTCTCTCTCTCTCTCTCTCTCTCTTTCTCTCTCTCTGAATCATTAACATTTGTCATAATCCATCTGAACTATATTCTATCACTATCTATTTCTCTTTCCCCACAAGATGGTTCAATCAAGCAGAGCTAATCTATTAATGAATTGCTAAATTCAAAATAAATCTTCCATGCGCAATCTCAAGAGGTTATGATGATTCTAAAAATACAGGGATAGATGTTCAGGGACAAAGGCAAAATCGAAGAGAAAATACTAAAATGAGTTCTCCCAATATTCTCCTCCAAACAACTTTAATATATTGTCTCATATGGATTCTGGAGTGGCAAATCCAGCAAAAGATCATCATGAAACATTCTTCTAGCTGAAGACAATTTCAAAAGTCAGAAATGAGTGACACAAGGATGGAGCTTGTCCAAAAGTACAAGTGGATGAAACACCAGTGGTGGGCCTAGATGGTGGTAACAGAAGCAGCAAGTAGCTTTGAGAGCTCATGAACCAGAGATGGTAAATTTCTTGACAATTGATCAAAAAGAGATTACAGGAGCCCTTTATGCTAGTCTTGGACCTAGGACCAGACTCTATCTGGCAACTCTACTGCCTTAACCCACTTTTATGTCATAATACAATACACACACACACACACACACACACACACACATATATATATATACACACACATAGCACAATATACATACACATTCATAAAAAAAAAAACAAGGACCCACATTGTATATGATAATCAATTCTGAAAGATGTGGCTCTCTTCAACAATGAGATGATTCAGGTCAGTTCCAATGGAATTGTGATGAAGAGAGCCATCTGCATCCAGGATGAGACTGTGGGGATTATGTGTAGATCAACATAGTATTTTTACTCTTTTTGCTATTTGCTTGCATTTTGTTTTCTTTCTCATTTTTGCCTTTTTGATCTTATTTTTCTTGTGCAGAATGATAATTATGGAGATATGTATAGAAGAATTGCACATATGTACTATATATTGGATTACTTGCTATCTAGGGAAGGGGGTGAAGGAAAGGGAGGGGAAAATTTTGGAACACAAGGTTTTGCAAGGGTGAATGTTGAAAATTAGACATGCATATGTTTTGAAAATAAAAAACTTTAACAATAATTTTAAAAGGTTTTGCACAAACAAAACCAATAGAAACAAAATTAAAAGGGAAGTAAAATCTGGGGAAAAATATTTACAGCCAGTGTTTCTGATTAAGGTCTCATTTCAACACTATTGAAATATTATTGAAATAGTATTGTGTCAAATTTTTAAGAATAAAAGTCATTCCCCAATTGATAAATGGTCAAAAGATATAGTCAATTTTCAGATGACAAAATTAAATCCATCTATAGACATATGAAAACATGCTCTAAATCATTATTGATTAGAGAAATAAAAATTAAAACAACTCTGAGGTACCACTGCATACTTCTCAGATGGTCTAAGATGACAGGAAAAGATAATCATAAATGTTGGAGAGGATGTGAGAAAACTGGGACACTAATGCATTGTTGCTGGAGTTGTGAAATGCTCTAACCATTCTGGAAGGCAAATTAAGAGTTATAAAACTGCATATACCATTTGACCCAGCAATGTCATTAATAGGTCTGTATCCCAAGGAAATCATAAAGGAGGGGAAAAAACCCACATGTGCAAAAATGTTTGTAGTAGCTTTTTGTGGTAACAAAAAATTGAAAAGTGAGTAGATGCCCATCAATTGGGGAATATCTGGATAAGCTGTGGTAAATGAAGGTAATAGAATATTACTGTTTTATAAAAATGATGAACAAGCTTATTTTAGAAAGGCCTGGAAAGATTTAAATGAACTGATGCTGGGCAAAACAAGAAGAACCAGGAATACATTATGAACTATAATAGCAAGAATATGTGATGGTCAACTATGAAAGACTTGATTCTTCTGAGTACTTCAGTGATCCAAAGCAATCCCAATAGACTTTGAACAGAAAATGTCATTTCTACCCAGAAAAAGAACTATGTAGATTGAATATAAATCAACATATGCCATGTTCATTTGTTTTTTTTCTGTTTTTTACTCTTCCATAATTTTTTCCTTTTGTTCTAATTTCTCTCTCCAAATATGATTCCTAAAGCATGTGAAATAAAATAAATAATTTTATAAATGAAAAGGATGATTGTACCATCAATGAAGATGAAATTAAAGCAATTATTAAAATTTATTTTGCACAATTATATGCCAGCAAAACCTATAATCTAAGTAAAATGAATGTGTATTTACAAAAATAAAAATTGCCTAGATAAATAAAATTGGAAATAGGATACTTAAGTAATCCTATTTTGGAAACAGAAATAGAACATTCCATCATTTAACTCCCTAAGAAAAAATCCCTAGGAGCAAATGGATTTACAAGTGAATTCTATCAAATATTCAAAGAACAATTACTTCTAATACTATAAAAACTATTTTTAATTGGCAAAGAAATAATCCTACCAAATTCTTTTTCAATACAAATATTGTTTTGACCTAAACTGCAGAGAGCAAAAGCCAGAAAAGAAAACTATGGATCAATTTCCCCACTGAACATTGAAGCAACATTTAAATAAAACACTAACCAGAGGATTGTAGCAATCTGTCATAAAGATTTTACACTATGATCAGAAATTCAGGTCTATTTTGGTATTGACAAAACTATAAGCACAATTGACTAAATCAACAAAAACAATAAAATCATATGATTGTTATCAACAGAAGCAGAAAAAATTTTTGACAAAATGCAAAACTCATTCTTATTAAAAGCATGAGAAACCATAGGAATAAATGGAACCCTTCTTAAAATGATAAGTAGTCTGCACCTAAAACCAAAAGCAAGTATTATATTTGATAGAGATAAGATAGAAGCCTAATTTCCAATAAAATTAGGAGTGAAGCAAGGATATCCATTGCTACCCTTATTTAAAATTGTATTAAAATTTCTAGCTACAGCAATAAGACGAGAAAAAGAAATTGAGATAAAAATAAACAATAAGGAAACAAAGCTATTATTATTTGCATATGAGATGAAGGCATATTTGTAAGAACCCTACAAAACTGTAGGATGTAAAATAAAATAAATAATATTAAAAATCATTATCATTTCTATATATTACCAACAAAAATCCTCAAGAAGAAATAAAAAGAGAAATTCCATTTAAAATAACTGCAGACATTATATAATACTTGGAAGTCTACCTGCTAAGATAAATGTAGGAACTATAACAAACAAATTGCAAAATATTTATCATATAATTAAGTTAGATAATATTTATATAATTGCTATCTAATAAATAATTAAGTGCTCATGTCTATGTAATGAAAATGGAATTCCACCTAATTTAGCATATATCTAGTGCCATACAAATCAAACTATCAAATAATTTTTTACAGAGACAGAAAAAAATAAACAAGATTCATCTAGGAAAACAAAAATATCAAGGGAATCAATGAAAAAAATGAAAGGAACCAGCCTAGCACTCTCAGATCTAAATCTAAATTGAAAATTGAAAATAATCAGAACAATCAGGTCCAGCTAATTATGAGTGGCCAATCAGTGAAATAGATTAGGTACACAAGACAGTATAAATGGCCATATTAATTTAATATTTGAGAAAGATTCAAAGATCTAAGCTTTTGTGGTAAGAATTCACCATTTGACTAAAATTGCTGAAAAAAACCAAGAAAACATTTTGGCAGAAATGAGGCACAGAACAAGGCCGTGCATCATATAACAAAATAAGTTCAAAATGGGTAAATGATTTAAATATAAAGGGTGATATAAGTGAATTAGGGAAACATTAAAAAGTTTACCTGTTAGATCTATGGATAAGAAAAGAGTTTATGACCAAATATGATACAAAGAGAATCAAGAGAAGTAAACTAACTTTGGTTATATGAAATAAAAATGTGTTTGCCCAAACACAAAAAGAATATTGGCAATATTAGAAGGAAAACAGGAAACTGGGGAAAATTTTTTTACAATTTACTCAGATAAAGGCCTCATTTCTTATATAGGGAACCCATCCAAATGCATAAAAATAAGAGCCATTCCCCAAATGATAAATGATCAAAGGATATTAACAATTTTCAGAAAAAAATCAATAGTCACATGAAAAGCTTCTCTAATTCACTATTGAATAGAAAAAGGAATACTAGAACAATTCTGAAGTAATAACACCTCACAGTCATCAAAATGATTAACAATAGAAAAAAGAAAATGATAAATGTTGGAGGGGATATGCAAAGATCCACTGTTACTTGAGTTGTTAACTGGTCAATACATTCTGGAAAACAATTTAGAATTATGGTCAAAGGGCTATCAAACTATGTGTACCCTTTGACCCAGAAACATCATTATTTGTATCCCAAAGAGATCAAAAAAAAAAAAAGTAAAAGGATTTAAATGTACAAAAAATACTTATGGCAGCTCTCATTGTGGTGGCAAAGAACTGGAAATTGAGAGGATGTCCATCAGTTTGGGAATGGTTGAACAAGTTTTGGTAGATGGTTTTGATGGAACTTGTGTGCTATAAGGGAATGATGAACAGGATACCTTCTGAAAAATCTGAGAAAACTTATAATATCTGGTGCAAAGTGAAGTGAGCAGAACCAAAGAATATTGTACACAGCAATATACAATATTTAATGATGATCAAGTATAAAAGATTTAGTTGTTCTGGTCAATACAAGGAATCATAAACTCATGATGAAAAATGACATCTACCTCAAGGGATAGAATTGATGAAGTCTAAGTGCAAACTAAAATATGCTTTTTTAAACTTTCTTTGTATTTATTTTCTTTCTTTTTCTTTTTTTGCAAAATGGTTAATGTAGAAATATCTTATGCAGTTTTATGTATAATTGATATCCTATTACATGCCTTCTCAACAGTGGGGGAGAAAAGGAGGAAAGGAATTTGATACTCAAAAAAAATTTAAATGAATGTTTAAAAATTTTTAAACAATTTTTTTGCTCTTTTAGACACATCTGATTCCTTAACAATTCATTTCAGTTTTTAAATATGAGAAATGTTTCTGATATAATTTGAAATGTATTAAGAGTATATTTACAATCCATTTCAACAAAAAGAAATACAAATAACAGAATGCTTGAAAGTTTACAAAACACTATACTTACACTATGTAATTTTATCCTCCTAACAACCCCCATGCAATAGCTACTTAAGGTACTATTCCCTACTTTATAGATGAAGACCTGAAAACTCAGACAAGGTTTCAGAAAGAAGGAAAAACATTAAGACATACTAAAATCAGTAAATATTAATAAATTAAAATTTAATCTTAATATTACTATAGCTGCATGAAATTAACAAGTCCACAAACAATTTGATAATTCAATAAATATTTGAGAGATATATATGTATATATAAACTATGCCAGATATAAATAAATGAATCTCTAAGAATTTAAAATCTAGTTAGGAGAAAAGACCTCATGAAAAGCTAAAGCACTATATGATTAATATCCAAATGAATAGAATAGCCTAATTGCTCCAGGAATTCTGAGGGAAGCACACACTTGCTAGCACATACACTCCCAAGATATTACTCAGGGTAAACAGTAACTGGAGTGTTAATTTATTTGCATAATATTTGCTTATAGTCTAGTTACCTTCATTCTAGTTACTTCATTTAAGAGTCAGATTTATTTTTTCCATCACTTTTGTTCTATTAAATTCTGGATGACCATCTGTTAACCTTAGATTCCTGTATGAGAACTCTATAGAGAGAGTTGGACTTTCACTTTTAAGAGTCTGAGATTATCTTTTAAAGGGTATTGAGGGAGATTTGGGTTATCCATGCTTCTCTTCCTCTTTCTGATGAACAGGAAGCCTTTGTGAGGATTAGGAATACAGCAAGGACTGATAGTCTTCAGTGGGAGAAGGAAGACAAATCATTCCTAGACTGGATAGCAATTAGCAATAAGTTCTAACCAAGTGAACTGACTGGTCATTATGAGTTTTGAATATTTTATATTATTTTAACTATTTTAAGATATCATCAAGATATTTATAATTAACCTAAGTTTTAAAACTTGTAATAATGAGTGAAGAAAATAGAAAATCCAGGTTGCTGAACTTTGATGGCAAAGAAAAAAAAACTTCTCTAGAATCCAAGAATTTGTTTTCATCCACTGTAATGATGATGATGATGATGATGATAATAATAATAATAATAATAATAATAATAATAATTTTCTCCAACACCCTTCCTTGTAAGTCTGGAAAATGGAATAAATTATTTCACTATGAGTGTCATAATGCTCATTATTCTTTAATCTACAAGAATCACTGAAATGCTGTTTTATTTATAAATAAGACTATTGAATCCAAATCTTGGAGCATAAGCTTTAAATTCATTTCCATTTCAACAATAAGCAAGAAGTTCAGCTTGATTCTAAAGACTGAATTGCCCTTTTATAACTTCCTGTTAGTTCTGATGAGTTACACAGGTACACCTAATATGTCAAGAATTCAGTTTGGCATATGTTATGAGAAAATGAATTAATAACTAGTTACTATAGGAAAAACTTATTCAAAGAAAAAGGCACATACAAGCAAGATATTATTCTAATATCAATAATATCTATCTGCAGTTTTTATCTTTCTTGTTTACTAAGTTACAGGAAACAACACATGATATAGAATAGGCTTTCAGATCTAGAAAAGTTACCTAGAAAGAAGCAATGGTAACACAGAAGCTGGGGAATTCTCCCTCTAAGTCTTCTCTTCATAGGCTCTATTTATTAGAGTTGAAAAGAACCTTATACATTGTCTACTTAAACACCCTCTTTTTACAGATAAGAAAAGCACAGAGCATTGAGTCTGAAGTCCACAAGACTTATCTCCCCAAGTTCAAATGCTATCTCAGACAATTACCAGCTGTGTAATTGTGAGCAAGTCATTTAACACTGTTTGTCTCAGTTTCCTCATCTGTCAAATGAGTTAGAGAAGGAAATGGCAAACCACTTCAGTATCTTTGCCAAGAAAATCCAAATGGGGTCATGAAGAATCAGATATGAATGAAATGATTGAATAACATCAAACTATCACACAAGTAGTAGAAGAGAGATTGAATTGAATCTAGGTTTTCTGACTTCAAATCAGGTGTTACTGTCTGATTTAGTGATCATTATCATCTATCATTTATATAATACTTATTATGTTCCAGGTGCTATGCTAAGCATGTTACCATTAAATCATTTGATTCTCAAAACAACCCTAGAAATGGGTGTTATTATTATTTCCATTACAAATATGAAAATTGAGGTAAACAGATTAAATAACTTGTTCAGGATCACATAGCTGAAATAACATTCAAACTCAGGTTTTTCTGACTCTGAGCCTACCAACTTAGTTGACCCTATATATACATGTATGGTATAGTTGAACATATCTGGAAACTGCAGTTATAGGTGAACCATTTGCACATCAGTCAGCCAGCTTCAATAATAGCTATAAGAATGCTAGATTTGGAGCCAGGAAAAGTGGAATATGAACCTCTGTCTCAGACACTGATTAGCCATTTAACTCTTTTAAGGCTTCGGTTTCTTTATCTATAAGATGGGAACAATAATAGCACCTGTTTCACAAACATGTTGTAAGGATCAAATGATATAATATAAAATATTTTAGAAATTTTAAAGCTCTATATAAATATTATTATATCTTATTAATTGATATTTAATAATGATATACTAGTAATGATAAGATACTATGTTTGATAATTAATGTTCTAACACATAGTATATAAATTATGTTTACATCTTACATTATATTTACCTACTTGATATTGTTAAATGCTAGAAATATGAAAATCAAAATGAGGGCTCCTGCTTTCAAGAAGTTTATCTTGGATGAAGAGAAACATGTACACATAGAAGTGAATTTAAAATTATACAAATTAATTGCAAGTTATAATTAACTGGCCACAGGCATCAGCAGCTAGAGGAGAAGTTTATCAAAAAAGACTTTCTGCATTAGGAAGGAGAGAGGAGTAAAGAGAAGCCTGCAGATAAATTACAAGGTCTGGATTCAGAGGTCTGGGGTTTAAATCCCTCACCTAATAATTACTACCTGTATGATTGTAAGTCACTTCAATTCCTTGGGCCTATTTTTTCAACTTTAATGTAAAAGGGTTGAAGCAGATGGTTTCTGAGATCCTTTCTGGCTCCAGATTCATGTACTTACATATTCTTAGGATTTTCAGGGACAGAAGTGCGGACAGTAGAGGGACAGCCTATCCAAAGGCAGAGATGAAATATTCTGCAGGAGGAACAGCAAAGAAGCCAATGTGGCTAGACATTAAGATATATAAAAGGGTCTAATTTAGAGTGGCAGTACAGGGTCAGGTTGTAAAAGACTTTATACAACTACCAAAAAAAGTTTGAATTTTTCCTAGAGACAATAAGGAGTCAATAGAGCTTCTTGAGCAGGAGAGTGATTTGGTCAGATCTGTGCCTTAGAGGAAGGCATACTGAGGGACAGTTCAGATGATAATTGGCATCTTAACAATGGCATAATGTGACAAGAAAAGAAAACAAAAACTGTTCGGTAGCACTAAGAGATCTACCTTCTATAATGTTCGGTCTTCAGCAATAGATCTGTCATTTTGTTTCTTAAAATAGTCTCTCACTAATGACCTATCTGCTTAAAATTCAAGAAAAGAAAGAGCAAGCTGCTATCAAATCTTGTAGGATATACAGTACAGCAATGATAGGGAGAAAAATTGAGGGGAGTGGGAGGCACAGAGCATAATTTAATCTGAAAGCTAAAAAACCTGTCATAAAAATAAGGATACTTCCATACAAACCAGATGATTTTTACAGAATATATGAATGCTTTTAATAATCAGTCAACATTAATGTTACTCTTCTAACCACAGGTCATTGAGTCTCCAAACAAAATACAACCCTTGAGGTGGAAGCATGAAGCAGTGCAGAATATGTATTTTACCTTCTAGTTTACACTGTTGTGATAAGCTTGGCATCAGTCATCAACTTTAAGCAAATTACAAAGAAATGTTGACAGAAACAATGACAAAATAGCCTTGTTAAATAAAAGTCACTTATCTACAAGTCAAAAGTTGTTCTTTTTGTACAACTCAATTTATTACAATGGCCTGGAAATAAAGTATTAGCACCTACTGGGAATATGGTCTTCTTGGGAGGAAAACCAAATTGATGCTCATGGGTTACTGCATTAATATGCCTAGTCACCAACAATACTAATCATATGTTGCTTATTTGTGGTATATGCGTTTCCCATCAACATTCAAAATCTTTAACACTGACAAAACCATCCTGATATCTCCTCTATGGTCTTTGGATCGGCATCTCAGAAAGCAACTATAATCTTACTCTCTTGTCAAGCTGTCAATTGTGCTGGCCATCAACTGTCATTCCTGTACTCACTATTATATTTATACTGATTCCTACTTGGCATTTTAACTATTAAGATAAATAATTAAGATTGGTTAAATCATTTTCCTCAATATTTCAAAAAGAGCATTGGGCTTGAAGTCAGCTTAGGATCCAAATTATGGCTCTGCCATTTTACTTGTCTATATGATCTTGAGCAAGTGATTTCATTTTGGAGGTCTCTGGACCTGATGCAAAGTCCCTTCTATCGTAAATCTATGAGTCTTTGATCCCAGTCAGTCACTTTACTAAATGACCTCTTACCAGATGGTCATTTCCTGTGTGAGCTGGAGCAAATCAACTTAGGATCACAGACTATACATATAACTAGAAAGAATTTTATAGAACTTTTACCTCAATCTCCCCATTTTACAGATGAAGAAACTGAGGTCCAAAAAAGGAGCAGAGCTGTGTTTTAAATCCAGGTCATATAGGAAAGATAGAGATTCCTTCTATTACATCATTCTGCCCTATTGTCCCATCTGTAAAAAGAAGATAACCTCTAAAGTGTCTTCTAACTTCACATCCAAATGCCTGCCTTTAAATTCCAAAATTATTCTTTAGAAGGTATCACTAATTCACTGTCTTCCTTCTTTGAATATATTCCTCCATAAAAAATGTTGAAGATCATTGTCTTCTTCAGACATTCTCCTTTTAAACATTCTGAAACAGCTACCATTCCCAGAAGGAACATGCTGTCTCAGGAGTTGAGCCAGAAGAGTTCTATAATTCCTGGCAGATGCTTCTCAGCCTGCTCTTCTCTAGACTTTTCTACCTCTATCCCATGAGCTTTCTTATTCTGGAGATGAATCCACTCCTACCTCTCATTAGTAAATTCCTGCTTGGTAATACCAATGAAGGAAGTGCCCATAGCAACTATGTTCACTTCTGAATCAACTTATGTCTTTCAGAATTTTGCCATCATGCTCCAGAATAAAGAATTTCCCATTTTTCAAATCCCTTTTATATGTTATCTTCCCCCACTGGAATAAAAAATGTAAACATATGGAGGTCAGGCACTGTTTTTTGTTTGTTTGTTTGTTTGTTTGTTTATATTTTGTACTAAGTACTTGGTACTATTCCTGTCACTAAGCATTTTAAAAATGTTTTTCTATCACACACTAAGCAGTTTAAAATTGATTTATCTAGTGATCTTGCTCAATTTTGCTATTTCCACCAATGATATAGATCGTAAAACATACGCATTTACTCTTTTTGCCAAACTCTTGTCTGAATTTTCCCTTAAGTTCATTATAATCAACTCAACATCCTAGAATTCTTTCTTGCTTTCTCAAGATACTTAGAAGATACCAGTAGAGCACTCTAGTCATTCATCTTTCATTTTCCTTTTCCTATGTGACTAACTCATCTCTTTTTATCTTATATCTCCCCAGTGATATCCTTTATTCCTATTCTTCAAAATCCTTTATTGAGCATATTTTGCAACCTGTTCATACATATTCTTTCAAATTTGAACTCAGGTCTATCTAACTCCAGAACTGGCACTCTACCCATTGTATCACTAAGTTGCCTACAGCTCTTTATCCTCTGTGTGACCATCAATTTTAATTCTCTGAAGACAATTGCATTCTATATCTTGCATCTTTTCTTTGCATCCTTAGTGACAAATAAGCACAATACCTGATATATAGTTACTTCTAAATAAATGTTTCTTAATTGAGTGAACTTTGTGTAATAATCCTGGGTTCTTGGTTAAGTTTGGCAGGTGCTATTACAGCTGAGAGGTTTCTACTGTGACCTCAGAACTATCCAAGAACAGCTCAGCTAACTATGAAGAAACAACACCAAAAAGATGGTTAATAGGCGATGAGTATTCTTTCTCCAGTATGGCTATGACAACTCATAAAATAATGAAGACTATAAAAATCTCCAAAGCCTGTTCAAACCCCTTCTACTTCTGGGAACAGAGTATACTAAGAATCACACAGCTTTTAGACCATCTATAAAACTTCATTTCAATGTTGGTACTGTAAATTTGAGGTCTTGATTCAATGAGCAAGTGAACATATTGCTGGGGAAATTTTACCAATCTTGGCTCTTCCAAAGCAGAAAAAAATGGTGTAAAGTGCAATCAAAGACAACTAATGTAGGGCTGATGGTCACTTACTACTTCATGCCAGCTCCATTGCCTCTCATCTCTCCCTTCTAAATCTGAGACACTCCTATGTAATGTTCTGGTTAGTTTTCTGGAGGTTTCTGGACTACCCTTCCTTTCAGCAGAGTAATCACACGACAATAGCTAGAGATAAAATCCAAATTCTTTATTGTCTCCTTCAGTCTATCACCTTGTCTGGGGTCCAGCTAGCTTTCTGGTGGCCTTCAAATGGGCCTTGATTTCAGTGAGAAATGAAGGAGGATCGACCAGCCATCATGATGTTGGGAGATGGTATGAATGTCCTGAGTCAGAGGGCTTGGACTCCAGTCTCTGGCCACCACAAAGGTGGGAGATGGAATGAATGTCTATGGCTGAGTTTGTCTCAGCTTATGTACTCTATTATAATTATATCATCATAGGTGTGAATCTTGTAGAATAGGTATCAAACTTGTAGAACTATATTAAGTACTAAGTACCTGTAAAATTAGATAATCATTGTCTTATCAATTCCACTGAGTTAACACCTTGTTGTAAGAATCCTTCCTAAGTATATTTCCCCAGAATTCTGGCCCATTACACTCCTATATTTTCTGCTCTAGGCAATCACAATTTCTTGTCACCTAATCTATCTCCAGCTTTACACAGAGATATACCCTGCAATGTAGGTCTGTAAAAACTTTGTAGAGTCTTTTCCCTGGTCATTTACTTACTAATCTCTTACTACTTATTATTTACTAATACATGTGTCTGTGTGTGTATGTGTAAAATTAAGGGAATAACAAAAACGCCATCTATTACTATTATTGTTATGTAAATAATTTGCTCTACAAATCTAACATATACCTATTTTGCCTTTAAGCTTTTTTATGTGAAAAGAAACTTTTAATATATAGAAATAATCAAATATCAACTAAGTTATAAAAAACAAGTCATTAAGTGAAATCATGGCATAGGGAGCTAGCTAATTCTGAATATTATGAATGGATTTTGACCAAAAGATATGTTACCATGTACTATGCAACAATAAAGAGGTACTTTCTTATACTCAATTGATAATATTGTAAAACAACATTAGTCAGAGGCAACAGTATATGGGCTATGCTTACTGATTATATAACCTGCTTAAAAGTTGGTTATAAAATGAAATTGTGTTTCAAAATCCATTCTCTTATTATAAAACTGGTTATGCATACCTATATTAAAAAATTGGCTCCAAAATGACTATTAGAAATTTAGAATACCTTTTAAAACATGAAATTACAGGGAAATGATCATATTTTCATAAAGTAAAAATAATTAAAATGAAAATGCTCAAAATGATAATTCCCAAAACTATAACAAATACCATATTAAGAAGTAGTGCAGCCAGGTGTGAAAGTATCAGACTTTATGCTTCCATGATTCAGTTGAATTTTTTCATTGCCTTCAAATCACCATAACACTTCCAATTTTACATCTATGGTAATTGCTTTATGGTCTCTTTTTGTACTTAGTAGTCTCATTCTATCTACAGTTTCATGACACTCTCTCAGTCTGACTTAGGTTTTGGTTATACTATCATTGGATGAATATAATATAAAGGAGTAAAGTGGCTAGTCTCTTCTTGATGAGAGCAATAAAGGTACTGCAGTGCCTGCCAATACTTAACAGCATGCCAAGAAAGGAGGGGAGACAACTTTGGATGCTCTACTACTTCTCTCAGTAACCTTAATTTCTTTTCCATAGATAACAAAAAAAACTTCCCCAAGTTTTCATATCTCCCCTTTTCCATCTTTTATTAGTAGAAATAGAAGTGAATCTGTACTTCAGTCCCTAATAAAGCAATTTTTTCAATCCTGTTTTACAGTAAGTTCACAAAGGTATAGATTTTCAGGTAACATTTGTCAAATAAAATCTCTGATTTGGAGATTGTTAAACGGTAAAATTCTATATATTATATGGCTATATATGGAAAGATAGATCACCTTCTTATAGCCAGTCTCTGAGCTGACACAAGAATGTTAACGATTATGGATAAAAATGTCACCACTCCCAGCACTTTCTAGGAATGTGCCATTTTCAATAGGGCCAAGATCTCTATGAGCTATACAAACTCTATGAGTTTGTCACTGTTACCCTATTGTTGCAAAAATTACTTCATCCTCCTGCTTGCTGAATGGTACAAGTTGATCTGTAAAACCACCTTTTAGAATCACTTAAAGTTAGTTATATCCGATTGTTCCTCATCCAGTACATATGTACACACACATATGCACATGTACAATTCCCTATACCTATGGCTTCAAGAAATACAGTATTAAGAAACAAGTGATAATAAACTGGGAAAACATTTTTATAGTCAAAAGTTCTGATAAAGGCCTCATTTCCAAAATATGTAGAGAATTAACTCAAATTTATAAGAAATCAAGCCATCCTCCAATTGATAAATGGTCAAAGGATATCAACAGACAATTTTTGGATGAAGAAATTGAAACTATTTCTAGTCATATTAAAGGGTGTTCCAAATCATTATTGATCAGAGAAATGCAAATTAAGACAACTCTGAGATACCACTACACACCTCTCAGATTGGCTAGGATGAAAGGAAAAGACAAGGATGAATGTTGGAGGGGATGTGGGGAAACTGGGACACTGATACATTGTTAGTGGAGTTGTGAACGGATCCAACCATTCTGGAGAGCAGTTTGGAACTATGCTCAAAAAGTTATCAAATTGTGCATATCTTTTAATCCAGCAATCTTAAAGAAGGAAATTGGACCTATATGTGCAAAAATGTTTGTGGCAACCCTTTTTGTAGTGGCTAGAAACTGGAAATTGAATGAATGCCCATTAATTAGAGAATGGCTGAATAAATTGTGATATATGAATGTTATGAAATATTACTGTTCTGTAAGAAATGAACAACAGGATGATTTCAGAAAGTCCTGGAGAGACTTACATGAACTGATGGTAAGCAAAATGAGCAGAACCAAGAGATCATTATATACTTCATCAACAATACTATATGATGATCAAATCTAATGGACGTGGCTCTCTTCAACAATGAGATGATCAAAACCAGTTTCAATTGTTCAGTAATTAAGAGAATCAGCTACACCCAGAGAGAGAACTAAGGGAAATGAATATGGACCATAAGACAATATTTCCATTCTTTCTCTTATTGTTTGCTTGTATTTTTGTTTTCCTTCTCAGGTTTTTTTTAACCTTCTTTCTAGATACAATATTTTCTGAGCAGCAAGATAATTGTATAAATATATATATGTATATATATATGTATATATACGTATATATATATTATATTGTATTTAACATATACTTTAACATATTTAATATGTATTAGACTACCTGCCATCTAGGAGAAGGGGTGGGGGAAAGGAAAGGAAAAGTTGGAACAGAAGGTTTTGCAAAATTCAATGTTAAAAAACTACCCATGTATATGTTTTGTAAATAAAAAGCTATAATTAAAATATATATATATATAGAAAAGAAAGAAACAAGTGCTACTTCTGTTTACAGGTTCCTTTTGTTTTCAGAGATATTCCAGAAGCTGAGGATTCTGGAAGAATGAATACTCAATTTTGAGTATGAAGGCTGACTATAGTTATGGAACAAGACATACATTTTCAGATATGGTGTATTTGCTAATTTGTTTGGCTTGATGCATTTATTTTGTATTAGAGTTCTATGGGGCAGAATCACAGGGAAGGGAAAAGGAAGGGGAAGGAGAGAAAGGAAGAAGAAAGAAAGGAGGAAGAGAGGAACGGGAAAACACAAAGGAAAGGAGAAAGGTGGAGAGAAAGTGAAAGAAGAGAGAAAGAGGAAGGCAAGAAGGAAAAGGAAAGAAAAATGAGGGAAAGAAAAGGGGAAAGGAAGGTGAGAGAGGAAGAGGGGGGAAGGGAGGGAAGGACCAAGGAAAAGGAAGGGGAAAAAAGAAGAGGGGAAAGAGAGAAAAGAAAAAAAAAAGATAAGGAGAGAAAGGGGAAGGGGAGGAAAACAAAAGAAAAAGCAATATCAATAAAACATTTAGAAAGACAATGAGAAAAAGAGTAAATCATAAATAACTATGCTTTTGCTCTATTAGCCCTTAAATGAGAATGCAGTTATCTGCATGTGAATTTTTGCACGTCAGTACCTTTACTATGATATGAAAAGCCTGATAGTCATAAAGTCGTATATGTTCCTTCCCCTCAAAAAAAGAGACAATGCTATAATTGAATCTTTCAAATTTAAAAAACCCCTAATAACTTTAAAATACTATTTATGGATCCTATTTTATGCTCCTTTAAAAAAAGTTTTCCCTAGATAACATTTAATACCATTAGAAAAAAATATAAACTACATAATGCTACTTTAAAAGTCTATATCTATTTTCTACTATACTTTTAAAATATTCTCAGGAGAGAAAAATTTCCAGAGAGCCAAAAGCTTTTGTTCCTCAAAAGATAGTTAAGTGGGTAATTCAATAAATGAGAAAGAGCATAACAATCTCAAAAATGGATAAGGTATAGTCAGTTCCTGATTATTTGGCATGGTCAGGAAATGGGGATGTGTTCTATTTGACGAAATACCATTTCAATTTTTAAAGGAATAACAATACAGCAAAATAAACATAATAATAAAACTTTGATCCCTCAGAAGGTATTTACAGATCAGTGTGCCCCAAAGTTTTCATTATTTAATTTAATGATCACTGTGTTGTCATAGAGTCATAATATAATAAAATAAAGGCATAGAAGAAAACCAGAAGGGACCTTAGTGTGACCTAGTTCAATTCTTATATATTCAGATGAGGAAACTTAGGTCCAGAGGAGATTACATAGAACTAAGGTACTTTCACTTAAATACATTAGATTGTTTGTCCTTCATCACTCTATCTTTCTTTTTTTGTAGCTTCATACAAAATGTTGTCTAATAAAATTTATGTTCCTTCCAAGTCTTTACAAAAAAAAAAAAAAAGCAAACAAGTTGAGACTCATGAATTCCAGTCCTGGATTAATCTGGACAATGTTGACACATCCAGAGTTTTTGAAGGGCACATTAGTCTCTAAATCATATCTGTATATATAAAATTATGAACAAATTCTCACAATATGGTAAAAGAACTCCTGATATTTCATTCCAACCAAATTGCTTTATTCTCTGCCTTCCACATATATTTTGCACATTTCTATCTCTACATATGTACCTGCAACAATATCTAGAATGCTCTTCCATCAAAATTCTACTGATCTTTCAAGTTCCAAATGAAGTCTTATCTAATAAGTACTTCTCTGATCACTCCCAGTTACACTCCTCATCCCCTGAATTTCTATACTATCATTCAAATGATATAATATGATAGTTTATTCATGCATATGTCTCTTCATCTATAAGAATAACTTTCACATACAGAGGACATCCTTGATGAATTTTGAAAAGGAACAGAAAGGTTTTTCCTAGGTATTCCAGAGCATATCATATCTAGTCAGTCACACAATATAATTAAATGAAATTAAATGAAAAAAAAAACACAAAGTCTCACAGAACTTACTATTTTTTAAAATATTTTTAAACACAATTGATTGCAAAGTGAACAGACCATTTTATGGATCCTTCTCTCCCCCTACCCCCCCCAAAAAAGGATATCTTTCCTGAATACACGTGAAAATCATGCAATATTCCTTGAAGGATTAACAATGAAGATAATTTTGTGCAATGACTACCTAGTTAACAGCAAGTTACCAAGCATTTATTAAGTGCTTAATATGTGCCAGATACTCCTGCTAAGTAATGCTGATAGCCCAGACCTCAGGGCCTGAAGTCAGGAAGACAAATCTAGCTTCAGACACCTTGTACCACTTACTTGTCATAGTGCCTAGAACTTGGTTGAAATTTTATAAAAACTAATTCTCTTTTTATAAAAACTCACTCTCATTCTGTATATACAAAATAACCCCTTCTTTCAACAAGCTCACATTTTTTGTCTGGGTTTTGTTTTTTTGTTTTTTTGGGTTTTTTTTTTTTTTTTTTTTTTTTTTTGGCAAGGCAAATGAAGTTAAATGACTTGCCCAGGATCACACAGCTGGTAAGTGTTAAGTGTCTGAGGTCACATTTGAACTCAGATTCTTTGATTCCACAGCCAGTGCCCTATCCACTGTGCCATCTAACTGCTCTAAAAGCCCACATTCTAATTGGTGAAGGATGGGAAAACATCTTTTAAATAAGTATGCCCAAATGAAATATATAAGATATATAAAAGGAGAGGATCTATCAGTAAACACTGTATATCTTAAACAGACAATTAGGACAACAAGCTGGTAGGCAACAGACTGAGATACCTTTGGGAAATTATACAGTCTTCTTAATGACTTTAAGCTTCCTCCTGAAACAAATCCCACTCCCTTTATTTTATTTTTCTTTTGTCTACTGGAGTATCTTATTTGTAAGTGTTTTAATTTATACTCTTAGGAAAATAATTCCAATATTTTTCTTCCTGTGTTGCTTTCTCATGGTACATGATGACAATTGAAGGTGTTGGCACAATGAACTCAAAGTGATGAGATGGCCTATTAGATAGCCACTTTTTAAGATATTTCACTATAGTATCAAATCTGGGATTGGTTAGACTATGTTTGTTGTTACCCTGCCCATCAAGTCCCCACAATTTTTCCTATTTTTTGATCATCAATAATCTCAAATTTTGCCAATATGATTATGCTTCATCATCACAGTTATGAACTGGCCAACTACTTTAGAGCATGGCCTAATAGGAACCTGGACTTTTCCTGACTTCTGTGCATTGCTGAAACTTTTGCGATCATCTGCCAGGATATTCACATACACCATACTGCAAGATGGCAGAGAAAGTCCCACTTTCTTAAAAGAAAATCAGCAGCTTTCTGGCAGTTCTCGACAGTTGCACTTTATAAGAATGTTGCAATATATTAACAAAGGAAATTTTCAGCAGAAAAAAGCATAAAAATATCTTCAGGGAAATGTATGACCAAAACCAATGGCAGGACATTTAGGAAACAAAAGCAAAAGACAGCTGCCCTCAGTTCAGTTGCTCCCCTTGTCTTGATGAGATGTGTAGAGATCTTGAACAAGACCCATGTGGATATGGAGGGTTAAAATCTTCACCCTTGGAGAGTATCCCCATATATTTCAAAAAGGAACTAATAGACTTTAAAGTCTAGTCAATCAACCCATCATCCATGAAGAAGTTCCTAACTGCTAAACATTGTGTTAGATTAGGAACATAAAAAAATAAAATAATCACTGGCCTCAAGGAGCTTATATTCATTCTCATCAGTGGAATCAATAATTACACTCAACACTAAAAAAGAAGTTTAAGGTTTTTCAAGTACTTTACATAAGTGATCTTCTTTAGTCTTTATGAAGAGGAATGTGCTATTATGATTTCCATTTTATGGACGAGGAAAATAAGTCTAAGAGAGGTTAAACCGTTAGTGATATCTGAAGCAAGATTCAAACACAGGTCTTCTTAATTCCAAGTGAGATTCTTTATACAGTTTGTTGCATTTTAGAAAATAAAACACAAGGTAATTGCTAGTAGGGTTTGGAGGAGGAATTGGCACTTGAGCTGACCCATAAAGGAAAGTAGATAGTCTAAGTGGTAGAAGTGATGAGAAATGCATTCCAGGCATGGGGGACCCTGTGTATAAATCATGGTAGTGTGCTGCAGGCATATGGCAGGAATGGTAGTTATCATATTTCATTGTTTTTTATACTTACTGAACCATAAAAAGCATACTCAACTTAGAAGATACTCAGAAAATATTTGTGGAATAAGAATAGACTCACATCCTAACTCAGATACTGAAAGAGAAGAGAATCCAAGTCAAAGGAACTTGGTTCGCTTAAACATAAAATTAATGGCTCAGCTACAATTACCCATAGGAGTCCCTCAGATATCCCTCCATCATTTGCCTGCTAGGCCAATACTGCCTGTAAGCAGAAGAAGGGATCATGATACACTCAGATCTATTCATTATTTTCTACCCTTCCAATCCAGCCTTTACTGGAGAAGACCTTTACTGAGAAGACGACAATTGCCTTAAGGTTCATGGCATCTTTAGATAAGGTATAGGACTTTGAATGAGATGACCAACCACGAGATGAATCATGGCTTTGTAAAAATTACTTTGCTTCTATGGGCCTCAGTTTCCTCATCTGGCAAATGAGGTTAGACTAGCTAATATCTAAGGTGCTCTTTAGCATTAAAGTTATGTCTACTATGTTATCTATGAAATGCAGAATCAGGTGATTTTAAAAATAAGCTAAGAATAACACTCAGCTCTTCATAACCAATGCATCCCAAGGGGGACCAAAGAGAAAAAACATGATTTCTTCTTCCATTCTGTTTTAGAAAAGGGAAATGTACTTATGTGATTTTTATGAATAATATTTATCTATTCATCCATTATATTTTCTCAGATTACAGTTTAACTTTCAAACCTTTTATTTCCCTTTCTTATAGGAAGTATAAGATTTTCAGGCATTTACTATTTTCCCAGAAAGAAAAGCCAAGTGAAGGCACTGTATAGTTTCCATGTGATAGCTTGTCACTCAGTCAAACGTTAACAGCAATGACTAAATGCCCATTGTTTCAGTCAACTAGGGAATATTGGGGTAAATACAAACAGCCTCTGCTCTCAAATTGCTCATAGTTTAAAATGAAAAGCCAGAGAAAAAATGGAAAAATTATATACAAAAGAACATCACAACTCAGATAATTTACTGCCTTAAAAAATACTGTTCACACTGTTAACTATGAATGAATAGGATCAGAGCAGTAGATAATCCAAAGTATATCATCCAAACATGACATGAACACAAAACACGCACACACATGCATATATATATATATATGTATATATATATATGTATATGTATACATATATACACATATGTGAGAATTAATTTAGACCAATACTTTATTCTAATCAATATTAATCAATTTGATATGATTCTATAGGAGTAATGACTTGTAAATTCTGCATATTAGGCCCCAGAGCTATGAGCTGCAGGCTTGATTAATCATAGAAAGCTCACAAGTGTTTCTCCATCCTTGTTTTTCTTTGTTATGATGACCAAGTCCAATGTGGTGGAAATTACATGGAAAATCCTCCAATATATTTTTGTACCTCTGGAACTCTCTTTCTTGTTCAAGAGCAAGTGACCATCTTATGACCATCTAGTCAGTGGAGATATTCCTTGTATCATCTAACTCATCATTCTACTGACATATACTTTTTGCTTATTTTAACTTATGTGTCATATGTCAACCAGTGAAATTTTTTATTTTACTATGTCTCTTTTGTATATAGGGGTATCAAATTCTATAAATACAAAACACTGAAAGATCTGAAGCCCAGTTTATCAGAGAGGACTATGGACCCTTTAATAAACTGTCATTAGCTCAGAGCTAAAAGACTGGAATAATAGATAACAGAGTGAAAAGAGCAAAGCATATGAGTCAGGAAACGGAAGGTTGAATCTGGATATTGTTATCTGCTACATCATCCTGGATGTGTCAACTCTCTTCTCTGGATCTCAGTTTACTTATATGCAAAATGTGAAAAGAATAGATCACATGATATTTTAAGGTCCCTTTCAGCCCTACATTTCTGACACCATCATCATCACATCCTCCTCACCATTATAATAGCTAACATTTACATAACACATTAATGTGTACAAAGCCCTGTTATTTCATTTGTTCCTCATAATAGTGATATGCCATTCCCATTTAACCTATGAGGAAAGTGAGGCTGAGTGAAATTAAGTAACTGGTCCAAGATCAAACTGCTACCAATTATCTGAAATGAGATTTGTCCAAGTTCAGACTCTTTAACCACTGCATCATCATACCTTACATCATCATCACAATGATATCTAGTACTTATATAGTGGTTTAAAGTTTTGGGGGGTTTTTTTTGTTGTTGTTGTTGTTGTTTTTATGATCAAAGCTCCTGTGCTAAGTCTAGTAGAGAAGATATTTTCTTGGTTGACATTCATTTCTTCATCCCCCCTGCCTCCCATATGTGATATTTCCAAGTTCATTTTCTTCTATCAATTGAGAGGAAAACAACCATGCATCCAATTACCAAATGATGACACTCAAGGAAGGAAGTCTTTCTGGTGTTACTGAAAGCCAGATTTAGAAAAGGAAAAATTCTGTTTTGGGGAGAAGGGAAGGAAAAAAGAGGAAGAAAGGAATGATCTGCCTCCTACTTCACAGAGAAATCTGAGACTATCCAAAGAGAGTTCCTTCATACTCTTCTCTAATTCTCAAATCTTATCAATATTCTTAATTACTGTTTCTTCCTTTCTCCACCAGGACAGGTCTCCACCTTCCCTACTTTATTCCCCAAATCTCGATTCCCTGGGTTGTAAGAGTTTCTCTAGCTTTAAAAAAGTCTTGCCTCCTTTAGTCCTTAGGAAACAGACATGTAATTCATTATCAACTGTGTCCTCAAAACCTTTCTAGTTTGGCAAGATCTGACATAAGAGCTTGCATCTTATTGACAGAGATTTGGAAAACTAAGATCTGGTTCCATACACATGATGAAGCATTTTTACAGGAATGCTTTGAAGGAATACTAAGTAATCTATTTTATTTTGTTTATTTGTTTATTTATTTATTTGCTGAGGCAATTGGGGTTAGGTGACTTGTCCAAGATCACATAGCCAGGAAATGTTAGGTGTCTGAGGCCAGATTTGAATTCAGGTCCTCCTGACTTCAGGGTTGGTACTCTAGCCACTTGCCACTTAGCTGCCTCCAGTAATTTATATTTAATGTGAAAAGGCAAAAATGTGGCATTGTAGTTGTCTGAATACATGTAGAGATAACATATATGTAATTTTTCCTTTTATGTTATATAATAGAGAAGCTGAGATCACTAGATATTGTATACTCTTTTATGATAAGCAGGATAATATTGAGGAGGTAGAGATTGCCAAGTTCAGTCTTCCTCCTACTAGCAGCCATCTCCCTTTCCTCAGTATTTGTCAGTTCTCAAATACTCTTGTAATATTTTTTTAAATTTTTTAAATTTCCACCTCACAAATCACAATACGTTCCAAATGGATACAGAACCTAGATATTAAAAATCACATCATAAATAAATTAAAGGACCAGAGAGATATTTTTTACAATTAAAGATAAAAGAAGAATTCTTGGTTAAATAAAGGATAAAGATCACAAAAAAGAATATTAATTACATAAAATTGAAAAGTTTTTGTATAAGCAAAACTTACTGTGGGTGAAAAATTAGAAGAGAAACAGTTAACCAGAAAAAAAATCTTTACACAGAATTTCTCTGCTAAATGCCTAATGTATAAGATACATTGATGTAAAATATAAGAACAAGAGCCATTCAACAATAGACAGTCAATATGAATAGGAAGTTTTCAATGGGGAAAAAAATGCAAGGCACCAACAACCATATTTTTAGATGAATTAAATCACTAATAATAAAAGAAATATACATCAAAACAACCCTGGTATTCCACCTCATCACTATCAGATCAGCAAAGATAACAAGAAAAAAGTATTATTAGATAGGATAGGGGAGGATAAGCATACATATATATTATTGGTAGAACTGTAGATTATTCCAGATACTCTGGAAAAGAATTAAGAACTAAACTCCAAATGTTACAAAACTATTCATATACTTTCCCCAACAATATCACTTCTAAGCACATATCTTGAAGACATTTTTAAGAGGGAAAGGGCCCATGTGTATAAAAATATCTAAAGTAATATTTTTCATTAATTGGGGAATAGCTGAACAATTTATGGCACATTGGTGTAATAGAATGTTATTGTACTACAATAATGATGAAATGAATGAAAGAAAAGAAACTTGAGATTTGTGTGAACTAATGCAGAGTAAAGTGAGAAAACTAGAACACTTGATGTTTTTACTGTGTCAATTTAGTTGTGCACAACTCTTCATGATCTCATTTATGGTTTTTAGGACAGATATCTTTCATTCTCCAGCTCATTTTATAGATGAGGAACTGAGGCAAACAGAATTAAGTTGACTTGCCCAGGATAACACAGTTATATATCTGTGGCTGGATTTGAATTTAAGTTTTCCTGACTATAGATCTGGTATTCTATCCACTGTACCATCTAGGTGCCCTCTGAACCAATTTACACACACTAAAATATGAAGAAAAAAAACAACTTTGAAAAACTTAAGGTTATGGTCAATATACAATGACCCAATAAGGATTTCAGAATACTGAGGACAAAACATTCTACCTATCCCCTGAAGGAGAAGATGAATTAGAGATACAGAATGAGACATACATTTTCAGACATGTCCAAAGTGTATCTTTGGTCTGCTTCACTATGCTTAGGCACTACAAGGAGAATGTTATAATTGTTTTAGAGGGAAGAAGTTGAAAACAGAGTTATGCTAGTGACAGTAGTGCCAAAAAAAGAAAAGAAAGAAGAATACCATCAAAGCATTAAAAAAAAATCACAGAGAACAAGAAAAACTTCAAAGGAAGTTAGACAAGCAGGCCTTCTTTGAAACTCTGTTTAATTTATTATAATTTTTTAAAATACAATCTGAGCATAATATAATTTTGTATTGTATACATAACCCTCTTTCTATTTATCTTTGTATAAGGAAATGTTCATGTTTGTTAATGTTTGTAAAGTTCAGAACATCAAAAAAAAATTTTAAAGGAAAGAAAGGATTCAGATTGATAAGTAACTGCCCAAGAGCAATCACTTCCTAGGGCAACGAATAAAACCTTTAAACCTGGTCTTAGTGTGATTACCTGACATCTCCTCTCACTTGATCAAATTCCAGTAACAAGATGCTGAAGACATATTCTCTTTTTTCTATTCTCCCAGAATGTGTGCTAAGGATTCCCAGATCAGCTTGGCGGATCACAGATAATAAGGCTCAATGGGAATTAAATTTTTTTTAAACTTCACCTATCTTTTTCTCTTACATATTTTTCATTTCCCTTTTTCTTCCATGAAGGCAAAATGGAATAGCTATTTTTCTCTAAACAGAAAAACAGAGCTGCCCAGAGATTTAATGAAGAATTATTGACAAGACTAGAAAAATGTCAAGTGTCTTTGGGAAATTTAGCACATATTCCCTACAACATACTCAACTCCTTTAGTCTAAAACAAAAACATGCATTTGAGGGTAGTGGTCTCTCAACTAAGTAACATAGAAAATGTATATTTACTTAATATTTCAAAATAAGCAACCACTGGAAAAAATTTTCAGCAAACATTAATTTTCAGCTGCATGCAGAATGCTATTTTAGGTACTTCCTGGAGAAAAGACAAAGTTTAAATGAAACATGATATTTCTGCCTTCATGAAGTTTTCAGTGCAGTATAGAGAATGTCATACAAATATAGAGAGAATCCCAAAAGCTTTAATGAAGTTTTTAAAACTGACTAAAACTTTTAGGGCATCCTATATAACCATAAGACATGGGGTGAGAGTATGATACAGTGGTCTTTAGATATAGAGTTAAAAGACCCAATTTCAAATCCAACTTCTACCACTAACTAGCTGTGTGATTGTAGCCAAGTCACAAATTCTCCGAGATTTCATAATGATGACTAGCTTTTATATACTGCTTTAAGGCATACAAAGTATCATATATATATATGTATGTATATATTTTTTCTCATTTGATTTTCAAAACAATTTTGTGAGGCAGCATAGAAAGGGTAAGGGACATGGCCACAATCATATAAGTAGTGAGTATTTGAGGTCAGATGCAAATATATGTTTTCTTGATTCCAATTCCAATCCACCAGACCATGTCATTTGTAAATTGATATAATACCTGTAACCTCCACTTCATAGAGTTGTGAAATTCAAATAACAAGCAAATAAGGTATTAAAAAATCCACAGATCCAAAGCACTATAAAACTGTGCATACCCTTTGATCCAACAATGTCTCTATGGGGTCTGTATCCCAAAGAGATCACAGAAGAGGGGAAAGGACTCACATATGCAAAAACATTTACAGCAACCATTTTTGTAGTGGCAAGGATCTGGAAATTGAGTGGATGCCCCTCAGTTGGAGAATGACTGATAGATTATGGGAAATGAATGTAATAGAATATTATAAGGAGGCTGATATCAGAAAAGGCTGGAAAGACTTACATGAACTGATATTGTGTGAAGTGAGCAGAACTAAGAGAACATTGTTCATAGTAACAAGAATTATGTGATAATCAACTGTCATAAACTTGGCTCTTTTCAACAATAAGGCAATTCCAATAGACTGGTGATGGAAAATGCCATTCACCTCCAGAAAGAGATAATTGTAGTGACTGAATATATATCAAAGCATACTATTTTCATCTTTGTGGTTGTTTGTTTGCTTGCTTGTTTTTTTCTCTCTGAATCAGATTTTTTGTGTGCAGAAAAATGAATATGGAAATGTGGAAAAACTGCACATTTAACCTATATGTGATTGCTTGCTGTCTAGGGAATGCAGAAAGGGAGAGAAAGGGAAAAAATGGAGCACAAGGTTTTGTAAATATGAATGTTGAAAATAAGCATGTATTTGGAAAAAGAAAATATTATTAAAATGCAAAAAGCAACAAAAAAATCCACAGAAATTTAAAAAATTTCTTGAGTTTAAAAACAAAAAGTAGATGTGTATACAATGATTAGTAAATCTTAAATAAGTATCAACTATTGTTATTACTACTGTTTCAAACTTTTAAGTGAAAACTTGAAATGTAAAAAGGAAAAATTGCCCCCAAGTATTAATTAAGACTTCTCAGGGATAAGGAACAGAGTCATGAATCAGAAAGGTATGTAAACAAAGAGGGTTTTTTGTTTTGTTTTGTTTTGAGAAGTGAAAAACAGGCCAGTTTGGCATGTGGGGGAATAATATGGACAAGAATAGAAATTTAAAGAAACACCAGATTTTGGACAGCAATAAATGTTAGCAAGGGGCAATTAGAAAAAGTACAACAGAGCTCCAGGCTTGGAGGGAAGAAGACTCATCTTCATGAGTTCAAATCCAGCCTATTTGCGGCTTACTATGTGTATCTATATGTATTTGGTGTCCTGACAATGGTAACTGAATGAGTGATTGCAGGAAATAGTCTTTTGGCTCTATGCAGCCCTAAAATGGTACATGGATCATTTCATTTACTATTTGTGTGACCCTGGGCAAGGCACTAACCCCTGGTTGCCTCAATAAAGCTCATCTGTAAAACACACTGAAGAAGGAAATGGTAAACCACTCCAGTATCTTTGCCAAGAAAACTCCAAATGGGGACACAAAGAATTGGACATGATTAAACAACTAAACAACAATGAATTCTAGATAAATGATTTTGTACCTAAATTTGATATGATACAGAGCCTTCACTTCTGTAAAGGAATCCAGGGATTCTATGATGAAACCATAGAATAGATCAGAAGAAAGAAACTAATTTATTTCCAAATACAAAAATACTGAGAAACATCTAGGGGCATTTAAAAACATTAGAATTCCTTTAGAAATGTGATTTCAGGTAAATAGATTGTTTATCCAAGATAGTCCCATCTTCTCTGCTTTTCTAACTCAGCAAGACCAACTTCTCAAAAATCCAACTGATTGCAATCAGTAACCCTTAAGGGTTTTCATTTGTTTTGTCTGCCATCAATGTAAGTAATTTCAGTTTTATTATTTGGAGAATCCTTCAAAGGCTATGGATATTAAAATGCTTTTAATGTGTTTTCACAGTTTGTTGCCAACCAGAGATATTCAATTTTTTTAGATGTAGTCACTAAACTGGTCAGCTCACTTTAGCAGGTAATTCAGTCTACCAAGACAAGCGAAATCAAAATTTTCTTTTTAGCTGAAGGCCTCATCCAAATACAGGAATTCTCATTTACCAACAGGTTAAGTATGGTAATTCATCTTTACAGTATCTTCAGAAAGATAATTTGTCTCATAAAATTGTTTAATATACATGAAAGAAATACCAGAAGCAAGACTTAAATGAATTAAATCCAAGATTTATGGTCACAATGCAATGACAAGTTGGCAGAACCTGATTTCATTTATGTAAATTATGAGGCATTATATTTAATACTTATTCTTCTCATGCTTATATAATTCCATTAGTTTTTCATGTTTTATAGAGTAGTTTTATGTTTTGGTTGATTTTCATGTTTTTATCAATATTTAGTAACAGCACACCAAGAACATTATCATTGTTTACTTTTAAGATGTACTATATAGGAATACTAATTTCAGCACCTTAAGTAAAATGATGAATGCATCTTGACTCAACCCCCAGCATTTCAATTTACTAACATTCCTCCCCTCCTCCCCCACCCCATATTTTCTGATATTCTTCCAAGGTACTCAGACTTCTTTCTAAATGGTGCCTCATTATTCACTATATAACACCACTGTGAGGAAGATGACAAACTATTCACATTTTACAAATGAGGAACATGGAGTACAGAAAGGTTAACAGACTTGTTTAGTCTTTGTGTGAATCATTGACAAAGACAGAAAAAGACTCTAGGATTCATCATCCACTTCAATTATCTACCCACTAGACTGACAGTTGTCACGTTCTTTTGATCCATGTACCATTTCAGGGCTGCAAAGAGCCAAAAGACCATTTCCTGCAATCATTCATTCAGCTACCATTGTCAGGACACCAAATACACATGGACCACAAAATCAACAAGAATTTGTGGTAATAATGGCAAGCTTTTGAAGAAACAAGAAGATGATTTTTTTTTTTTTGGTTAAGTATCCTAAGTGACTTGGACCTTCCTGACCCTCAGTGCAGTGCTCTTATTCATTGCAGGATTTCTTAAATTTTCCCAATTTCCACCTCTTTTGCCCAAAAAATTTCTATATGATCCTGGGTATATAGATATTTTAGGTATGTAAATCAAAAACTTACAGATGATAAATCTTAATTTTGAGACTCCTACATTCAGTTACAAGACCCCATATGTGATGGTGAATCACAGTTTAAGAATCTGAATCACAGACCATCACAAGAGACTACCCAGAGGATCATTAAAGATCCTCAATGGTTCATAGGCCAGAATTAAAATTATTCCAATTATCCCAAATTAAAGAATATTTATTCAATGTTAATTATGCTCCAGGAACTTTTGCTAAGTCTGGGGAAACAAAGAAAGGACAAAAAAAAGAGTCCTGTCCATAAGCTCCTTCTAGTCTAAAGAGAAACTTATATCAAAAACAGAGAAGCCCAGAATCATATATTGAACTTGATCATAACTTTTTTGTTGTAACCTATGTGCTTTCATTTCTAAGAACGTGCCCTGGAAAGCTGGGCTTTCTGATGCATCTTTTTAAAGAATTACCCCCAAAACACAGAGAATAAAAATCAACAATCAACACACACACACACACACACACACACACACACACACACACACACACACAGAGGGGAGTATTTAGCTCCAAATTTAAAATTACAAAGCAGCCATGTTCACTTTTATGAATAGAGATGTGCCGGTCATAGCAGAATATAAGCTTATCTTCAGTAAATAACTTTTGTTAGAGTTTTTAGACCAGCATTATTTATCATCTTGGAGTCTAACATTATTATTGTCAGGAATAATCTTTCTTCTATCTAACCAAATAGCTCATCTCTATTTCTTCCAGAGGCAGCTGTGGCTTATTAGCTAGGGATGCAGATCTGACTTGGGGGTTAAAGTCCTGCTTCAGCATAGTCATGAGCTGTGCTATCATGGACAAGTCACAACCTTTCAATGTCCCAGACAACCATATAGAGACAGGATCAGAGAAATAAGTAAGTTACAAATGATTTGCTGCCCTACATGGATGGATAGTTTCTCCAGACTGGTGTTCTTTCACACTGTTGAAATCACAGACTTGGATGAAAAATTTCCAAGCATAATCCCCTTGTGTTCATATTCACTGGAGAAAAATTCTCCATAATCTTTTCCCTTTGTATTTCTGAGTATCATACTGTGATCTTAAAAAATACCTGAAAATGGTTTGGTAGAAAGATGGTCTTGGCATTGTGATTATTATATCCTCTGATTTTTAAACTTTTTTTTAATTTTAGAGTTCTGTTAGTTCTAATCACTCTATACAACTTTTAACCCTGCCTCTTAAAACAAATTTATTTGCTTTTCCCATTCTTCCTTGTCTTTCTTATTTCACTTCTCTATGGTCTGCAGCATATACAACATTATTATACTGAATCACAACACAGAAGAGACTGCAACCTATTGATTTTTGTGACCTGACAACCACATACCACATGTAGAAAAGGAGAAATAGCTTCAGTTTGTCCCATTGTAATTAAATTAGGTTTAGTCAACAAACCCCTTTTAGAATGCAGCTGATAAATGTGCCTACTGGGGAAACAAGTTAAAATAATAACTGTGTTATTGGACATGGTAGAAAATTCCTTAATGAGGAACAAAGAATCTTTGATGTATACCTTTATCTACCACATAAACATCTCTGAATATTTAATCTAACTATCCAACTAGTAATCCACAATTATTTCAAAAGGCTTGCTGAAGATCCCAAAATACATACAATTAACACTAAAATTGTACATTTTAAATTACTGTTAATTTGAATAAACATAAACTTCCACATCTCTAAGCCAAATTCAGAAAACAATATTCTAATTAACCCCTTGGCAATGAGAAACTACTGATAATGATCACTCTGGACCATTATGGAAGGAAAAAAATAACTCCTTATAGCATGAAATGTTCTCAAACTCTAGAAATGGTAATTATTTTCTACATTTGCAAAACAAAAATGTTTTCTTCCTGGAAACACAAATAACAGAACATACTCTGAAAATGGTAGAATTGCCTAACTAAAAAGGCATCCTTTTCAGCAATCAGACCTTGGTCAAGCCATCTAAGCTAGTGGGTCATCTCAGGCCATCTCACTGGTCAGCTCTAAGACTTTCAGTGTGTCCCTATTACTTCTTGAATAAATATAAAGTATTTATTTAACATTTAACCATAATTTGGTTCCAATCTCACTCCTACTCTTAAATTCCAGACAAACTATATTTACCTTCCACCTTCACTCTTGTCTTGTCCTCTTCATGACTCTGCCTGAAAAACATTACCTTCCCAACTCTTACCTACTGAAATACCATCCTTAATTCAAGGCCCGATTCGAATAATAGCGTTGATGCCAATTGATACAGTAGCCAGCGTTTATATAGCACTTGAGGGTTTGTCAAACTCTAAAAACATCATCTAATTCAGTCTTCACAACAGGAGGAAGTATCAATCCTCCCACAAGGAATTTTCTGAACTTTCCCCATACAGTAAAGGTGATTTTTCTGCTGCCTCAGATTCCTCATAAAACATTGCCAGTCCTTATCATGAAGGTCTCTATAACTACTCCCTATCATAAAACTAAGTTTTTAATCTCATTCTCTCTTTTATTATAGTTATTCATATACATCTTTAACCTTCCTGTCTTTAGAATATAAAATGTTAGAAAGGTCTATATTTCATGTCTTTATGCCCCCAAAGGAGCTAGCTAAGTGACTCCTACACAGAAGGCACTTAATAATAAATCTGAACCTCTATGTGGCTCAGTTTCCCTTTAGAGAATGGAAATAATAATGCCCACACTACTTATTTCTCAAGACTGTGATGGGGAAACAATTTAATACAAAAAAAGAACTAAAAAAAATGAAAAAAGAACTAAAATAAACATTTTAATACAATTTATACATAAAAAGAACTAAAAATAAAATACACAAAAAACTAACTAAAATAAAATTTAAAAAAGAACTAGATATAAGCGAGGGTTCTTTTTAAAAGTCACTCTACCTACCTCCCAAGACTGTTGACTAGAAATATGAAACTCACATGTATGTAGTTCTCACCATGTAATAAGTCATTTCCCCAAAAGCCTTATGAAATAGGTAGCATAAAAATTAGCATTATAAGTATTATTGATTATTATTAAGTGTTATAAATATTACTGCTTTAGTTAATGTCCAAGTATGGATATACTTATAGCAACATAATGTCAAAATATATCTCTGTAGTCATAGTCACTAAATTCATCAAATTGTCATGAAATCAAAAGATCATATTAAGGCAAAGCTCACTTTAATGCATTCTTTCACTAAGGCTTTTTTTTTTTTTTTTTTTTTTTGGAGTAAACCTATAATTTCATTGAACAGAGAACTCCCGGGAAAGAAAATAAATAATAGTAATATAGGTAGCAAATGAAACACACACACATACACATACACAGATGCTCTAAGGCTTGCAAGTCGCATAAGGAAACTGAGACAAGCAGGTTTAAGTGACTTACTCAGGGTCCCACACTTAGTAAGTATCTGAGACCTGATGTGAACTCATGAAGATCAGTTTTCCTGCCTGATTCCAAGCCCAGTGCTCTAGCCACTGCACCACCTAGCTGCCTGCAAATTGCTCTAAATGTTGTCTTCGTTCATTTACCAATGCAGATGAGCACCTTCTCTAAAGTTAAGTCCTAGAAGGCTGACTAAAGGTACTGAAGGCTGACTTGTCCAGGTTCCTGAGGCTTAAGCTGGTCCTGACCTAGGACTTCCTTTCTCCAAGGCCTGTGAATTGGTATGATTATATTAACTTGACAGAAAATGAAGGCTCAGGTATGTTGCCAAACTTCAACCACGACACAGTCTGCTAAAACAAAAACCTTCTACCTATCATAAATCCAACGTGCCGAAATGCAGACAGCCTACATTAAGTGAAACCACCTCATTTATCAGGAGTTATGGGGCTACATTAGCTTTGACCTTTCTTGTAGGTTGCTCAGATGGAAAGCAGTTCATCAATATTGCTCGAGTAGCGCCAGCACCTTCAAGCCCAGCTTGTTTTTGGCAAAGCCACAAATAGCTGCTTATCCACAGGGCCCAAATCTTCCTCAGGGACTGTTGTGCCTTGCTGCTGCTAATCTCCTACCAGGCAACACAGCATTAAAATGGTGTTTCTATGAGGCAAGGAAGAAAGCCCTCACAGACTGGATTTTCTAACATAGGATTATCTTAGTACGACTTTTTCAGCCCCAAAAGAAAAAATACATATATTTAGTAACAACAGGACTCAAATAAACTCCTTTCATGTGAAATAATTTGTAATATATAGAAATTTCATTTCAGGTGAGAACAATTTGGTCTTCACAATGTGGACCACAGAATAGCACAGAAGCTTCTGTACAAAAGAAATAACATGAGGTTTAAGAATACCTCCCTCCCCACTCTATTATATATAACTGTGAAATAAATTATTTTTTACACTCATAATTAAAGGAAGAACAGATGGTGAAAACTTGATAATATGTCCATGAAAATAAATGTTAGCTATTTGTTTGTCTATAAAACTTTGCTGAAATAGGTGCTATCACCGCACATTTTGATTTATTCAGTTTTAATGGCATTTGGGGGGAGTTTGACCCTGAGGTCTCTTCCATCTCTAAAATTCTAGTATCTCATTATATACTGAGAGCATCGTTGTTACAAATGCAGAATATAAAAAGAAGAAAGGACAGGCTAAAATTTAGCCACAACAGTAAGACAAAGAAAACTACAAATAGGAAATGCCAATAAAGAAAACAGAATATCATCTGAGATCTTTTTTGTAAGTCTCATTGCACTGGTGAAATTTTTGTTCCAAAGGGATTAAAATAAAAAAATTGTATTTGTAAATAAAAACAATTAAGAAATTTCAAAATTCAGATTTTTAATGTTCCTCTAAATTTCTCATCATTTAGGGATACTTTTTGTTCTCATACACACATACACACACACACACACACACACACACACACACACACACACACACACACACACAGAGTTTAGAATTGCCTTACGTCTAAACTCCGTGTTACAATAGCCTGCATGTTATAATGCAATAGTAGAGTACAATAACTAATCAATCTCCTTGCTTCACATTCCTCCCCTCCACCAACCCATCCCCACTCAGCTGCCAGAGTGATTCCTAAAGTACATGTCAGACCAAGTCACTTATTATGTGGCAGAGGTGCCCTCCTACCTCCAGGATCATACATAAATCTTATTTGGCATTTAAGGGCCTCACAACTCGACCCCTTCCTACCTTTCCTGTCTTCTTACACCTTATTCTCTTCCACATATTGTATGATCTAATAACACTCGCCTTCTTGCTATTCCTTACACAAGACACCAAGTCTCTGGACTGCTTTTCTTATCAAGAGCTACTGTCCATGTCTTAAATATTCTCAGTTCTGCTCTGCATCTTATGAGTTTCTTTAAGATTCAGGTCAAATTCCACCTTCTGCAAGATGTCTCTCCTAGGCAGCTAGATGGCAAAGTGGACAGAGGACCTGCCCTGGAGTCAAGAGGATTTGAGTTCAAATCCATCCTCAGACCCCTAACACTTCCTAGCTTTGTGACCCTGGGCAAGTCACTTAACTCCAGCTGCCCCCCCCCACATACACAAAATGGCCCTCCTAATTTCCTTTCCCTCCTCAATTCCACCCTCTCATTTGTACTATCTACCTATCTATATATACATCCCCCGTGTAACATAAGTGTTTATATGAGTGTGCATGTGGACATATGCATATTCATATACATAGGTATATACATATAGACATAGACTTTTTTTTTTTCAGGTAAATACTGTCAGACAAGTATTAAATGGAAGAGCCACTATTCGAAGCCAACTCCTATGATTCTAAGTCTTACTTTTTTTCTACTAACTCAATTTGTTTGCAATTCATTAACTGATCACATGAACATCTACTAATCTGAATGAGTTTTATGTTACATTGCAATACATTATATTGATCCAACAAGCACCAAGTATTTGCCATGCACAATGCACTATTCTAGGCACTAGATGTTTTTTAAAATGAAACCAAATAATCCCTCAAGTCAAAGAGCTTACAATGGTAGAGGAGTGGAGGGAACAATTTTGATAAGACAAATACCTTGTATTGTACTAACTGGGTATCCCATGGTAAATACATAGAATAGTTGTAAACAGAATGATGAGAAATTTGAGAAAGGACAGAGAAGAAGACATATAGTTGAGTTCATAGGGAATCAGTGAGAAATCAGGGAAGACTTCATTGAGAAAATGAAGTTATGACAGAGAATGATACAGAATAAGATTCATATTTTGTATTTAGTTAGTGAGGTTATTGTTTTTCTTGACTATGCATATTTGTTATAAAGAATTTGGTTTTCTTTTCTATTTAAAAAATAAAGTGAATAGTTTTCTGTGAATTTTTTAAAAAGAGAAATTGCTACAGATATGAGATGTTGCATATGTTGTATTCATTTTCATGCTATTTTACTTTGTTATAAAAGACTTCTCATAGAATGGGGGTAATCATAAAAGTGAGAGAGAGAGAGAGAGAGAGAGAGAGAGAGAGAGAGAGAGAGAGAGAGAGAGAGAGAGAGAGAGAGAGAGAGAGAGAGAGAGAAGAGAAATATACATAGAAATAGGAAAAACAACAACAAAAACAAACAAACAAACAAACAAAAAAACAGGTAGGGAATGGTAAGTAGTTTATTTTGGCTAAAACATTTGAATATGAAAGGAAATCGGGGGACTTCCGGCTAAAAAAGGGGACTTCCGGCTAAGATGGCGGCGTGGAGGCAGACAGCTGCTTGAGCTCCTCGCTTTCTCTCAGAACTTACTTCATGACAAGCCTCTGACTTAATGCTTGACCCAGAAAGAAATCCACAAATTATCACCAAGAGAAGACATCCTTGAAAGTCGCCAGAAAAGGTCTGTGTTTGTTCGGGGGAGGGTCAATCAGACTGGGCGCAGACTGAGGGCAGACAGCCAGAGCAAGACAGGCAGCTCACACAGCTCAGACCGGAGGGGGAGGGGTGTGATCTCTGCAGTTTCTGCGAAAGGGCTTTTGCCCCAGTGTGGATGCTCCGTCTTGGCAGCAAGCCAGGAGCAGCAGAGAGGGTGTAAACACCGGAGGTGAAGATTAAAACCCCAGAAAGCCAGCGTCTCTCAGAGCCCGGCCACCCCCAACCCCCACCTGGACTGACTCGGTGCGTTCTCGGAGCCTCAGAGCGCAGACTCAGTACAGTCATTGCTGTTCTGTTAGTGGCTCTCTGCTGCCCTATCCCCAGTCTGTAGAGGAAGCCCATTAATACCATCCAGCCCCATTCCCCGCAAAACAGACCAATTGCTTCTCTTGTCAGTTTGTTTTCTTTGATTCTGACAAAATGAATAAAAAATTCAAAAGGGCTCTAACCATTGACAGCTTTTGTGTGGAGAGGGAGCAGACTTCAAATGCTGAGGAGACTAGGAACAGACTGTCCCCAGATGTATCCCCTGGGAGGGATATAAGCTGCTCCTCAATACAAAAGAACCTCATAGAGGAAATAAAAAAGGCTCTCACAAGAGAGCTGGAAGAGAAATGGGAAAAGGAAAGGGAAGCTTGGCAAGAGAGCCTGGAGAAGTCATCCCATGCATTCAAAGACAGAATGGATAAAGAAATCAAATCATTGAGAAACAAGATTAGTGAGCTGGAAAAGGTAAACAACTCCAAGGAAAACAGGATTAGTGAGCTGGAAAAAGAAATCAGCTCTCTAAAAAATAAAATGGATAAAATGGAAAAAAATTCCATAGAAGATAAAAACTCAATTGGACAATTACAAAGAGATATAAAAAAAGTGAGTGAAGAAAATACATCATTGAAAATTAGACTGGAACAAGTAGAAATGAATGACTCAAGGAGAAACCAAGAGGGAGTCAAGCAAAACCAGAGAAATGAGACAATTGAAAAGACTGTCAAGTACCTTACCAGAAAGACAACAGACCTGGAAAACAGATCCAGGAGAGACAATTTGAGAATAATCGGACTCCCTGAAAAATGGGAGGAAAAAAAGAGCTTGGACACCATTTTCGAGGAAATTATCAAAGAGAACTGCCCAGACGTTTTGGAAACAGAGGGTAAAATAGACATTGAGAAAATTCATCGATCACCTACTGAAAGGGACCCTAAAATCAAAACGCCAAGAAATATAGTGGCCAAGTTCAAGAACCATCAGACAAAGGAAAAGATATTGGAAGCTGCTAGAAAAAAACAATTCAGATATGGAGGATCCACAATAAGGATAACACAAGATCTAGCAGCGTCCACATTAAAAGAACGCAGGGCCTGGAACATGATATTCCGAAAGGCTAAGGAACTTGGTATGCAGCCAAGAATAACTTACCCAGCAAGAATGAGCATCGTTTTCCAGGGAAGAAGATGGACATTTAACGAAATAAATGAATTCCATCTATTTTTGATGAAAAAACCAGACCTACATAAGAGGTTTGATCTTCAAATACAGAACTCAAGAGACTTCTAAAAAAGGTAAAAAGAAACCTTGAGAACTATACTTCTGTCAAAAAAATATGTAAAGAACATATGTACAATTTGTCTTAGAAAATAGAGGTGGAAAGGAGATTATATCATAAAAAAGTACAAAGTGGTGGTACTACATCTCATGAAGAGGCAAAGGTAACCTATTATATCTGAGAGAAAGAAAGGAGGGAGATGAACATAGTGTGTATCAATAGACATATTCGATTTATGGTGAAACTTCTTCCACTTCATTGAAAAGTGAAAGGGAAGGAGTAAGCTAAGGGGAAGGGAATACAGTAATTTCGAGGAAAAGGGGTAAAATAAGGGGAGGATCTTTAAGGTGGGGGAGGGATCCTAAAAAGGGAGGGCTGTGAAAAGCAAGTGGTGTTTACCAGTTTAATACTGGATAGGAGGGTAAAAGGGAAGGAAAGGGGAAAAGCATAAGCAGGGGTTAATAGGATGGCAAGCAATATAGAATTAGTCCTTCTAACCATAAATGTGAATGGGGCAAACTGCCTCATAAAGAGGAAGCAGTTAGCAGACTGGATTAAAAGTCAGAATCCTACTATATGTTGTTTACAGGAAACACACCTGACACAGGATGAGACATTCAAACTAAAAGTAAAAGGGTGGAGCAGAATCTATTATGCTTCAGGCAAAACCAAAAAAGCAGGAGTAGCCATCCTCATCTCAGATCAAGCAAAAACAAAAATTGATCTAATTAAAAGAGATAAGGAAGGGCATTATATCCTGCTAAAGGGAAGCATCAATAGTGAAGCAGTATCAATATTAAACATGTATGCACCAAGTGGTGCAGCATCTAAATTCTTAAAAGAGAAATTAAGAGAGCTGCAAGAGGAAATAGATAGCAAAACTATAATAGCGGGAGATCTCAACCTTGCACTCTCAGAATTAGATAAATCAAACCACAAAATAAATAAGAAAGAAGTCAAAGAGGTAAATAGAATACTAGAAAAGTTTGATATGATAGATCTTTGGCGAAAGCTAAATGGAGACAGAAAGGAATATACTTTCTTCTCAGCAGTTCATGGAACCTATACAAAAATTGATCATATACTAGGGCATAAAAACCTCAAAATCAAATGCAGTAAGGCAGAAATAGTAAATGCATCCTTTTCAGACCATAATGCAATCAAAATAACATTTAATAAAAAGCCAGGGGAAAATAGACCAAAAAATAATTGGAAACTAAATAATCTTATACTAAAGAATGATTGGGTAAAACAGCAAATCATAGACATAATTAATAACTTCACCCAAGAAAATGACAATAATGAGACATCATACCAAAATGTGTGGGATACAGCCAAAGCAGTAATTAGGGGAAGTTTTATATCTCTACAGGCCTACCTGCATAAAATAGAGAAAGAGAGGGCCAACGAATTGGGTTTACAACTAAAATTGCTAGAAAAGGAACAAATTAAAAACCCCCAGACAAACACAAAACTTGAAACTCAAAAAATAAAAGGTGAGATTAATAAAATTGAAAGTAAAAAAACTATTGAATTAATTAATAAAACTAAGAGTTGGTTTTATGAAAAAACCAACAAAATAGACAAACCCTTAGTAAACCTGATTAAAAAAAGGAAAGAGAAAAAGCAAATTGATAGTCTTGAAAATGAAAAGGGTGAACTCACCACTAATGAAGAGGAAATTAGAACAATAGTTAGGAGCTACTTTGCTCAACTTTATGCCGATAAATTCGATAACTTAAATGAAATGGAAGAATACCTTCAAAAATATAGCTTGCCCAGATTAACAGAGGAAGAAGTAAGTAGTTTAAATAGTCACATCTCAGAAAAAGAAATAGACCAAGCTATTAACCAACTTCCTAAGAAAAAGTCCCCAGGACCAGATGGATTTACAGGTGAATTCTACCAAACATTTAAAGAACAACTAACTCCAATGCTATGTAAACTATTTGAAAAAATAGGGATTGAAGGAGTCCTACCAAATTCCTTCTATGACACAGACATGGTACTGATACCTAAACCAGGTAGATCGAAAACTGAGAAAGAAAACTATAGACCAATTTCCTTAATGAATATTGATGCTAAAATCTTAAATAAGATATTAGCAAATAGACTTCAGAAAATCATCCCCAGGATAATACACTATGACCAAGTGGGATTTATACCAGGAATGCAGGGATGGTTTAATATTAGGAAAACTATTAGTATAATTGACCATATTAATAATCAAATTAATAAAAACCATATGATCATCTCAATAGATGCAGAAAAGGCATTTGATAAAATCCAACATCCATTCCTACTAAAAACGCTTGAGAGTATAGGAATAAATGGACTATTCCTTAAAATAATAAGGAGCATATATTTAAAACCTTCAGTAAACATCATATGTAATGGTGATAAACTAGAACCTTTCCCTGTAAGATCAGGAGTGAAACAAGGTTGCCCACTATCACCATTACTATTCAATATAGTACTAGAAACTCTAGCCTTGGCAATAAGAGCCGAGAAAGAGATCCAAGGAATTAGAGTAGGAAATGAAGAAATCAAATTGTCACTTTTCGCAGATGACATGATGGTATACTTAGAGAACCCCAAAGACTCTGCTAAAAAGCTATTAGAAATAATTCAGAATTTTAGCAAAGTCGCAGGATACAAAATAAATCCACATAAATCCTCAGGATTTTTATACATTACCAACACAATCCAACAGCAAGAGATACAAAGAGAAATTCCATTCAAAATAACAGTCGATAGTATCAAATATTTGGGAATATATCTACCAAAGGAGAGTCAGGAATTATATGAGCAAAATTACAAAACACTTGCCACAAAAATAAAGTCAGATTTAAATAATTGGAAAGACATTCAATGTTCTTGGATAGGCCGAGCGAATATAATAAAGATGACAATACTCCCCAAACTAATCTATTTATTTAGTGCTATACCAATCAGACTCCCAAGAAACTATTTTAATGACCTAGAAAAAATAACAACAAAATTCATATGGAAGAATAAAAGGTCGAGAATTGCAAGGGAACTAATGAAAAAAAAGTCAGAGGAAGGTGGTCTAAGTGTACCTGATTTAAAGCTATATTATAAAGCAACAGTCACAAAAACCATTTGGTATTGGCTAAGAAATAGACTAGTTGATCAGTGGCATAGGTTAGGTTCACAGGACAAGATAGTGAATAAAAATAGCAATCTAATCTTTGACAAACCCAAAGATCCCAAATTTTGGGATAAGAATTCATTATTTAACAAAAACTGCTGGGAAAACTGGAAATTAGTATGGCAGAAACTAGGCATGGACCCACATTTAACACCACATACTAAGATTAGATCAAAATGGGTCCAAGATTTAGGCATAAAGAACGAAATCATAAATAAATTGGAGGAACATGGGATGGTTTACCTCTCAGACTTGTGGAGGAGGAAGGAGTTTGTGTCCAAGGGAGAACTAGAGACCATTATTGATCACAAAATAGAACATTTTGATTACACCAAATTAAAAAGTTTCTGCACAAACAAAACTAATGCAAACAAGATTAGAAGGGAAGTAACAAATTGGGAAAAAATTTTTACAGTTAAAGGTTCTGATAAAGGCCTCATCTCCAAAATATACAGAGAATTGACTTTAATTTATAAGAAATCAAGCCATTCTCCAATTGATAAATGGTCAAAGGATATGAACAGACAATTTTCAGATGATGAAATTAAAACTATTTCCACTCATATGAAAGAGTGTTCCAAATCACTATTGATCAGAGAAATGCAAATTAAGACAACTCTGAGGTATCATTACACACCTGTCAGATTGGCTAAAATGACAGGAACAAATAACGATGAATGTTGGAGGGGTTGTGGGAAAACTGGGACACTGATGCATTGTTGGTGGAGTTGTGAAAGAATCCAACCATTCTGGAGAGCAATCTGGAATTATGCCCAAAAAGTTATCAAAATGTGCATACCCTTTGACCCAGCCATACTACTACTGGGCTTATACCCCAAGGAACTACTAGAGAAGGGAAAGGGTCCTGTATGTGCCAAAATGTTTGTGGCAGCCCTTTTCATAGTGGCTAGAAGCTGGAAGATGAATGGATGTCCATCAATTGGAGAATGGTTGGGTAAACTATGGTATATGAATGTTATGGAATATTACTGTTCTATAAGAAATGACCAACAGGAGAAATATAGAGAGGCTTGGAGAGACTTACATCAACTGATGCTGAGTGAAACGAGCAGAACCAGAAGATCATTATACACTTCAACAATGATACTGTACGAGGATGTATGCTGATGGAAGTGGATTTCTTCAACATAGAGAAGAGCTAATCCAATTCCAATTGATTAATGATGGACAGAACCAGCTACATCCAGAAAAGGACTGGGAAATGAATGTAAACTGTTATTTTTACCTTCTGAATCCAATTCTTCCTGTGCAACAAAAAATTCGGTTCTACACACATATATTGTATCTAAATTATACTGTAATATATTTAACATATATAAGACTGCTTGCCATCAGGGGGAGGGGGTTGGGGGAGGAAGGGAAAAAATCTGAATAGAAGTAAGTGCAAGGGATAATGTTGTAAAAAATTACCCATGCATATGTACTGTCAAAAAATGTTATAATTATAAAATAAAATAAAAAATTTAAAAAAAAAAAAAAAAAAAAAAAAAGAATATGAAAGGAAATCATATGCAATAAAAATGGAAAAGTAGGTCAGAGCCAGATGGTGAAATCCCTTGAACACAAGGTTAATTAATTTGTAATTCATCCAATAAGCAATAGGAAACCACTGATATTTGGGAGGGGGAAGGAAGTGGGGGGAGGGAGTAATGTGGTAAAAATTGTTTTAGAAAGATATTTTAGCAAAAGGATGAAGCATGTAGGATTGGGGGCAAAGAAGTCAAATCTGAGTAAGACACAATAAGGGCCTGAGTCTACAGTTAATCTAAAAATATGAAAAATAAATGAATGATATCGTGGAGAACTGATGGGATAAAGACATTTGGTAATGTGGGGTGTAAGGGGATTATTGTGACTCAAGGGTTACTAGATGACTTTAAGAACGGTGATGCCATCAGCAAAAATACACAATTTAAGAGGGTCAAATTTTTAGGGAAAAGATAATTAGTTCTATTTTTGAACCATAGAATTCTAAGTACCAGCAGAACATCCAGAAGGAATTACCTAGCAAGTAGATAAAAGCACAAGGACTACAACTCCGGGTTATACATATAGGCTTAGAGCTTATATACATCCTAGACAATGAATGTCTGGGGTTCAGGAGAAAATTAGGATATCTAGAACTGGAAGTCATCTGCATTAAAAATGATACTTGCACCCCTGGGAGCTAATAAAATCACTGAATGTGTCATTGCTGATTTCAAATACCTCAGTCTCAGGTCTCAGCACAATTAAAGGCACCTTGGTCAAGAAGATATCAGGGGGAAGTAAATAAAGAAACCAGACCTATTCTTAATATACACATAGAATCAGAGAATTTCTGAGTTGAAGGGGGTGCTAGTCCATCCAACAAAACCCATAACCCCCAAAGAATCTTTTGGCACATATGATAGCAGTTCACCAAAAAATTTCATTTGTTTTAAACTCATTTGGGAATGTGAACATAAATCTACCATACAAATTGTTCATGGTAATAGATGATTGATAAGAAGAAGAAAAAAAAAATTAACAAGGGAAGGAAATTGGACACCTCTTTTAAAGATAATAACCTAGCATTTTTATGCCTCTGAACCTAATCAAGAATCACTTTTTTTTAGTGGGAAGAATGTAATTGCTTTGATGATTATATTCCAACTTGTATTTTAATTATAGCTATGTGATACCCATGTTAAGTGTCTCCAAGAAATAGGTAAAATAACACTTCAGAGAACAGTTAGGACAATTAGCTAAATAGTAATATTTTAGTGGGGTTTGGCAACAATGAAATGAGGTTTAGTATGCTATATAAACAATATCCTTGAAAAATAATGCTGACCAGTCATTATTAGGCTATCCTTGTACTTGAAATAGAAATTACCTAATTAAAATGAGAAAAAAGTAATACTAGATAATTTAGGTTCAGTTGGTACATAGTAAGTAGCTTGTAAATTTAAAGTTATTTCATATGCATTATTTCTTAGAGGAAATATGGGATGATAGAAAACATCATCTATATGAAATATATACTCACTCTAAAGATAAAGATATATTCTGTGGTATTTGAAAGACTTTCTCTTTCCTATTTTTCCTATAGAAATAAATATGTACAAGGAGATACATTTAACAAATATCAACAGATTTATTTAATAGCTGTCATTACAAGGCAACTCAATATAGTTGCCATCTTTATTAGGATGGAGACTCACTCAGAAGAGCTAGGTTATAGGACATGGTTTCACAAATCTAATCATGAGCATGTTTATCGTATCTAAGAAATAGTCAAAATAAAGTGGTAAGCATAAATAATCAATGAAGTTCCTCCTGCAACGCATTTAATGAAAGTCATTGTCACTCCCCTCCCATATTATCAATCTCAAAACTTTCATGTACAACCTTGGTCATACTAGACCTATTAGTGATTGCAGCTGACATCAGAGAGTTGACCATAAGTTAATACTGCTCACTTAATAGCTCCACTGGAAGACTACTTACTCTTTCAACTCTACCATAATAGAGTAATTGATTTAAACAGTTTACTTTCATAAAATTAGGTAACATTTACATATTCAAGATACTGTAATAAAAAAAGAGAACAAATGGTGCATAAATGATCTGAGAATGTAAAATATTAATTTATAAACACTGTAATTAGAGGGGCATTCACAGATCAGAATGACTAATCACAGATTAAAATAAAGGAGTTAGCTAAAGGCACACTATGTATTTTAATGATGCGTGAAACAGCTCAACAGGGTTCATAACTTCAAAGAATTTTTCTTAACTGTGCAGATATTGAACACTTCTTGAAAAAATTCAAGACTTCACAGTTTTTCCATTATCCCCCAATTTCTGTAAAAGAACTTATATTTTTCATGTATTTCCATAAATACATAAAATATATAAATTACCAGGAAAAATGTTTAAACTTTCAAGTATTTTAAGAATATATCAAGTATTTTTGACACAAAAAAATTAGGAAGAAAGCCATCATACTATCTTATTAACAATTCAGGTTTCAAAGGTACTTATCTTATAAAGCAAATATAATACATTTACAAAGAACTCCTCATAAAATGTTTTTTTAAAATAAGTCCAATAGCATCATATCTTTCAATCTACTAAAAAAAAATATTTATTCTACAGAAAGAAAACATACACAAAATCATCACATACTTTAAATTTAAGATGGTTTAAAAGCAGCTAGATGACACAGTAGATAGTGTTGGGTCTGGAGTCATGAAGACATCTTCCTGGGTTCAAATTGAGCCTTAGATACTTTACTGGCCATGTGACCTTAGGTAAGTCACTTAACTCCATCAGGAAGAATTGTTAAGGACTAAAGGAAAAAAACAAACAAACAAACAAACAAACCCTCAGCAACCACAAATATTTCTATGGATTTCTATCCCTGCAAGTCATCAAGATTATTTCCATTTGAAGCAGATGATCCAAATGTCTACATACCAAATCTTATGTCAATAAAAAATTTCTGCAAAATTGCAGGTATATATTTTCTAAATGGATTTGGTCCCAAAGCTACCTTTAATGCTAATGGGAGCTACACAGCCCAATCCCAACAAGCTGCCATAAGAATTATCCATTAAATATTTGTCACTCAAATAATATTAATAATAATAATCTCTCTTCAATGAATATTTGCCAACTAACTACTCTATTCTGGGAACATTTTATTCTGGGAAAACAAGTTTAAGACATCACTGCCTGAAAGACCCTATTCTGAGGTTATGATATACTTGAAAGCATTTTACTTTCAAAGATGTTGTAAAGAACAAGAGCAAAATATCCTCAGGTATACTGAAATACTGTCCTATGTCATGGTCAACATTCCCCAAGATACGATTTTTTTTCCTTTTTTTTTTCTATTACATTTTCCCGTTTTACAAGGCAAATAAATGTATTCAGATGCTAACCATGAAATGCAACCACCATGATCTTTGTATAAAAACTGTTCTTATATTATTTCTCAAGTGTTTTTTTTTTTTAATTCTCTCTTCTAGCTTCTTGAATACTGATTTCCAGTATGGGTTAAAACCTTGGCTCATCAGCTTCTGAATTGCTTTGCGTTAATTTGCTCCCCCCAGCACAATACTTTAGGCAAAACATGTACTAAATTCATTTTGGCACATCCACATTGATGGAGGTCAGGGAGTTGGAGAAAAGGAAAAAGAGGGTAAAAAAAAAAAAAATCAAAAAAAAAAAATAAATCTGATTTTATAGCCAGAGAGGTATAGCTAGTCAGAATTAGGTTCTACTGAATTTCTTGCTTATTCTAAAGATGTGGTACTATCTATTGGAAGCAAAATAATGCAATTAGTAAATATTTCTAGTTGCCTCTTTTGTAGCATCTACCAATTACCACATAGGAGAAAATCTATTACAAGTTATTTGAGAGTTCATACTTATTGGTGATATAAGCCTGAGGATTGTGGGTTTGTTTTTTTGTTTTGTTTTGTTTTGTTTAAGAAATTCAAATCTTCTGCCACAGACTAATTGATTTTCAAGTCAAGCACTTAAGTGCATCTTGATTTCCATATGTATTATAAACAATGATGCCTGGACTTTTTGACTCATAAGACTATTATCCTGAAAAATAAAATTTCATAATATTAGTTCATCTTGAAGGTCAATCTTTAGGGCTTCTCACTGCCTCCAAGGAAGTAGAAATCCATACCTTCCTTTTATCCCTGGAAAGAGAAATTTTCTATATACAACAGCTGCATGATAATAAGCTCAAATAATTTTTCACAAGCTATTTTCACAAGCAGGTAGATAAATCTGCAACCAGCATAAAAACATCAGTGTGAACCACACACTGACATCCTAAGTCATCCCTAAATTCCTACATAATCATTCTATGTCCAGAGGACATTACTAGCTCCAAAAAGAAGTTACAGAGAAGCAGATTTGAGGTTGATACAAAGAAAAAAAAATCTAATAGTCAGAGCTGCCCAGAAATGTAATGGATAGCCTCAGGAGCTACTGAGTTCCCATTTGCTGATGGTCTTCGAACAGAAATTCAATGTCCTGCTACTTGGGAATATAATATATGGAACTTTTGCTCCAGATGGAGACCAACCTAAATGACTTTTAAGGTCTTTTCCATTTTGTGGATTTTGTTATGTACATCTTCCTATCCTCATAAAAATAAAGCAATTAAAAGCTCCTTAAAAGCTTTTCAAAAACATGAAATCTTCAACTAAAATATCCCTTATATCAAACAGTTCTGAGAAAGATGTTCTCAAATGCTAACAGTATAGCAAGAGTCATGTTGTAGTCAATATGAAAAGCAAATAAATGAATAAATAAGTTCTCAAAGGATAAAAATAGGTGGTTGTAAGATTTTGAAAGTAGCCAAATATCAATTGACCAACAATAGGGTGCTGCCACATCAAACCCAACCATAATGGACTAGCACCACTGGATGATCAGGGTCCTAAATCGAAAAGAGATTAGTCATATACTGTTTATGGAGATATCCATTTTGCCCCATGTGAAGAGAATAAAAATACCTATGATGGGATTCATCTCTAGCCCCCTCCTCAGATTTTCAAGCTTCAAATTCTGACAGAAACTCTTTAGATATATCACCAAGAAAGGGGGATTGTGACCTGTAAAGTTTTAAACTTAAGGAAAGGCCATGATACCAATATTCTAAGTGGAATCTCAAGCTACTTAACTCTCCAGAGTTTTTCATGAAACATCTTAGCCTGCTCAGTACTCTCCTCCCCTTGTGATTTACATGCCCCTCCAGCTTACCTTCTAATTTTCTGCTCATTTAACATCTGTCATTTATACTAGAGCCTCAGGCACAGTCTCCTAGCTAGCATCTCCCCTCATCCTATTCATTTCAGCCCTATACTTTCCTAGTCACTTCCATCAGTAATATAATCTCTGTTCCATATATAGGAAATGGCATCCTCCCTGATTCCCATACTACTACTCTTAGATCCTTATTCTACTGCCATCGGTTAATCAGCTCTATTTGAATTAAATGCTATCCAATTATAAACTGATCTCTTCAGTTTCTTGTCAGTAACATCTATTAATCTCTGAGTCACTTTCTCTTACCTCTCAACCTATTCACTTGCCATCCCCCTTAGAGTTTTCAATATTCCAATTGATGAATGACCCAACAGTTCCTCAAGCAATCTCTAGGATCTCCATCTCCATTTTACTTGCCACCTAAGGATGATCATATTTCACAATTTTTCCTAGTCATCTTAGATCCTGTCCTCTAGAATTTCTTTCTCTGACTCAAATCTCTACTCCTATTCCCTAATCTCCTATCAAGCCCATTCTTCATCCTAATCAAGATTTTTGGTCCCTAGGTTCCTCTCGATTTTCTCAGACCATCATTATACACATCTCATTCTCTCCCTGAAAAAGCTCTTCTGCTTACTTCCCATGGAACACTGGGCAAGTAACTCATCAATTTCCTTATCTATAAAATGAATACATTAGATTAGATGATTTCCAAGCTTCCTGCTCTAATTACTTTGTGATCTTTGAGTTTCCTTGACGTTGTAGTACTATTACTTTACTACTCCTTCCTAGTCTCCATCATGGAGGTCTACCATCTTTCACTCCTAGTCCCATGGGATCTGCTGGGTAGAAATAGTTAAACTATGTTGACTATTTAACTCATGCCCTCTTGTTGCTACATTAAAATCCTTTTAATTATCTCATTGGATGTATTATATTCCTAATAGTAGATGTTCCAAACTTTTTCCCCTTAAGCTCCCCAATCTATCTTCTTCCCCTTAACTTTTAATAGATAATCCTCTATATCACAACTTCTTAAACTTTTTTTACTTCACTACCCCTTTTGAACTAAGAAATTTTGTGTGATCCTAGTTATTTAGGTATATAAAATAGGTATACAAATTAAGCATTTGTTGATAATGAATCATAACTTCATGATCCCCAAATTCAGTTATTCAACCCCATATGAGATTTTGTCCCACAGTTTAAAAAGCTTTGCTCTATATATTATATATTCCAACTTCATTTCTCTTCTCTGAAAGAGTACTACACTGTTTCATCACGTCCACCTTGTATTTTCTAAGCACTGTGCATCTTTCCATTTTATTACTTTTAAAAAAGTGAAGGAATGATGTGATAAAATTACAAGGCAACAATGTAATACATAGAAATGTATCCTGAGTCATTTTTGTATCATAACAAATTATAGAAAAAAGCATTAAGCATCTTATGTAAAGCAATGAAATCCCAATTTGAAGAACTATTTATCTATGGATAAGAAACTATTAATTATGGATGGCATTGACTTTTCACATCTACAGCCAATTTTATAGATCACAAAGTCTGATCCATATTCTGAAAGGGTGCTGTTGTTTTACTTTCATTTCCAAAGACCAGTGACATCCCAGGTGATGTTTTGACTTGCACATGAATTGGATTTAAGTAAGGCAGAGTTGTGCAAAGTCATCAGTCCCACTTTTCTTTCCAGAGTAATGTAAGTCCCTAGAAAATTGATACGATACCATTTTCAAATAATACATGTATTTAAACTTCTTAGTTAATACATTGGCTTGAGACAAATACCTAAAGCTCAGCTTAGTGAATCTCAACTGATTTAAAGTGATGGCATTGCTCCCTTTTTAAAGTTTGGGTTCAAAATATATTCAGAGCAAGTAAATATTTGCTTGGAGAAGGCCAACTATGGGTAAAGATAATCATTTTAATGCTCATGCATGACCCCTTCTGAGAGTGCCACATTGCAGTGTACTTCTGAATATTATCCTAGTTAAGGAGAACATATTTTTATATATCTGGCTTACAAAGAAACATTATCATATTTAGAGCTATTTGCCCTAACAATCTTCATATGTAATTGCCAACCCAAAGTGCTATAGAAACATGAATTTTTACTATTAGTATCCTATTCTTGCAGTAAGTTCATAAGCAAAGTTGACAGTATCAAAGGTGGCACCATGCTGGCAATAGATAAAACTTCTTTGAGCCCTTTTTACTAGAAAAGAAAGCAGAGGGCATAGAGAGAAATCAAAAGAGAAAATTAATTTTAGCCTCTATTAAATGTTAGATACTGAAGGGTATAAGGTATGCTCCCCATATGCAAAAAGACTACAATCTGGTTAGGATGATATATACAGAGTAATAGAAAACAACCTACTCATACATAAGGCAATGTATGATATATGATGAATGAGCGGCAGAAACAATACATGCCATTGGAATTCAGAGCAGGGAGGAAGCCATCACTGCAATGATCTGTAGTAGGGTATAGTAGTAAGGGAAGAGATCACCAAATAGCTATAGAAAAAGTACTGGACACTGAATAATTTACATCTCTCCAAGATCTCCAACTCATTCTTCACTCACTTGTCAAATGATATTCCTAGACCACAGATCTTAGAATGTGACTCCTCTCCTCAAAAATCTTCAGCAGTTCCCTATTGCCTTTAAAGTATATAAAATTCTAAAGCCTTCCGCAGGATGACCTCCACCTATTCTTTCTAGTCTTGCCTCTTATTACTGTCTTTCATATACTCTCCATTCCAGTCAAAGTGGTCTGCTAGCTTTTCCACACATATGCACATGTCCCCACTTTTGGAATACATTCCCAATTTACCTTCAGATCACAGAATTCTTCATAGTGGAGCTCAGGTGCCACCGTCTATATAATGTCTTTTTTAAAATTCTCTTTACCCAAGTGCTGGTACTCTCCCTTTTAAAAAAAATCCTGTGCACTTATCTAAATTCATTTTTTTATCTTCCCAGAATAGTTCTTTGAGGGCTGAGGCTATTTCACGGTTTTTCTTTGAAACCCCTAGGACATATAGCTATTGTCTCTCCCATTTGGGTTTTCTTGGCAGAAATACTGGAACGGTTTGCCCTTTCCTTCTCAAGCTCATTTTATAGATGAGGAAACTGAGGCAAACAGGATTAAGTGACTTGCCCAGGGTCACACAGCTAGTAAGGGTGTCTGAGGTCAGATTTGAACTCAGGAACATGAATTTTCCAGACTCTAGATTCTATCTACTACATCACCAAACTATCCCTATAATCAACAGTGCTTTGCTCTTAATATACAACAGATATTTGTTGAATTTGTAGGAAGATTAGGAGGGGTAGGAAGTAATTTTTTAAAAGATCCCAGTGTGGAACTTAGGTGAACAATATGAACAAGGGTGTGAAGTAAAGCTGGCCAGATGATTTTTATAGGCAGTGAAGGGTTTTGAGTGTCCAATTAAGAAGTTGGGATTTTATCCTGTGGGCAAAGGCAAGCCACTTAGAATTTCTCTGTAGAAACATAAGGTATTCAAATCAAAGTTTTAGGAAAACTAATCTGGTGATTATGAGTAGTATGGAATGAAGAGAGATGCTTGGGGTAGGGAGATCAGTTACTTAATTGTAAGAAAAAAGATCTCCCCACCCCCACTTCCACCTCTCAGAAAAATAGTTCTCAGGAAAAGAAAACAAAAACAGCACTTGAGCATAATGAAGAAGCCAAATGTAGAAAGAAAGAACTGAAATTCCCATGTGAAATCAGACCAGAATTCACAATTAGGGATTAAATATTTCAAGTAATATTCAAGGAGTAAGGAGACTGTCTTCATAAATTACTAGAAGAATGTTATCTTGACTAGTCTGCTTTTGTGGTAGTGGAAAAAAAAATCACCTCTCCACACTCTATCCTCCCCCTAAAAAAACCCATCATCTCTGCACCTAAGTGTTAGAAAGGCTGATGCCTGCTAAATTTTGCAAAGAGCTGCCTGTCAGTCTCCCTGGTATAGGCACAGTGTTATAAATTGCAGTAATTACCCCATTGCAGAGATGTCTTTAACGAACCTATCCGTTAACTGCCATATAGAGTCAAGCAGTGACATACAGCATGTTCCTGAGGCTAAAAATAAACACACATACTAGTCTTGACTAATCTCTATCTCCAGAGAACATTCACTAAAACACAATATCTGTGGATGCTTAGGAATTGGAGGCACCTTTAATTAAAGTCCTCCATCCAGTGTTCCAGGGTCTTGGGGACTTCCCGTTCACTGTCAGGTGTGAACCAGACCAACTGTAGGGAGCATCTGAAAAGCACAAAGAAATATCAGCATCAGGGATGCATGGTGTGAACCAGACCAACTGTAGGGAGCATCTAAAAAGAAACCTTCCCCCACCCACAACAACAATAAAAATAATTCCACAAAGATAAAATAGCTGAAAAGTAAGAGAACAGAGAATGAAGCATAAAATGCTTTCTATACTGCAGTATCCCTAATTTGCATTATAAACCTTCCTGGAATCTATTGCTGCAGAGCTTAATCAAAGCCATCCTCCATTTACTACTCATATGCTACATAACCCTTGTTACCACTCTCAGTAGGTCATACTATAAGTGGCCCCCACATTGATTAAAAATTCTTTTTTTGATTAGTGG